>NC_090451.1:100932276-101242544 GCF_031143425.1 Pleurodeles waltl | reverse complement strand
TAGTAGCAACAAAAGTGGTAGCAGTAGTCAGCGCAAAAGTGTAGTTGGGTTCACCTTTGGTTCTGTAGTGAGACCTGGGGTGGATATAGAAACCTCTGAGACACCTTTTGTTTCTCAGGGTGGCCCTGGCCGTGCCACCCTAGCTGCTTGTCCCCTTAACATCGATAGGTACAAGCAGCATATCCTGGTAAATGGTGTTGAGGCTGAGGCATACAGGAACATAGGTGCCAGTGTCACCATAGTAACGCAAAAGCTAGTGTCACCTGAACAACGCCTACTTGGTCACAAGTACCAAGTCACTGGTGTGAATAACTCCACTCAGTGCCTCTGCATAGCTATGGTAGATTTTAGCTGGGGTGAAGTTACTGGCCGTAACAGGTGGTAGTCTCCTCTACCCTACCTGTAGAGTGCCTCCTAGGTAATATCCTGGAGACCTCAGCTTGGGCTGAAGTAGAGTTTCAAGCCCATGTAGCCATGCTGGCATTCCCAAACACCTCCTTGACCTGTCCTCTTTGTTCTTTAACCTGTTTTGAGGTTAAGGAACCCTGGAGCCTGGAATAATAGCCCAGGACACTCCCTAACATCAAAGACAGAAAGGCTACAAAGTTACCTCCTGTCCAAACTCCCACTGAGGATCCCACTTCTCTCAGAGAGGCACCCACTTCCTGAGTGGAAACTACAACACAGGAGCCTAAATCTGTACCAGCTGAGATCCTATGGGTAAAATAATCCTTCCTAGAGAACACTAAGGTAGAACAGCAATCCTGCCCTACCTTAGAAAGCTTGAAACAGCCATGGCAACCCTGGCCTTCTCTACACCTGTTAGGGAAACAAACCTGTCCACCTCTAGAGCCCTTAGGGCAGCACCCCCGTCCTGCTCTAAACCCCTTAGGACAGCAACCTTACTCTACCTCAGAGCCATGGGGACATCAATCCTGTCCTGCCACAACCTTCACCTAGGGAACTAGAGGGCCCACAGTTTAGACACATTACAGGACAAAAACCCAGACTGATCTGATTGGATTGGTCCAAGTCACTACAGGGAAGGGGTGACACAGTGGATAATACTGGGAGTACCACTCTAATGCAGAGGTACTCTCCAGATATTTCCACTTAGACAATAAAGACTAATCTGGCCAAGGTTAGCCTTATTCTCCTTCGCTGGGGGGAGGGGTATGTAAGAAAGTAGCCTGTTGTCAGTATGTTTTGACTGTGTTCACTAGGATCCTGCTACCCAGGACCCCAGTGACTGTCCTCTCTCCTATTAAACTTGGTTGCTTGGACCCCAAACACGTCACAATTGGCATATTGGTGCACCATTACAATTCCATAGGATATGGTACCCAGGGCATTGGGGCACCAGGGGTTTCCCATGGGCTGCAGCATGTATTATGCCACCCATGGGAGCCAATGTAAAATGTGTCTGAAGGCCTGCCATTGCAGCCTACATGAAAAGGTGCATGCCCCTATGGTAGGCCCTCCTAGCCCAGAGTGGAAGATGTAGGTACCTGTGTGTGAGGGCACCCCTGCATGAGCAGAGGTGCCCCCACAAACTCCAGCTCCATTTTCCTGGACTTCGTAAGTCTGGGGACGCCATTGTGTGTACTGTGTCCAGCTACATAATGGTAACTCCGAACCTGAGTATATTTGGTATCAAACATGCCGGAATCATATCCCAATACTGCCAGTATTAGTTGTATGATGCCATGCACTCTGGGTGTTCCTTAAAGGACCCCCAGCATTGCTCCTAACAGCTTATTGGGTTTTCCATGCATCCCACGCTGGTGCAGCCCCTCAGACGGGTTTCTGTCCTTCTGCTGCTTAACCAGCTCAAGCCCAGGAAGGCAGAACAAAGGATTTCCTTTGGGAGACTGAGGCAACACCCTCTCCCTTTGAAATAGGTGTTACATGGCTGGGGAGGGTAACCCCCCAAGCAACTGGTATGCGTTGAAGAGCACATTTGGTGCCCTCCTTGCATAAACCAGTCTGCACCAGTTCAGGGACCTCTAGTCCCTGCTCAGGTGTGAAACTGGACAATGGAAAGGGGAGTAACCACTCCCCTGTCCATCACCACCCCAGGGGTGGTGCCCAGAGCCCCGTTGGGTGGCCACTCAATTCTGCCATCTTGAATCCAAGTCGAGCAGAGGCCTCTGGTAACATCTGAGTGGCCAGGTCAGGCAGGTGAAATCACTGCCCCCTCCTGGTAGGTGTTCACCTTGCTAGGTGACCAATCCCCCTTCCAGCGCTACTTAGGGTCTCCTTCTTCGGTGGGTCCTCAGATTTCATGTGCAAGATTCCAGCAGGACTTCACTGCAACGGTTACTTCGACTTCTGGCAACTGGAACCGCAATGGGACTTCAAAGGAACCTGCAATCTGCAGCTACAGCGACGACTCTGCTCTTCAACATTGTTTCTCCGGGTCCTTTTAGCAACTTCAACATTTCCCCGGCTCCTTCCAGCAACTACAATATTTCCCTGACTGTGCATCCTCTGAGGGTGACAAGTCTTCAGCCTGCACACGAAACAAGAAGGAATCTCCCTTGGAGTGAAGGAGTCACTCCTCTTCATCCGCAGGCACCAACTGCAATGACGACCGTCTGCGTGGATATCCTCTCCTCCAGAGCTGTGTCAATCCTGCATCACAAGTCGTAGTCTGGAGTGGTCCCCTAGGTGCTCTCTACTAGCTGTCCAACTTGAGGGCCGGTAAGCCCTTGCCTGTCCACGCAGGGCAGTACCCCTGTGCACTGTGACTCTTGCAGCTACCAAGGCTTGTTGACATCTCCAATGGATCTTCAGGTTCCATCTAGCCCCAGCCCCCAGCACTCCGCCCTGCGATGCACAGCCCTCTGCGTCCTTCTCCTGAGATGTGGTCCTTCTATCTAGGTGTGATGTGCGGGCCTCACTGCGACTCCTGCGCTGGCTGCCTGTGGGTCGCCTGTAGGGGCTTCTTCCTCTGACTCTCCTCACTGCTCAGGGTCACCCGGGACTCCCATCCGAGGGTTGAGTCCCCCTGGACCTTGCTCCGCATTTCTTCATCCACGACATTTGCCTTTGCCAAGGCTAGCTGGTGGTTCTTCCACACCACTGACCGACTGCAATCCTTCCAGTGTGGGATGTCGACTGCATCACTCCAGGAACTCTTCAGCTGCCACAGGGCTGCACTGCTGAGTGTCTTCGTCCACATCGACATGGTCCTGCATCCACAGACAGGTGGGTAGTGGCTCCTGCCACCACCGGACACTCCATGGTGAACTGGACTTGGTACCCTTCTATTCCAGGTCTTCTTCTTCCAGCATCCACCTTTGGTTTCATGCAGTCTTGTCTGGGTCTTGCAATAGCCTTCTCTGAAGTTCTTTTGGTGGATTTGGGGCGGACCTTTACGTACCTTTTTTCTCCTGTTCGCTGGGGAGCACTCTGGTACTTACCTTGTGGGTTTCCTAGCTCTTCCAGCTCCCCTCTACCGATTCCACTTCCTTGGGTGGGGGCCCGACTTTTGCATTCCACTTTCTTAGTATATGGATTGGTCCACCCCAGGCCTTCAGTGTTGTCCATTGCTTTTACTGTTTTCTATTGCATTCTATGCTAATTCCTGACTTCTACTGTCCATATAATAGTGTGTTGACTTATCTCTAGTTGGGGTATTACCTATATAGTTTTTTTTATATTTGTGTCACTAATATAAAGTACCTTTATTTTTGTAACACTGTGTGGTTCTTTCATGTGTTCAAGTGCTGCGTGACTATAGTGGTATTGCATGAGCTTTGCTGTCTCCTATAAGTCTTGGCTGCTCATCCCCAGCTACCGCTAGAGAGCCTGGCTTCCTAGACACTGACTACACCTCACTAATAGGGGATACTTGGACCAGGTATAAGGTGATAACACCATAGGTGCTCACCACAAACCAGGCCAGCTTCCTACACCATGCTTCTAAATAAGGCACCTGTGGGTAAAGTATCCATCTCTTTGATATGTGTTATATCTACCCATTTCTAATGTGACACTGGTTCTTAATGCACCCAGTTGTGTGCTGCACAACATCACAATGTGCTACTGTTTGTGTATCTCGCCAAACATATCAAGGGTGTTGTCCAAATGGCTGATGTGCAGTTACACAGGAGAAACACACATTAATGGTCAGAACTGCTAAATACAACCAGCCTAATGATTCCCCGCACCTTAGACCTGCTTCACCAATAGCTTCGGACACCTAGGGGGTGATTCCAACCTTGGCGGGCGGCTATCGCAGCCCGCCAGGCGGAAACCGCCATGCGGCCGCAATAACGCGGACCCCATTCCAACATTCCCGCTGGGCCGGCGGGCGCTAACCAAGTTAGCGCGCGCCGGCCCAGCGGGAATGAGGCCGCAACACAGGAGCCGGCTCAGAATGGAGCCGGCGGTGTTGCGGCCGTGCGACGGGTGCAGTTGCACCCGTCGCGCTTTTCACGGTCTGCTAGGCAGACCGTGAAAAGCTGGCCGTGGCCCTGTTAAGGGACCCCTGCACTGCCCATGCCAGTGGCATGGGCAGTGCAGGGGCCCCCAGGGGCCCCAGGACACCCCTTACCGCCAGCCTCTTGCTGGTGGTGAAAACCGCCAGAAACAGGCTGGCGGTAAGGGGGTCATAATCCCCAGGGCAGCGCTGCTTGCAGCGCTGCCCTGGCGGATTATCCCAGCCGGGGCAAAAACGGTGGAAAACCGCCAGCTCCGGCGGGGCGAGCTGCGGTCAGAATGGGGATTGAAGCACCGCCAGCCTGTTGGCGGTGCTTCCGTCATTCGTGCCCTGGCGGTCCAAGACCGCCAGGGTCAGAATGACCCCCATAATCTCTAGGGTTTACATAAGGATGACCGCCCACTCTTGATACTATTTATTGACCTCAGTTTGTCCAGTGGCGCCATAGCGCTTTGTGTATCTGTCCTGTGACATCTCGTGAACCTGCACACAAGCATGGACCCCCAATCTTGTCTTAATCCAATAAGAAGGGCTAATGTAGTTGGCTTCTGACACTATGCCAAGGTCTCTCAGCTACAGAGTCTGCTACTCCATGCTCGTTCCGCATTACCACAAAGCACCTGCCTTCTCAGAGTCCTGGGCCTTTACAGAAGCTACCGCTGCTGGAAAGTATTGAGCACAGACTACAATCTATTTGAGTTCAGCTGACCCGTAAAAATGATCCTCCTTGCCAGCGCCCTTTAAACTGCCTGACGCCACTCCTGGTCGCCAGAGAGTTGGCCTCCGGCTCCACAGCCTCGCGGTGCAGGGGACGGGTACTCACTTGCTGCTGATGTGCCGCTCGACTGTCGGGAACAAGTGGAAGGGCAGCGCCGAGGGGACGTCCTCCGAGATCTGGTACTGCATGAGGGACAGCTGCAGCGGGGACAAAGGGAGGTTAGGAACGTCAGTATCCAGGACATGTCCTCATTAACCCTACTCGTAGGACTGGCCCGAGCACCGCGCTCATCCTGCTAACGGGTCCCGAGAAACAACTGCTATGCGCCCTCCACTAATGGGTTAACTTTTCTTTGTGGTCCCTCAGTCATAAAATCCCGTTGTGATGGCTAATTAATTTACATTTATCTGTTCAAGGGGTCATATTTAAACATTACTTCTGACTGTTGGGGTAACTTTTAAAACTTGTTTGACAGACCATACCTCTCCCTGCGAGGGATTAATCTTTAAAATCCGGTTGCTCTCAAATTCATCCAGTTTTACAGTCTCGTGGAATTGGCACTCGTCGACCCGCACAGCCGTGCCATACCCTTGGAGAAAAAAAAAGAACCATCACCCTCGCAGCACCAGGAAACAAGTGCGAGACAGGCCACAGCAGCCCAGCCACAGATGGGAAAGCAACCAAAGAGCCTCTGTGCCCGTCTGCATCCTACATGTGTAGGCCCCATAGCTGCATAAGCACTGGACCGCCAGCATAATACAACTATCCCCCCTCAGGTGATTCCATCACGGTGCTTTCAGGTCCCAGTCCAAGCAGAGCAGGGGCAGACCCACCCACATTGTCACAGTTAAAGGATTAAGAGAAACACCAAGTGAGAGGTCATCTGGTTCCCCTAAGAGGCAGAGGGAGACATTGAATGGTGGGCTGTTACAAAAGTGCCCTCGGGGGGGAAAAGGAATCTGCTTCTTAGACAGTAACCTTTAAAATCTTCTGCACTCACCTCTCAACTCTGACTTCCCCACGCAGAACTCCTCTGTCAGGCCAATTCGTATTTCTAAAGCAGGGTCAGAAAATAAAATCAATACATGCTGCACATTCATTGTGACCCCCTCCCACCCCAACCTGCCCAGGGAACATTATGGTGAGCTTCACACAGAATACAGCGTTAGGAAACAGGTCCTGGGATTTCTGTAATGCAGGTAACTCTCCCAGTGCGACCATTAGATATACACTTGGAGTTCTGGGATTCGATTCATCACACATGCTGCCGCACTACTGAAGGAAGCAGGTCCTGGGATTTCTGTAATGCAGGTAACCCTCCCAGTGCGACCCCTAGATATACACTTGGAGTTCTGGAATTCGATTCATCAGTATATGCTGCTGCACTACTGAAGGAAGCTGGTCCTGGGATTTGCAAGTAACTCTCCAAGTGGGACCATTAGATATACACTTGGAGTTCTGGGATTCGATCCATCACACATGCTGCCGCACTACTGAAGGAAGCAGGTCCTGGGATTTCCGGGTGCTATAGAGCACTCCCTGTGCGGTGTACCTGTGCGGCCTTCTGACTGGTCAGACAGAACAAGCTGAGTAATGGAGGTTACAGCAGGGAGACTGAGAAGCAGGTTGCATCTCTAGTTTGTTACTAACCTGAGCAATTTGGAAGAAAGCTCTTCAGACGAAGCTCTCCGTGGATATCAGCCTTCATCAATGAGCCCTACAAGAAAATAAAGGAGACAAAGTGCTTGCAAGAATTCGCAGGCTATTTTGGGATCTGTGGATGATAATTCCTTAGTCTATCCCCATTCTGCACAGCTCTCCATCTGCAGCAATGGTGAGAACTTACATTTGATCCAATGACCACTGTCAGCCGCTCAATCACATCTAGGAAGATCTCGTTTTTAAAACCCTAAAACCAAAACAGATAACATGTTTTTAAAAACTGGAGCACATAGTTATACTGAACTCTTCAGAGCTGCCAAAAAGAGTCAGAGTTTCAACTACTGCTGTACAACAGGCACATTCAATGAACAGGGGATGGGGACAGACCGAGTACAGTAACATGAAATATTACAAAGAGTATAGGCTTTTCTACCCAATAGGGGCCCAGGTGTATGCTCACAGGATGACTGTAGTAGAGTTAGCTGTATTTATCTGTGGCACATGTCTGAGAACATATATGTATATAGATCACCGCAGAAAGGCAAGCGCATCTTGACTGCATGAAACTGTTCTATGTCTGATAATATGTACTTCATCATGATACTGTCATAGATAGTTCTAAACAATGAATAACCTTTTCCCCAACGTGTGGTACTCATCAACACTTTAAGAATGTATAACTGTCTTAAAAAAATAAAAAATAAAAACAGAGTATAACTCGCACCGCCATAAATTTCAGATATCATCAGTGACTTAATATGTGAGATTATATGCAGTGCATTCCAGCACTGCAAGTTATACTTATGTCAGTTACATGTAACTGGCGAATTTCCCTCATTTTATCATTTTTAGGTGGTTCTTTTTCAGTGAATTTTTAGGGTTTTTAGGTAAATTAAATTCTTGCTACCTTCCTCACTTTTAACTTCAGTGCAACCTTTGTATTTTTTCAGTGTTTTTTTTAAAGTAATATGTTAATACAATACTGCGGACAACACCTCAGATTGTGCAACCATGGCCCTGTTGGTTGCCAACACCTTGCTGCACACAGCCAAAGACCACAGAACCATGCCCCACATTTTTGTAATTTTTTTTATAACTCCTGCGACAGCCCCAAAGGGACAACACCCAGGACCAAAACTAACCCAAAAAAGTTTTTCTAGAATTTTCCGCCTGGTGGCGTCCCTCTGGGCTAGCAGGTTAACGGCATCCCTACCCTGGCCCCATGAGAATTTTTGTTTGTGAGAAAACGGACACAGAGTTCGTGTGTCCTAAAATAGTGGCCACAACATTTTTCTTCATGTTGTGACCGCTAATCACATTGCGTGGTAATGCAGGGTAAACCAATAGGATTGTAGGTTTTGCCGTTTTTCCTCGCTGGACTCCTACCGCAATAGATAGCTATATATTTTTAAACTTAATTTCTCTAAAACGGCTGAAATTACACCAACAAAAAGAACACTTTTAGAGTAAAGGTGTAGCTTTCTGCTAAATTCGGTGTAATTCTGTTCAGGGGGTTTTCCCGGATAGTTGTCTAATTTTTCTTATGTTAAATGCATGGAGAAAAAAGGTTTTTTGGTTCCCTTTTTTGTCGGTCTCTGCTTGACGAATCAGCCCAAAACTTTCTAGGAAGGAGCTGAGGTCGATGAAAACTTTGTTTTTCCAAAGTTTCAGGAAGATTCGTCCAGTGGCGCTGAAGTTCTTAGCAAAATAAAAAACTCTTCCTAAAGAAACTGACTCTCTTATAAATACACATTGGAAACCACCACAGTTTTTTTATATGCTTGATTTATTGTCGTTACATCATAAAACTGGTGAGGCTTAAAAAATATATATATCAGCTATTAAACTTTTTTTAATGTGCTTTTTTTAATTCAAAAAAGAACAAAAGAAAAGGAAATTGGCAACGTCAGGGTCATCTTCATAATGTTGAAAATGGAACACTGCGACATTTAAACTACGCAGCAGTGCTACTGTCCTGCACAGACATTAGTTTTTTTTCTGCCTCCTGTGACAAAAGAGCTCAACTCTGGCACACCCGACAGGACTACTGTGCTCTTCTCACTTTTTAAGCATTTACTCGATATCTCATAGTATTTAGCACAGGTAACTGGAATTAGAAAAAACGTTATGGTTAGAAAACTTTTCAGACTCCTAAGTTTTTACATTGTAAAAATACTACTCTGTGGACACAAATCCTGTGTTTTTGCAAATTGGAAAATCTAAAGGCTTAGTTGGCCATCGTGAATATGGACAGAATGAGCTTAATAGCGAATATTTATTTTGAATGAGCCCACGCCAAGGCATCATTCCTTAATCTTTCTCTATGAGGCGGAGCTCTAAGAGCTGGTCCAAACATTCGGTCAGTGCACATAAAGTCTGCTATTAACCCTCCATCTTCCAGGACACACTGCACATATCTTGCTGAGACAAACAGCTTTTTAAGTGCACAAAATGGTCTTGGGTAACATTTGCACTCCACAGCCATAACAGTCCACAGTCTTAGAGACTATCGCCTTTTACTGTACCCCGTGAGTCCAATGCAGCACCAAAGTTTAGCACTCCATCACTGTAGCCTGCTTGGTATAGGGCTCGATTCATCAGGTGCAGGGAGTTCCATTTGTGCTGGAGAAGGCTTCCAAGGGTAGTCTAAGCATTGGGACGTTATCGCCTGGGTGTTGTGGACGGTCATTACTGTAGCTTCGCACTGGTGGTCATCGCGGGCTGTTGATGCTGTAACCTTAAGTGCCAGTCTTGTGTTGCCGGTCACTGTGGGCTGTCATTCTTGGTACAAAGCGCGGGTTTTGCCTGAGCTTTGCATTGGTGGACATCGCGGGTGGCAGAGTGTTCGTGGTCACAAGGAGCCCAAACTTCAGTATTTCACTTTGTCCTTAAGAGGAGTACACTCTGATGCCAGCCAAGGGTTCAGGACCTGGGGAGGCACCTCCTGGGGATCAGGTATCCAGCAGAGGCCAGCAGGGCTCAGGCCGTGCCAGATGCAGCAGGGAGGCACCTGAACCTTGTTGTGTCCCAGTAGCTCACACAGGTCAGCCAGCTTGACCCTTGGAGTCACTCTGATTCACCTGGCATGAAGGCAAGCAGGTTCAATCTTTCTTCTCACCAGATCAGTACTTCTGTTACTTCCATAGGTCCAATAGTGTTATGAGTGGCTTTAAGTTTTGTTTAATAGGCTCTCAATATACTGTGCACTACAACAGTGTACAAATCGTTTCCAGACTGCAGCATAGCAAGCTCTGATGGTGGCTAATTTTGCCACTTTAGGATGTTCATATATTCAGAGGGGAAGTTTATGTACCCAAATTCTAAGATCTCTTAGCCCGATTGCTAGGCTGAGTTGTCTGGGATCCGGGTGCCTGACTGTCTTGTGATTCTGTAAGAGAAGGTTCTGCCTGTTGGGGAGCCTTTCATGGGGGACTATTGACAACCCAAGTAGGGTGCTATATCACAACAGTCATGCCCATGTAGGAGCTATTAGAATTAAGGTGAGATTCCTCACCACCTACAGAAGTAGTGGAGGGGAGGAAAAGCTTAAGCAAATATCCCTGACCAGTTCAACCGTAGTACATTGCCTTGTGACTATTTGTGATGAAACCTGGAGGCGAAGTTCTGACATTTTGCATTCTCTGCTGTGCCGAAGAGATTATGTCAGGTTTTCTCCATGAACAGAAGCGTGGCAACAGGACTTCCGGGTGGAGTTCCCACTCACGGACTTGTTGCTGTATCCTGCTTAGGAGGTCAACTAAGTTGTTGTCCACCCCTGGAAGAAATTCTTCCAGGAAGTGAATCTGATGTTGTATTGCCCACTTCCATATGCTGTGTGCTTGCTGGGATACCTGAGAGGAATGATTGCCTCTTTGTTTCTGAATGTAATGCATTGCTGCCATAATGTTGGTTTGTATGAGGACCAAGCCTTATGGCGAATATGTGTGAGAAAGGATCAAAGCACTAGCTTTACCACCAGGTGCTCCAAGAAGTTGATGTGATGTGTTTGTTGTTGAGCAGTCCATATTACTTGAACTGTTATCTTCCACTTGTGTGCCTCCCAACCTGGGAGTTATGTGTCCATAGTAATTGTCATGGGTGCAATTGAGTCCATGAAAGCCCTCCCTTCAGCAGATTGTTGCCATTCATTGAAGGGAATGATGTACTGTGGACTGAATCAACTATAGATCTTTGAGAGTGCCTTCTGCTTGTGACCATTATGACACTAGACATGTGACCATTATGACACTAGACACTCCTGTAAGGGGTCATATGTAGCCTCACATGGGGTACAATGGCTATGCAAAAGGTAATCGCGCCTACGAGATGGACTACTGTTCTAACTGGCAAGAGAGAATGTGGCTGAAAATGAGACAGTTGGCTCAGGAAATTGAGAACCATCTGGGGATTGGGGCAGGCCTTGCCCGTAACAATTTTGAAAATCGCTCCCAAAAAGGGCTCTATGGGGGGGGGGCCTCCAGATGTGATTCGGTGGCATTTATTTAAAATCCCAGCCTGTGGTGCAGGTAGATAGTGGCTTCTTTATCATGGCCATATTTATTCCTGTTTGTACTCTTATCAGCCAGTCGTCTGAGTAGGGAAAGACATGAATCCTTTGTCTTCTCAGATGTGTGGCTATTACCGCCAAACATTTTGTGAATACCCTTGGCGCTGTGGTGACCTTGAAAGGTAGAACTTTGAAAGGATAAAGATTTTCTCCTTACCGCAAAGCTCAGGTACTTATATTAAGCATGATCAATGTGAATTTGGAGGTTTACATCTCTGTGGTCGAGAGCTGTCATGAACTCGCCAACATTGGGATGACATCCTGTAGGGTTATCATATAAAAATGTTTGAGACAATGTATCTGTTGAAGGGCCTGATCTCTAAAATAGGCCTTAGAGTCCCCTACTTCTTTGGGATTAAGAAGAAGAGAGAATAGATTTATCTGCCATGATACTGCTTTGGAACTGGCTGGATAAACCCCTTTCCAAGAAGAAACTTTACCTCTTCTTTGAGAAGGTGTAAATGCTGGGGGCTGAAAATGTGTCTGCGTGGAGGTATTTTTGGTGAGTTTGATATGAGTTTGAGACAATAACTGTGCTGTACTATGGAATGCCCCTATTGGTTGGGTGTGAAAACCGCCCAATGTGTCTTGATGTTTGCCACTGGCAGGTGTTGTGTGGTCAGGGGCATGTGAAGAGAGTCACTGCTTAGTGGTGGAGGCACCCTTGGTCGGCTCCATTACTTCTGGCTCCATTGCCTCTACATTAACCCTAGCCGTAACCTCTACCTCCCTTTTCATGACAGGCCTGCGGCTGTCGCAGATAGGTTTGACCTTTATCCTCAATGAGTGCTTTACTGCCTCTTCTACCTTGCTACTTATTAAAGGACTGGAGTAGTGTGCCAGTTAATAGTGCACCACTTGCTTTAGGTGGTTCTGTATCATTTGTATTTTTCCCAATAATTTGGGCCGCATTTGCGCCGCTTTTTGATGCAAAAACAGTGCAAACGTACAAAATACAATTGTATTTTGCAAGTTTGCGCTGTTTTTGCGTCAAAAAATGACGCACGTGTGGCGCTAAAAAAGTATAAATACAGGCCTTGCTGTCTTGTGGACCAAACAAGTTTTCACAATCACAAGGAATGTTAAGCAAGTATTGTTGCACTTCTGGTTTAAAACTTGAAATGCGTAGCCATGCTTGCCTCTGTAAAATAACAGAGTTCATATGTCTAGCAGCGGAGTCCGCCGCATCCAGCCCACACATGCTGGTCACACTAGTAATGAATTTCCCTTCATTAACCATGTTCTCACCTATAGTGATCTGGGAGATGCTGGAGGAGATCCTCTATCTCATCCCACTGTGCTCAGTTTTATATAGAAAGCAATCCCACAGAGTTGGCAATTCACCGCCGCCCTCTTCCCTGCAGCATCAATTCTCATACTTTCTTTATTAGGAGGAAGAGCATCTCATCTTCTGTGATGTAGCCCTTTTGCGTGCAGTAAGTGCCACCAAAGAATCATGGGTAGGGTCCAGCAGGTCTGAAGGTGATGGCATGAACTTTCCTCTCTACTCTACCAGTAAGTACTCTGGTTTTAACTGGGTCTTGGAAAACATCTGTAGACTGTTTCAGTATAGACATTATCAATAGTAAGTATTGCACAGTTCTCTCCATTTTACAAAAAGTCTCTACTAAGAAGTCCTCCTTTTGAGGGGCTACGGACATATGGGGTATGCCGCTGTTCTTTGAATGACACTCTGGTTGTTGTGCCACAGGGTGGGAATGGTTTGATAGGGACCAGTTCGAAGTCTGGATTATCCTGTGGGGTCTACATCATAATCTTACCAGAGGCTACCAGGGCCCTGAAATCTTCTGCTTGGGATTAAAGATCTACACTCCCTATATTGTCATGTGTGCAATGTTCAGGAGAGTGCACTGGGGAGGAGTGGGTTAACAGTAACGGTGGTGGACTTGTGCTTTTATGAAGCATTGCCTTCTTCTTAGGTTGCAACACTAAAAGCTCCTCAAACTCCAGCCTTCTCTTTTTTGGAGTGGTGAGTTTCCCAGTCTTTGGATCAATTGCCCGTTGACCTTTGTCCAGGACCTACTGTAATTTTTCAAGGATAGGAGATCCTCCTCTTCCTCGATAACATGGTGTTTCAGGGCCAACTTTGTTTTTGGAACCTGGGCATCCTTGCAGGGGATTCTTTGATTTTTGCTTTCAACATCGAGTCCTTCGACGCAGAGGACTTCAGCACTGACAGCTGGTGCAATTGGAAGTGTTCAACTCTGGCACCTCAACGCTGTGCTAGGTTTTGTGGCTGAGAGCCCGATTAGGATCAAGGACTACCTCATCCCTTCTTAGCTTTGAAGCCCTCTCTCAGTATCGACTGGAACCAGTTGTTTGCGGAGCTCCAAGACCATTTGTGCACTGGGCTGCCAAGCCAAAACGCTGTAGGGCGTGGCTCTGGCAAGTCCACAGCTGTGCCTTGTATTTAGGGACTTATGTACTCTCGGCCCTTGGTGTGGCCTTTATCTTTGGCCATAACGTCTTTGCCGGTTGGATGACTGGTTCTGCGAGGATGGAGATGGAGGGTTGGCCTTCCTCTCATAGTCACTGTCTCCGCTGTTGACATCGGAGTCTCCAGAGCCGATGTAGTAAGGACAACCTGCCATCTCAGCCCCTTCATCTTCTTCCTCCATGCCAACAATCTACTGCTCTGATACCTCGATGTTCAGTGGTGGTTTCCATGCTGTGTTGGCGAGGCGTCAATACCAACGGTAACGTAGTCTTTTTATACTTAAACTGTTGACTCTCAGGACAGTTGTGTTTGGGGGAGAGTTGCAAGCTACACATTTTGTGCTGGTTGTTGTGCGGATATTTGGCATTGCACTGAAGGCACCTTTGGAATGAGGTTAGGTCCATCATCCTGTCCAGAGCACTCTCCGAACTAGGTGGAAGGCACAGAGTGTTTGAGTTAATTATCTTGAGCCTCGTCTGAGATGTTCTTATCCTGGTGCTGAATCTTCAGTGATGATGTGCGAATCTCTGAATCAGTAGGCCTTGAAAAGGTACATTAAGGGCAAGCTCTGACAAATACATCCAAGCCAAATGGCAGAGAAAAACAGTCTGAAGATGGAGCTGATGCACATTATTTAACAGAGGAGGGGTCATAGGATCTCATGTCTTTGAAGAAAAGCAAGTTGCATACGTCTGAGCCAAACACTAGATGGCCGGAGTATGCAGAGCATGTGTATCTACCGCTACACATGCATTTAAACAGCTAAATATCCCTTTGTGGATTCCTGGCACATGTATAAAAGGAAAATATGGTCATACGTGCAAATGTACTTGTAAGGAAATGCCTCCTTGGCATGGTTGCCCCCTGACTTTTTGCCTTTGCTGATGCTATGTTTACAATTGAAAGTGTGCTGAGGCCTGCTAACCAGGCCCCAGCACCAGTGTTCTTTCCCTAACCTGTACTTTTGTATCCACAATTGGCAGACCCTGGCATCCAGATAAGTCCCTTGTAACTGGTACTTCTAGTACCAAGGGCCCTGATGCCAAGGAAGGTCTCTAAGGGCTGCAGCATGTCTTATGCCACCCTGGAGACCTCTCACTCTGCACAGACACACTGCTTGCCAGCTTGTGTGTGCTAGTGAGGACAAAACGAGTAAGTCGACATGGCACTCCCCTCAGGGTGCCATGCCAGCCTCTCACTGCCTATGCAGTATAGGTAAGACACCCCTCTAGCAGGCCTTACAGCCCTAAGGCAGGGTGCACTATACCATAGGTGAGGGTACCAGTGCATGAGCATGGTACCCCTACAGTGTCTAAATAAAACCTTAGACATTGTAAGTGCAGGGTAGCCATAAGAGTATATGGTCTGGGAGTATGTCAAACACGAACTCCACAGCACCATAATGGCTACACTGAAAACTGGGAAGTTTGGTATCAAACTTCTCAGCACAATAAATGCACACTGATGCCAGTGTACATTTTATTGTAAAATACACCACAGAGGGCACCTTAGAGGTGCCCCCTGAAACTTAACCGACTATCTGTGTAGGCTGACTAGTTTTAGCAGCCTGCCACAAACCGAGACATGTTGCTGGCCCCATGGGGAGAGTGCCTTTGTCACTCTGAGGCCAGTAACAAAGCCTGCACTGGGTGGAGATGCTAACACCTCTCCCAGGCAGGAATTGTCACACCTGGCGGTGAGCCTCAAAGGCTCACCTCCTTTGTGCCAACCCAGCAGGACACTCCAGCTAGTGGAGTTGCCCGCCCCCTCCGGCCAGGCCCCACTTTTGGCGGCAAGGCCGGAGAAAATAATGAGAATAACAAGGAGGAGTCACTGGCCAGTCAGGACAGCCCCTAAGGTGTCCTGAGCTGAGGTGACTCTAACTTTTAGAAATCCTCCATCTTGCAGATGGAGGATTCCCCCAATAGGGTTAGGATTGTGACCCCCTCCCCTTGGGAGGAGGCACAAAGAGGGTGTACCCACCCTCAGGGCTAGTAGCCATTGGCTACTAACCCCCCAGACCTAAACACGCCCTTAAATTTAGTATTTAAGGGCTACCCTGAACCCTAGAAAATTAGATTCCTGCAACTACAAGAAGAAGGACTGCCTAGCTGAAAACCCCTGCAGCGGAAGACCAGAAGACGACAACTGCCTTGGCTCCAGAAACTCACCGGCCTGTCTCCTGCCTTCCAAAGATCCTGCTCCAGCGACGCCTTCCAAAGGGACCAGCGACCTCGACATCCTCTGAGGACTGCCCCTGCTTCGAAAAGACAAGAAACTCCCGAGGACAGCGGACCTGCTCCAAAGAAAAGCTGCAACTTTGTTTCCAGCAGCTTTAAAGAACCCTGCAAGCTCCCCGCAAGAAGCGTGAGACTTGCCACACTGCACCCGGCGACCCCGACTCGGCTGGTGGCGATCCAACACCTCAGGAGGGACCCCAGGACTACTCTGATACTGTGAGTACCAAAACCTGTCCCCCCTGAGTCCCCACAGCGCCGCCTGCAGAGGGAATCCCGAGGCTTCCCCTGACCGCGACTCTTTGAACCTAAAGTCCCGACGCCTGGGAGAGACCCTGCACCCGCAGCCCCCAGGACCTGAAGGACCGGACTTTCACTGGAGGAGTGACCCCCAGGAGTCCCTCTCCCTCGCCCAAGTGGAGGTTTCCCCGAGGAATCCCCCCCTTGCCTGCCTGCAGCGCTGAAGAGATCCCTAGATCTCCCATTGACTTCCATTACAAACCCGACGCTTGTTTCTACACTGCACCCGGCCGCCCCCGCGCTGCTGAGGGTGAAATTTCTGTGTCAACTTGTGTCCCCCCCGGTGCCCTACAAAACCCCTCTGGTCTGCCCTCCGAAGACGCGGGTACTTACCTGCAAGCAGATCGGAACCGGGGCACCCCCTTCTCTCCATTCTAGCCTATGTGTTTTGGGCACCACTTTGAACTCTGCACCTGACCGGCCCTGAGCTGCTGGTGTGGTGACTTTGGGGTTGCTCTGAACCCCCAACGGTGGGCTACCTTGGACCAAGAACTGAACCCTGTAAGTGTCCTACTTACCTGGTAAAACTAACAAAAACTTACCTCCCCCAGGAACTGTGAAAATTGCACTAAGTGTCCACTTTTGAAACAGCTATTTGACAATAACTTGAAAAGTATACATGCAATTTTGATGATTTGAAGTTCCTAAAGTACTTACCTGCAATACCTTTCGAACAAGATATTACATGTTAAATTTGAACCTGTGGTTCTTAAAATAAACTAAGAAAAGATATTTTTCTATATAAAAACCTATTGGCTGGATTTGTCTCTGAGTGTGTGTACCTCATTTATTGTCTATGTGTATGTACAACAAATGCTTAACACTACTCCTTGGATAAGCCTACTGCTCGACCACACTACCACAAAATAGAGCATTAGTATTATCTATTTTTACCACTATTTTACCTCTAAGGGGAACCCTTGGACTCTGTGCATGCTATTCCTTACTTTGAAATAGCACATACAGAGCCAACTTCCTACATTGGTGGATCAGCGGTGGGGTACAAGACTTTGCATTTGCTGGACTACTCAGCCAATACCTGATCACACGACAAATTCCAAAATTGTCATTAGAAATTGATTTTTGCAATTTGAAAAGTTTTCTAAATTCTTAAAAGACCTGCTAGGGCCTTGTGTTAGATCCTGTTTAGCATTTCTTTTAGAGTTTAAAAGTTTGTAAAAGTTTGAATTAGAACCTAGAACTAGTTGTAGATTCTTAAAAAGTATCCCAACTTTTAGAAGCAAAATGTCTAGCACAGATGTGAATGTGGTGGAACTCGACACCACACCTTACCTCCATCTACAGATGAGAGAGCTAAGGTCACTCTGTAAACTAAAGAAAATAACAATGGGCCCCAAACCTACCAAAATACAGCTCCAGGAGCTTTTGGCAGAGTTTGAAAAGGCCAACCCCTCTGAGGGTGGCAACTCAGAGGAAGAGGATAGTGACTTGGAGGACAATTCCCCCCTACCAGTCCTATCTAGGGAGAACAGGGTCCCTCAAACCCTGACTCCTAAAATAATAGTCAGAGATGCTGGTTCCCTCACAGGAGAGACCAACACCTCTGAAATCACTGAGGATAGCCCCAGTGAAGAGGACATCCAGTTAGCCAGGATGGCCAAAAGATTGGCTTTGGAAAGACAGATCCTAGCCATAGAGAGGGAAAGACAAGAGATGGGCCTAGGACCCATCAATGGTGGCAGCAACATAAATAGGGTCAGAGATTCTCCTGACATGTTGAAAATCCCCAAAGGGATTGTAACTAAATATGAAGATGGTGATGACATCACCAAATGGTTCACAGCTTTTGAGAGGGCTTGTGTAACCAGAAAAGTGAACAGATCTCACTGGGGTGCTCTCCTTTGGGAAATGTTCACAGGAAAGTGTAGGGATAGACTCCTCACACTCTCTGGACAAGATGCAGAATCTTATGACCTCATGAAGGGTACCCTGATTGAGGGCTTTGGATTCTCCACTGAGGAGTACAGGATTAGGTTCAGGGGGGCTCAAAAATCCTCGAGCCAGACCTGGGTTGACTTTGTTGACTACTCAGTGAAAACACTAGATGGTTGGATTCAAGGCAGTGGTGTAAGTAATTATGATGGGCTGTACAATTTATTTGTGAAAGAACACCTGTTAAGTAATTGTTTCAATGATAAACTGCATCAGCATCTGGTAGACCTAGGACCAATTTCTCCCCAAGAATTGGGAAAGAAGGCGGACCATTGGGTCAAGACAAGGGTGTCCAAGACTTCAACAGGGGGTGACCAAAAGAAAGGGGTCACAAAGACTCCCCAGCAGAAGGGTGATGAGACAACCAAAACTAAAAATAGTAAAGAGTCTTCTACAGGCCCCCAAAAACCTGCACAGGAGGGTGGGCCCAGAGCCTCTTCACAAAACAATGGGTACAAGGGTAAAAACTTTGATCCCAAAAAGGCCTGGTGTCATAGCTGTAAACAGCATGGACACCAAACTGGAGACAAGGCCTGTCCCAAGAAAGGTTCCACTCCAAACTCCCATCCAGGTAACACTGGTATGGCTAGTCTCCAAGTGGGATCAACAGTGTGCCCAGAGCAAATCAGGGTCCACACTGAAGCTACTCTAGTTTCTGAGGGTGGGGTGGATTTAGCCACACTAGCTGTCTGGCCGCCTAACATGCAAAAATACAGACAGCAACTCTTAATTAATGGGACTAGAATAGAGGGCCTGAGGGATACAGGTGCCAGTGTCACCATGGTGACAGAGAAACTGGTTTCCCCTGGCCAATACCTGACTGGAAAAACTTACACAGTCACCAACGCTGACAATCAGAGAAAAGTACATCCCATGGCAATGGTTACTTTAGAATGGGGAGGGGTCAATGGCCTGAAACAGGTGGTGGTCTCCTCAAATATCCCAGTGGACTGTCTGCTTGGAAATGACCTGGAGTCCTCAGCATGGGCTGAGGTAGAACTAAAAACCCATGCAGCAATGCTGGGTATCCCTGAACTGGTGTGTGTGAAAACAAGAGCACAATGCAAGGCACAGGGTGAACAAGTAGAGCTGGAGTCTGGAAGAATGGCCCAGCCTACCAAGAGGAAAGGAAAGTCAGTTGGGAAACCAACTGCAACACAGCAAAAGAAAGGGAACCTCTCTTCTCAGGAAGATGTTCTGCCCTCTGAGGGAACTGAGCCTTTGGAGCTTGAACCTTACCAGGTTGAGCTCTTAGGCCCAGGGGGACCCTCAAGGGAAGAGCTGTGTAAGGGACAAGAAACCTGTCCCTCTCTTGAAGGCCTTAGGCAGCAAGCTGCTGAAGAGTCCAAAGGCAAGAAAAATGGAACACATAGGGTCTATTGGGAAGATGGGCTCCTGTACACTGAGGCCAGAGACCCCAAACCTGGTGCCACTAGGAGAGTGGTAGTGCCTCAGCTGTTCAGAGAGTTCATCCTAACATTGGCCCATGACATTCCCCTTGCTGGACATTTGGGACAAACCAAGACGTGGGAGAGGTTAGTCAACCACTTCTACTGGCCCAATATGTCCAACATGGTTAAGGAGTTTTGCCTCTCCTGCCCCACCTGTCAAGCCAGTGGTAAGACAGGTGGGCATCCAAAGGCCCCCCTCATTCCACTTCCAGTGGTGGGGGTGCCCTTTGAAAGAGTGGGTGTGGACATAGTTGGTCCACTGGAACCTCCCACAGCCTCAGGAAATATGTATATCCTGGTAGTAGTGGATCATGCTACCAGGTATCCTGAAGCTATTCCCCTTAGGTCGACTACTGCCCCTGCAGTAGCCAAGGCCCTCATTGGTATCTTTACCAGAGTGGGTTTCCCTAAGGAGGTGGTGTCTGACAGAGGTACCAACTTCATGTCAGCATACCTAAAGCACATGTGGAATGAGTGTGGAGTGACTTATAAATTCACTACACCATACCATCCACAAACTAATGGCTTGGTTGAGAGATTCAACAAGACATTAAAAGGCATGATCATGGGGCTCCCAGAAAAACTCAAAAGGAGATGGGATGTCCTCCTGCCATGTCTGCTTTTCGCTTACAGGGAGGTACCACAGAAGGGAGTAGGGTTCTCACCCTTTGAACTTCTGTTTGGTCATCCTGTAAGGGGACCACTTGCCCTTGTTAAAGAAGGCTGGGAGAGACCTCTCCATGAGCCTAAACAGGACATAGTGGACTATGTACTTGCCCTTCGCTCTAGAATGGCAGAGTACATGGAAAAGGCAACCAAAAACCTTGAGGCCAGCCAACAGCTCCAGAAGTTTTGGTATGACCAAAAGGCTGCACTGGTTGAGTTCCAACCAGGGCAGAAAGTCTGGGTTCTGGAGCCTGTGGCTCCCAGGGCACTCCAGGACAAATGGAGTGGCCCTTACCCAGTACTAGAGAGGAAGAGTCAGGTCACCTACTTGGTGGACCTGGGCACAAGCAGGAGCCCCAAGAGGGTGATCCATGTAAACCGCCTTAAGCTCTTCCACGACAGGGCTGATGTCAATCTGTTGATGGTAACAGATGAGGATCAGGAGGCAGAGAGTGAACCTCTCCCTGATCTTCTGTCATCAGACCCAAAAGATGGTACAGTAGATGGAGTGATCTACTCAGACACCCTCTCTGGCCAACAGCAAGCTGATTGTAGGAGAGTCCTACAACAGTTTCCTGAACTCTTCTCCTTAACCCCTGGTCAGACACACCTGTGTACCCATGAGGTGGACACAGGAGACAGCATGCCTGTCAAGAACAAAATCTTTAGACAGTCTGACCATGTTAAGGAAAGCATCAAGGTGGAAGTCCACAAGATGCTGGAATTGGGAGTCATTGAGCGCTCTGACAGCCCCTGGGCTAGCCCAGTGGTCTTAGTCCCCAAACCTCACACCACAGATGGAAAGAAAGAGATGAGGTTTTGTGTGGACTACAGAGGGCTCAATTCTGTCACCAAGACAGATGCTCATCCAATTCCAAGAGCTGATGAGCTCATTGATAAATTAGGTGCTGCCAAATTTCTAAGTACCTTTGACTTGACAGCAGGGTACTGGCAAATAAAAATGGCACCTGGAGCAAAAGAAAAGACAGCATTCTCCACACCTGATGGGCATTATCAGTTTACTGTTATGCCCTTTGGTTTAAAGAATGCCCCTGCCACCTTCCAAAGGTTGGTGAATCAAGTCCTTGCTGGCTTGGAGTCCTTTAGCACAGCTTATCTTGATGATATTGCTGTCTTTAGCTCCACCTGGCAGGATCACCTGGTCCACCTGAGGAAGGTTTTGAAGGCTCTGCAATCTGCACGCCTCTCTATCAAGGCATCCAAATGCCAGATAGGGCAGGGAACTGTGGTTTACTTGGGACACCTTGTAGGTGGAGGCCAAGTTCAGCCACTCCAACCCAAGATCCAGACTATTCTGGACTGGGTAGCTCCAAAAACCCAGACTCAAGTCAGGGCATTCCTTGGCTTGACTGGGTATTACAGGAGGTTTGTGAAGGGATATGGATCCATTGTGACAGCCCTCACTGAACTCACCTCCAAGAAAATGCCCAAGAAAGTAAACTGGACTGTGGAATGCCAACAGGCCTTTGACACCCTGAAACAGGCAATGTGCTCAGCACCAGTTCTCAAAGCTCCAGATTATTCTAAGCAGTTCATTGTGCAGACTGATGCCTCTGAACATGGGATAGGGGCAGTTTTGTCCCAAACCAATGATGATGGCCTTGACCAACCTGTTGCTTTCATTAGCAGGAGGTTACTCCCCAGGGAGCAGCGTTGGAGTGCCATTGAGAGGGAGGCCTTTGCTGTGGTTTGGTCCCTGAAGAAGCTGAGACCATACCTCTTTGGGACTCACTTCCTAGTTCAAACTGACCACAGACCTCTCAAATGGCTGATGCAAATGAAAGGTGAAAATCCTAAACTGTTGAGGTGGTCCATCTCCCTACAGGGAATGGACTTTATAGTGGAACACAGACCTGGGACTGCCCATGCCAATGCAGATGGCCTTTCCAGGTTCTTCCACTTAGAAAATGAAGACTCTCTTGGGAAAGGTTAGTCTCATCCTCTTTCGTTTGGGGGGGGGGTTGTGTAAGGAAATGCCTCCTTGGCATGGTTGCCCCCTGACTTTTTGCCTTTGCTGATGCTATGTTTACAATTGAAAGTGTGCTGAGGCCTGCTAACCAGGCCCCAGCACCAGTGTTCTTTCCCTAACCTGTACTTTTGTATCCACAATTGGCAGACCCTGGCATCCAGATAAGTCCCTTGTAACTGGTACTTCTAGTACCAAGGGCCCTGATGCCAAGGAAGGTCTCTAAGGGCTGCAGCATGTCTTATGCCACCCTGGAGACCTCTCACTCTGCACAGACACACTGCTTGCCAGCTTGTGTGTGCTAGTGAGGACAAAACGAGTAAGTCGACATGGCACTCCCCTCAGGGTGCCATGCCAGCCTCTCACTGCCTATGCAGTATAGGTAAGACACCCCTCTAGCAGGCCTTACAGCCCTAAGGCAGGGTGCACTATACCATAGGTGAGGGTACCAGTGCATGAGCATGGTACCCCTACAGTGTCTAAATAAAACCTTAGACATTGTAAGTGCAGGGTAGCCATAAGAGTATATGGTCTGGGAGTATGTCAAACACGAACTCCACAGCACCATAATGGCTACACTGAAAACTGGGAAGTTTGGTATCAAACTTCTCAGCACAATAAATGCACACTGATGCCAGTGTACATTTTATTGTAAAATACACCACAGAGGGCACCTTAGAGGTGCCCCCTGAAACTTAACCGACTATCTGTGTAGGCTGACTAGTTTTAGCAGCCTGCCACAAACCGAGACATGTTGCTGGCCCCATGGGGAGAGTGCCTTTGTCACTCTGAGGCCAGTAACAAAGCCTGCACTGGGTGGAGATGCTAACACCTCTCCCAGGCAGGAATTGTCACACCTGGCGGTGAGCCTCAAAGGCTCACCTCCTTTGTGCCAACCCAGCAGGACACTCCAGCTAGTGGAGTTGCCCGCCCCCTCCGGCCAGGCCCCACTTTTGGCGGCAAGGCCGGAGAAAATAATGAGAATAACAAGGAGGAGTCACTGGCCAGTCAGGACAGCCCCTAAGGTGTCCTGAGCTGAGGTGACTCTAACTTTTAGAAATCCTCCATCTTGCAGATGGAGGATTCCCCCAATAGGGTTAGGATTGTGACCCCCTCCCCTTGGGAGGAGGCACAAAGAGGGTGTACCCACCCTCAGGGCTAGTAGCCATTGGCTACTAACCCCCCAGACCTAAACACGCCCTTAAATTTAGTATTTAAGGGCTACCCTGAACCCTAGAAAATTAGATTCCTGCAACTACAAGAAGAAGGACTGCCTAGCTGAAAACCCCTGCAGCGGAAGACCAGAAGACGACAACTGCCTTGGCTCCAGAAACTCACCGGCCTGTCTCCTGCCTTCCAAAGATCCTGCTCCAGCGACGCCTTCCAAAGGGACCAGCGACCTCGACATCCTCTGAGGACTGCCCCTGCTTCGAAAAGACAAGAAACTCCCGAGGACAGCGGACCTGCTCCAAAGAAAAGCTGCAACTTTGTTTCCAGCAGCTTTAAAGAACCCTGCAAGCTCCCCGCAAGAAGCGTGAGACTTGCCACACTGCACCCGGCGACCCCGACTCGGCTGGTGGCGATCCAACACCTCAGGAGGGACCCCAGGACTACTCTGATACTGTGAGTACCAAAACCTGTCCCCCCTGAGTCCCCACAGCGCCGCCTGCAGAGGGAATCCCGAGGCTTCCCCTGACCGCGACTCTTTGAACCTAAAGTCCCGACGCCTGGGAGAGACCCTGCACCCGCAGCCCCCAGGACCTGAAGGACCGGACTTTCACTGGAGGAGTGACCCCCAGGAGTCCCTCTCCCTCGCCCAAGTGGAGGTTTCCCCGAGGAATCCCCCCCTTGCCTGCCTGCAGCGCTGAAGAGATCCCTAGATCTCCCATTGACTTCCATTACAAACCCGACGCTTGTTTCTACACTGCACCCGGCCGCCCCCGCGCTGCTGAGGGTGAAATTTCTGTGTCAACTTGTGTCCCCCCCGGTGCCCTACAAAACCCCTCTGGTCTGCCCTCCGAAGACGCGGGTACTTACCTGCAAGCAGATCGGAACCGGGGCACCCCCTTCTCTCCATTCTAGCCTATGTGTTTTGGGCACCACTTTGAACTCTGCACCTGACCGGCCCTGAGCTGCTGGTGTGGTGACTTTGGGGTTGCTCTGAACCCCCAACGGTGGGCTACCTTGGACCAAGAACTGAACCCTGTAAGTGTCCTACTTACCTGGTAAAACTAACAAAAACTTACCTCCCCCAGGAACTGTGAAAATTGCACTAAGTGTCCACTTTTGAAACAGCTATTTGACAATAACTTGAAAAGTATACATGCAATTTTGATGATTTGAAGTTCCTAAAGTACTTACCTGCAATACCTTTCGAACAAGATATTACATGTTAAATTTGAACCTGTGGTTCTTAAAATAAACTAAGAAAAGATATTTTTCTATATAAAAACCTATTGGCTGGATTTGTCTCTGAGTGTGTGTACCTCATTTATTGTCTATGTGTATGTACAACAAATGCTTAACACTACTCCTTGGATAAGCCTACTGCTCGACCACACTACCACAAAATAGAGCATTAGTATTATCTATTTTTACCACTATTTTACCTCTAAGGGGAACCCTTGGACTCTGTGCATGCTATTCCTTACTTTGAAATAGCACATACAGAGCCAACTTCCTACAGTACTTTTCTGAATCCGGTCCATTTTTTACTACTCTTATCTGGACGAGTGGAGTTTGACAGATATAATGTGCAAAGTATGTACTTAGTGCTACAACTAGGTGATAAGGTGCACACCCCTTCTCCTACATGTTGGCCTTACATTTTGGTTACATTTAGTATTTTTTAAGACTGAGACTACCTATCAGCTCAGCAGATCAAACATGCTTTGAGCAATAAAACTGAACACACACTGACTGAATTTTCATGATTTCACATCTATTTATGCGTCGATGGGATCACACTTTAATAGGCAGAAGTGGACCATCACAGTTTTGAAACCAAAATCGTACAGTGTCATATAATGAGCATTTAAAACCATACGATTACTAACAATCCTCATATAAAGTGATGTAATCAATAAGGTCTTTAGAGAGCTGGGATGTAATGTCACCATCTATTATGGCTGAGATCATGCGCCACATTTTACAATGCAATAATAACGTCTCTTCAACTGGTGTTTAATATAATGTCTCCTTCTGGGTCCTTGCAACATAACTCTCATTAGAGTTGCATGCCTGGATACTTCTGGCATGTAATGGTTGGAGCCTGAATTATCACTTTATTTTCCTCCAAGGTGAAGTTACTTCAGGCCCACAACATCACAGTGTTGAAAACTGGGATTTCAAATGACTATATTTCCCCTCTGTCAGGACGTCGTTCATAGATTTTCATGTTTAAGCACAGGACGGGTGACCTATTGTAAGGAATGCCTCCTTCGCATGGTTACCCCCTGACTTTTTGCCTTTGCTGATGCTAAGTTATGACTTGAAAGTGTGCTAGGACCCTGCTAACCAGGCCCCAGCACCAGTGTTCTTTCCCTAAACTGTACCTTTGTCTCCACAATTGGCACAACCCTGGCACCCAGGTAGTAACTGGTACCCCTGGTACCAAGGGCCCATGATGCCAGGGAAGGTCTCTAAGGGCTGCAGCATGTCTTATGCCACCCTAGAGACCCCTCACTCAGCACATGCACACTGCTTCACAGCTTGTGTGTGCTGGTGGGGAGAAAATGACTAAGTCGACATGGCACTCCCCTCAAAGTGCCATGCCAACCTCACACTGCCTGTGGCATAGGTAAGTCACCCCTCTAGCAGACCTTACAGCCCTAAAGCAGGGTGCACTATACCACAGGTGAGGGCATATGTGCATGAGCACTATGCCCCTACAGTGTCTAAGCAAAACCTTAGACATTGTAAGTGCAGGGCAGCAATAAGGGTATATGGTCTGGGAGTTTGTCAAACACGAACTCCACAGCACCATAATGGCTACACTGAAACTTCTCAGCACAATAAATGCACACTGATGCCAGTGTGCAATTTATTGTAAAATACACCCAGAGGGCATCTTAGAGATGCCCCCTGAAAACATACCCGACTTGCAGTGTAGGCTGACTAGTTTTTGCCAGCCTGCCACACACCAGATATGTTTCTGGCCACATGGGGAGAGTGCCTTTGTCACTCTGTGGCCAGGAACAAAGCCTGTACTGGGTGGAGGTGCTTCTCACCTCCCCCTGCAGGAACTGGAACACCTGGTGGTGAGCCTCAAAGGCTCACCCCCTTTGTTACAGCGCCACAGGGCATCCCAGCTAGTGGAAATGCCCGCCCCTCCGGTCACTGCCCCCACTTTTGGCAGCAAGGCTGGAGGAGATAATTAGGAAAACAAGGAGGAGTCACCCACCAGTCAGGACAGCCCATAAGGTGTCCTGAGCTTGGGTGACCCTTACTTTTAGAAATCCTCCATCTTGTGGCTGGAGGATTCCCCCAATAGGATTAGGAATGTGCCCCCCTTCCCACAGGGAGGAGGCACAAAGAGGGTGTAGCCACCCTCAAGGACAGTAGCCATTGGCTACTGCCCTCCCAGACCTAAACACACCCCTAAATTCAGTATTTAGGGGCCCCCAGAACCTAGGAAACTAAGGGCCAGATGTACCAAATAGTTTTGCCCATTCTGTGTCTATGGGAAAATGTGTTCGTACATATGGCCCTAGATTCCTGCAACCTAAAGAAGAAGAAGGACTGCTGACCTGAAGTCCTGCAGTGAAGACGGAGACAACAACTGCTTTGGCCCCAGCCCTACCGGCCTGTCTCCCAACTTCAAAGAATACTGCAACCGCGACGCATCCAACAGGGACCAGCGACCTCTGAAGCCTCAGAGGACTGCCCTGCACCCAAGGACCAAGAAACTCCCGTGAACAGCGGCTCTGTTCAACCATCTGCAACTTTCTTGCAACAAAGAAACAACTTCAAGGACTTCACGTTTCCCGCTGGAAGTGTGAGACGTTCTACTCTGCACCCGACGCCCCCGGATCGACCTGCGGAAAACCAACACTACAGGGAGGACTCCCCGGCGATGCGTGAGTAGCCAGAGTTGACCCCCCCCTGACCTCCACAGCGACGCCTGCAGAGAAAATCCAGAGGCTCCCCCTGACCGTGACTGCCTGTAACAAGGGACCCGATGCCTGGAACCAACACTGCACCCGCAGCCCCCAGGACCTGAAGGAACCGAACACCAGTGCAGGAGCGACCCCCAGGCGACCCTCTGCCTAGCCCAGGTGGTGGCAACCCCGAGGAGCCCCCCCTGTGCCTGCCTGCATAGTTAAAGAGACCCCCGGGTCTCCCCATTGCTTTCAATACAAAACCCAAAGCCTGTTTGCACTCTGCACCCGGCCGCCCCTGTGCCGCTGAGGGTGTACTTTCTGTGCCTGCTTGTGTACCCCCCCCCCCGGTGCCCTACAAAACATCCCTGGTCTGCCCCCCGAGGACGTGGGTACTTACCTGCTGGCAGACTGGAACCGGGGCACCCCTGTTCTCCATTGAAGCCTATGTGTTTTGGGCAACTCTTTGACCTCTGCACCTGACCGGCCCTGAGCTGCTGGTGTGGTAACTTTGGGGTTGCCTTGAACCCCCAACGGTGGGCTACCTTGGACCCAACTTTGAACTCTGTAAGTGTTTTACTTACCTGTGAACTTAACATTTACTTACCTCCCCCAGGAACTGTTGATTTGTGCAGTGTGTCCACTTTTAAAACAGCTTATTGACATTTTTGCCAAAACTGTACATGCTATTGTGATTATTCAAAGTTCCTAAAGTACCCAAGTGAAATACCTTTCATTTGAAGTATTACTTAAAATCTTGAACCTGTGGTTCTTAAAATAAACTAAGAAAATATAGTTTTCTATATAAAAACCTATTGGTCTGGAGTAAGTCTTTGAGTGTGTGTTCTTCATTTATTGCTTGTGTGTGTACAACAAATGCTTGACACTACCCTCTGATAAGCCTACTGCTCGACCACACTACCACAAAATAGAGCATTAGAATTATCTCTTTTTGCCACTATCTTACCTCTAAGGGGAACCCTTGGACTCTGTGCACACAATGGGCCTGATTACAACTTTGGAGGAAGTGTTAATCCGTCCCAAAAGTGACGGTAAAGTGACGGATATACCACCAGCCGTATTACAAGTTCCACAGGATATAATGGACTCGTAATACGGCTGGTGGTATATCCGTCACTTTACCGTCACTTTTGGGACGGATTAACACCTCCTTCAAAGTTGTAATCAGGCCCTATTTCTTACTTTGAAATAGTATATAAAGAGCCAACTTCCTACACCTATGTTTTGATGCGGGTGTATCTGTGGAAGCAACAGAGCAGGTGAATCTTCACACACAGTGTTAGTAGGTGCGCTACATTTATCTCCAGAATCAGCCTGTGGGACAATGAATATGTGGTTAGCACTTTAGGTGTATCTGTGCAGGAAGGCAGACTGACTGTCACTGGCTTACTGTGGAAGGGTGAACTCTGATTACATACATGACGAGTCTCTGCATCAGGACATACCTGCTCATGTCGAGAGGACAGCACAGGGCGACTGGCTGCTGTACCCGGTGCAACTTTGCTCTGCTGCGTTTCTGCTCCAAACTGGATTCAAACAAAAATAAGGAATTAAACCATTAAGTTAAAAATTGTATTGCACTATATAACTGTTTATGAATACATTGTGTGCAGTACCCTCTAGGGGTGCAACCCCTTCAAACAATACCCAAAACACAAAATAACTGCTGTCAAGCTCAGAGTACCGGGCTGTGAGTGGCATTGTTATATGCTATGCTCCTGACTTACCAAAGGAAACACCAGCGCTGCCCCTTCTTCTTCTGGGACATTGGGTAGCGAGGATACATTTCCAGCGAGTTTTTGGAATCAAAACTAATTATGTATAGTGCCAGCCCCAATTGTAAACATATATGATATCTGCTCAGGAGTATAGCATTAAAAAGCAGAAACTGTTAATAAGTAATAAAATTCAGCCACCTATTTATCTGCATTGCACATATTTGTCCTCAGACCTGCTTCCCGAAATGTAACCGTGACCCTCTTTGGAGTGCCCTAGATGCCATGCGAGTAACAGTTTTTTTTCATATGATCTGGGACTGTCACCACATACAAACTTACTGGAAGGTCGACAGTTACCAATGATGATGGCAGTGTGGCTATTGGGCAGATTCACGAGGCCCAAAAGTGCGAAACACACATCTCAATTTCTTTACCTTGCCCTACTCTTAGGCAAGTGCAGCATCCTCGATGAACTGGAAGCCACTGCAGCCCCACCAATCGCGAAATAGCTGCAGGAACTGAGAACGTGGGGCACTGCGGAAATACACGTTATGACCGCATCCATCTTCAGTTGGGCAGTGGACCACCAATCAACAAATGGCACACGCTCCTGTTCACTTTACAGGCCATATCGGATGACAGACCACAGTGAAACATGGAGAATGACACTGTATGATTACTGAATACCTATGTCACCGGATACAGATCAGAACAGGCTCACTGGCAAATGCAGGTCAACATCAATTGTCGGCGCAAACAGAGTTGGGGAGGAGAAATACCCGATGGGTCTAGGATATTTATTGGCTTCATTGACACAATATGACGAGGGCTGTGGATACCCTGCATAGTTATACGGTGGGAGGGGAATTAAATCGTATAAGCAGGGTCTGAGATCTCTACGGTATCGGATATGCACCGGTAGTGATGTGCACTGTGATGCTATGTACCCGGGGTTATTGGGGGTATTCCATAATGGTTCACACAAAGTATAACTTGATAGAGCGCCTTTTGTCGATGTGCTATGTCCAGACTGTTGTGATAGGAGCACATTCTTTAGATGGTGTTTGATATCTGTATAATGCTGCATGTTTATTTCACTGACAATTCAATAAAGTTATACAAAAAAAGTAATCATGTTCAGTCATCTGTTGAAACAACCAACAACAGTATAATGAGGGGATTCAGGTCACGAGCACATTTTTGGTGGGTTAGAGAAAGTCCGATCAATAAATAAAGATGCCTTTAAATTCTGTTTAGCTGGTCATGTTTACAGTACCTCAACCCCAGAGGTCAAACATCAGGCATTGTCTTCTGACAAGTTGTTGCTTATTCTTTTAACTTGTGAAAGGAAATGCCTCCTTGGCATGGTTACCCCCTAACATTTTGCCTTTGCTGATGCTAAGTTTTGATTGAAAGTGTGCCGGGACCCTGCTAACCAGGCCCCAGCACCAGTGTTCTTTCCCTAAACTGTACCTTTGCTTCCACAATTGGCACAGCCCTGGCACTCAGATAAGTCCCTTGTAACTGGTACCCCTGGTACCAAGGGCCCTGATGCCAGGGAAGGTCTTTAAGGGCTGCAGCATGTCTTATGCCACCCTGGGGACCCCTCGCTCAGCCCATGCACACTGCCTCACAGCTTGTGTGTGCTAGTGGGGAGAAAAAGACTAAGTCGACATGGCACTCCCCTCAGAGTGCCATGCCAACCTCACACTGCCAGTGGCATAGGTTTGTCACCCCTCTAGTAGGCCTTACAGCCCTAAGGCAGGGTGCACTATACCACAGGTGAGGGCATATGTGCATGAGCACTGTGCCCCTACAGTGTCTAAGCAAAACCTTAGACATTGTAAGTGCAGGGTAGCCATATGAGTATATGGTCTGGGAGTTTGTCAAACACGACCTCCACAGTTCCATAATGGCTGCACTGAAATCTGGGAAGTTTGGTATCAAACTTCTAAGCACAATAAATGCACACTGATGCCAGTGTGCAATTTATTGTAACATGCACCCAGAGATGCCCCCTGAATACCAATCCGACTTCTAGAGTAGGCTGACCAGTTCCTGCCAGTCTGCCACACACCAGACAAGTTGCTGGCCACATGGGGAGAGTGCCTTTGTCACTCCGTGGCCAGGAACAAAGCCTGTACTGGGTGGAGGTGCTTCTCACCTCCCCCTGCAGGAACTGTAACACCTGGCGGTGAGCCTCAAAGGCTCACCCCTTTTGTTACAGCGCCCCAGGGCATCCCAGCTAGTGGAGATGCCCGCCACTCCGACCACTGCCCCCACTTTTGGCGGCAAGGCTGGAGGAGATAGTGAGAAAAACAAGGAGGAGTCACCCACCAGTCAGGACAGCCCTTAAGGTGTCCTGAGCTGAGGTAACCCCTGCCTTTTGAAATCCTCCATTTTAGTTTGGGAGGATTTCCCCAATAGGATTAGGGATGTGCCCCCCTCCCCACAGGGAGGAGGCACAAAGAGGGTGTAGCCACCCTCCAGGACAGTAGCCGTTGGCTACTGCCTTCCCAGGCATAAACACATCCCTAAATTCAGTATTTAGGGGCACCCCAGAACCCAGGAAATCAGATTCCTGCAACCTGAAGAAACAAGAAGGACTGCTGACCTACAAGCCTGCAGAGAAGACGGAAGACAACAACTGCTTTGGCCCCAGCCCTAACGGCCTGTCTCCAGAGTCGAAAACCTGCAACCAGCGACACATTCGACAAGGACCAGCGACCTCTGAAGCCTCAGAGGACTGCCCTGGACTACAGGACCAAGAAACTCCTGTGAGCAGCGGCTCTGCTCAATTTAAACAACAACATTGCAACTTTCTTGGAACTTTAAAGAACTTCACTCTTCCCGCCGGAAGCGTGAGACTTCACACTCTGCACCCGACGCCCCCGACTCGAGATCCAGAGAACCAACACCACAGGGAGGACTCCCCGGCCACTGCGACCCTGTGAGTAGCCCAATACGGCCCCCCTGAGCCCTCCCAGCGACGCCTGCAGAGAGAATCCAGAGGCTCCTCCTCACGGCGACTGCCTGTAACAAGGGACCCGACGCCTGGATATATGATCAAGGCACCCGCAGCCCCCAGGACCTGAAGGAACCGAACCTCAGTGCAGGAGTGACCCCCAGGTGACCCTCTGCCTAGCCCAGGTGGTGGCTGTCCCGAGAAGCCCCCCTTGTGCCTGCCTGCACCGCTAGAGTGACCCCCGGGTCTCTCCATTGTTTCCTATCTAAAACCCAACGCCTGCTTTGCACACTGCACCTGGCTGCCGTGTGCCGCTGAGAGTGTGTTTTGTGTGCCTACTTGTCCCTCCCCCCAGTGCTCTACAAAACCCCCTGGTCTGCCCAGGAGGATGCGGGTACTTACCTGCTGGAAGACTGGAACTGGAGCACCTGTGTTCTCCATAGGCGCCTGTGTGTTTTGGGCACCTCTTTGACCTCTGCACCTGACCGTCCTTGAGCTGCTGGTGTGGTAACTTTGGGGTTGCCTTGAACCCCCAACGGTGGGCTGCCTATGCCCAGGAACTGAGACTTGTAAGTGTTTTACTTACCTCACAATCTAACCTTTACTTACCTCCCTTAGGAACTGTTGATTTTTGCACTGTCTACTTTTAAAATAGATTATTGCCATTTTAACAAAGACTGTATATGATATTGCTTTAATTCAAAGTTCCTAACTTACCTGTGTGAAGTACCCAGCATTTTACATGTTTACTTCAAATCTTGAACCTGTGGTTCTTAAAATAAACTAAGAAAATATATTTTTCTATATAAAACCTATTGGCCTGGAGTAAGTCTTTGAGTTTGTGTTCCTCATTTATTGCCTGTGTGTGTACAACAAATGCTCAACACTACCCTCCGATAAGCCTACTGCTCGACCACACTACCACAAAATAGAGCATTAGAATTATCTAATTTTGCAACTATCTTACCTCTAAGGGGAACCCTTGGACTCTGTGCACACTATTTCTTACTTTGAAATAGTATATACAGAGCCAACTTCCTACAACATGTAACTGTGGTTTACTTATGTTTGGCCGCAAAGTGAGAGGAGTTTTTAAAGTAAATTATGTGACAATAATTTTTTTGCAACAAAGTACCAGTGAATGAACTGTATGCATCAAGAGTTGGGAAAGCAAAAATAAAGTGCATGCTTTTTTTCTAATTCTGAAGTTTACTGGAAATCGAGATTTTAATAGGATCAAAACAAATAAAGCGAATTTAAGTGGTGATGCACAAATGATAAATATTGACAGAAACCCCATTCCCACAGGTCATCATTTGAGTGCTGTATGCTACAGAGTTTAAACAGTAAAACAATGCGTCTGAACAAATTTAGTGGCCATTTCAAAGGAAAACGTGGTTTCTGTAAATAACAATGTGTTACCAGACAATGCTTTAGTTACATTAAAAAATCACCCCTCCTAAAGGTAGGTGGGTTGTGAAGGTTTGTCGTTCTAAAAAGTGGGTCGTAGTTCTAAGAAGTTTGGGAACCACTTGTAAAATGAATGGAGAAAAAGGCACTCCTGTTTCAAAATACATTATTTATTTGAAACGTAGGTGTAACATACGAGTAGACAGTGCTATGGAACAGTGTACAGCATTGGGTGAGTGAATATACATTTATGTAGGGCAGCCAAAAGAATATACATATGGATATATGATCAAAGTTCGAATCAGGGATAAGCCTCTATATATTTTATTGAAACAATTGTTTTCAATATCCTGTTCTGTACAGGAGGTCACTTTGACCCTACATGGGCAAAATATTGAAGGGTCTCTTCAGGACCATTAGGATTCAGTCGGTCAAAAAACGTGTGTGGAAAAAGAAGAGGTTATGCTGCTGTGTTAGGCGCAAAATAGAAGATGCTCAGAAATGTATTGAAGCTGAAACTCTCAGGAGCAAAACATCATCTCTGGGAACTGGTTCAAATTAGACGCAGAAGAACTAGCCTCTCTGCGGTGGCCAAGAGATAGTCACTGTCTTCTTCCATTTGAACTGCCCTCTTGCAGACACTTTTTTATGCTTCTGGCTGAACCATCACAGGAAAAGTGATACAGGAGTTCCACAGAGTGGCAACTTTAAAGTATCAGGAAAGTCATTGATTGTTGGACTGATCAGAATTTTGAATGGACAAATGGCTTTCAGAGAGCCCAGTATTAAGCAATTTGCTACAGTACCACTGAGGGATGTGACTTATAACTTGAACTGCTTATCCCAGCATTCTCTTGTGACCAGATGGGGACAACCCATATAGATATTTCTGGGTACTAACCATGTGATGAAAGATTTTTCCACCACCTCACACAATTTCTACCCGGTTCTTCTACTTTTAGTAAATAAGGGCCTACTGAATAATATACCAAACAAGAAAGTAGGCAACCAGAACTAATTCACCAGTTTATATGCACCATCCTGTGAAAGCAAGGGACCACTTAGAGGCTGCAGGTGAGGTCGAGGGGGGGGGGGTGACCTGGGCACACCAGCGGTCAGTCAAGGAGGAGGACCGTCAGCTGAATGTAGATGTACCGGGTGTCGGTTTCTCCAAGGCCTGGGGGCTGCTGGTGAAGTGTGTCTTTAGGTGTCAGATATCTTCGTCCGGAGCTTTGCGGTCAGGGGGGTCCTCGAGAGGCCAACAGGAGGCCTTAGGAAAAGGATTATGCAAGACCCAAACCAGACTGGAAGAACCCAAAAGGTGGATTCTGGCAGAAGAGGACCTGCAAAGGAAGGGGACCAAGTCCAGTTTGTGATGGAGGGTACGGTCGTGGCGGGAGCAACTACCCATCCTTTTGTGGATGCAGGACTAGGTCGACGAAGGACAAACAAGACCAGCCGTGCAACAAAGAAGATGCAAAGGAGTCCCTGAAGTGATGCAGATGGTATCCCACTTCGGCTGTCGGGTTGCAAATGGTCAGTGGTGCAGGAAAACCACCAACAAGCCTTGGCAAATGCAGGAAAAGGAAAAGAAGAGTTGCAAAGCTGAAGAGGACCAGCAAGGTCCTGGGGACTTGGCCATTGGAGGGGAGTCCAACATGACCCTCAGAAGCCAGGCGAGCCAAAAGGAATAGTTTCTTACCTGTAACTCCAGTTCTCTCGTAGGGGTATTTCCATGATAGTCATAAGCACTGAATAGTTCCGCGCGCCTGCGGGGACCCCGGAGCACTGTTGTGTAATATATTCTTAAGTGCAATCATCAGCTCCTTGACAAAAAAGGTCTGTGAAAAACACTTAAGAATAACAATGTGCAGCCTATGTGAACAGCTACACAGGCCAAATTGTTAGAAGAAAAAACAGTTGTAGTGTAAATTCACGTTTAAACCTCAATTTATTCTATAAATACATAAATAAATACATTCTCATATTTTATTTACACCTCTCATGAGAATAAAACAATGTAGGGCAGTGTAGCCCATAGGCTGCCATTATACAGAATGAAAATAGAGCTGTGCCTTTAAGAAAGTAAAGTCTTCCCGTTTCCCATCATGCACAGCAAAAGGCAGTTGCCTCAGTTCTTTTTTGGAGGCTAGTAACCTGACATGAAGAAACAAAACATTTGTTGGAGTACCAACCTCAATAATATTCATGTTCTATGTCAACTCCACCGGGGAGGAGGGAGGGTTGCTTATGACTATCATGGAAATACCCCTACGAGAGAACTGGAGTTACAGGTAAGAAACTATTCCTTCTCTCGTAGGGGATTTCCATGTATAGTCATAAGCACTGAATAGAGTAGCAAGCCCATCCCCATAACCGCGGTGGAGTAGACATAAGAATACTGATAAAACATGAATCATGCAAACAAATTCTTGAGCAAGGCCTGTCCAACCTGCGCATCTGCCCTAGCGTCTGTATCAAGGCAGTAATGCTTAGTAAAGGTATGGACCGACCTCCAAGTGGCAGCCTTGCATATTTCTACTAAAGGGACATTTCTCATCAAGGCTACAGTAGCTGCTTTCCCTCTGGTAGAGTGGGCTTTTGGCCTACCACCAAGGGATTTGTTTGCTAACTGATAACATAACATTATACATGAAACAATCTACCTGGATAAAGATTGTTTAGATGTGCCCAAACCTGTTCTGATTGGGCCATAGTTAATAAAAAGCTGTTGTGATTTTCGTAAGCTTTTTGTCCTGTCCAAGTAAAATTTCAAGACTCTCTTTACATCCAGAGAGTGCAGAGTTCTCTCAGCAGGAGTAGCTGGATTCTGAAAGAAAGTCGGTAATGAAATTGTTTGGTTCACATGGAAGTCGGAGACTACCTTAGGTAAAAATTTTGGATGAGTTCTCATTACCACTTTCGCAGAATGAAAAACCGTGTAGGGTTCCTGAGCACAAAGGGCCTGGATTTCGCTGACCCTACGCGCTGAAGTGATTGCCACCAGAAAAGCAGCTTTCCATGTGAGATGCTGCAGCGATGCCTTATGTATCGGCTCGAATGGCGGCAGCATCAGACGTGATAAGACAACGTTCAGTTCCCATGGAGGAGAAGGCTTTCTAATGGGAGGAAAAACCTTCTTTAAACCTTCTAGGAAATCCTTAATAATCGGAATCCGAAAAAAAGAAGTTTGTGAAGGACTCTTTCTGTATGCTGTTACCGCCACCAAGTGAACTTTTATTGACGACAGTTGTAAGCCCGATTTTGCCAAACTTAACAAGTATGGCAGGATAGATTGTTCTCCACAGGAAACCGGGTCAATGTTGTTGTGTAAACACCAAATGCAGAATCTCTTCCACTTGCTTGCATAGGCTGATCGTGTGGAAGGGCGCTTTGCTTCCTTCAGAATTTCCATACAGTCCTGAGGTAGGTTCAAGTGTCCATATTGCACTAGCTCAGGAGCCATGCTGCCAAACTCAACGATGAGGGGTTGGGATGAGATATCTGCCCTCTGAACTTCGTGAGAAGGTCCGGACGATATGGTAGCCTGATGTGTGGTTTGAGTGACCGGTGAAGAAGGTCTGGGAACCACCACTGGCGTGGCCACTCCGGAGCAATTAGGATCATTTTGGTCTGAGCATTGGACAGCTTCTGGAGGACCGCCGGAATCAGGGAAGCGGTGGAAAGGCATAAAGAAATGCTCCTGACCAGCTTATCCACAGGGCATTCCCCAGTGTCCCTGGATGGTAATATCTGGAGGCGAAGTTTTGGCATTTTTTGTTTTCTGGGGTTGCGAATAGGTCTGTAGAGGGGGTACCCCAGAGTGCGAAAATGGAATGAACGACGTCGTCGTGTAGTACCCATTCGTGGTTCTCGTCCATTACCCGACTGAGGGCATCCGCTTGAACATTCTGGATGCCGGGCAGGTGAGTTGCCACTAGCGACAGGTTCCTGGCTAGAAGCCAATGCCAGATTGTCTGAGCCTCTCTGGATAAAATTCTGGACCTGGTGCCTCCTTGTTTGTTCACGTAGTACATAGTGGCCACATTGTCTGTCTGGAGAAGGAGAGTTTCCGTTCTCAGAGAGGGAAGGAAGGCTTTGAGCGCAAGGTGGACTGCGCGAAGTTCCAGCAGGTTGATGTGATAGAGACTCTCTCTCTGTGACCACTCGCCTTGGACTCGAAAATGTTCCATGTGCGCCCCCCATCCGAGCAGTGACGCATCTGTTACGATGGTTTGAGATGGAGGCCGTTGTTGGAACGGAATCCCCACCAAGAGATTGCTGGGTAAACACCACCACTTGAGGGATTGTAGGGTGTGAGGAGAAAGAAGGACTTTGTTCTCCCAATCGTCCCTCAGTTGACACCACTGATCCTCCAGATTTTCTTGCAATGGTCTCATATGGAGGCGAGCATTGGGAACCAGATGGATACAAGACGCCATCGAGCCCAGTAGAGAAGCTATTATTCTTGCAGTGGCTTGAGGTCTTTCCTGCAGTTGTTTGCACTTTTGGAGAATCGATAACCGTCGTTCCTCCGAAGGAAACACCTTTCCTAGCCTGGTATCTACAATGGCCCCTAAGTAATGCAACCTCTGAACAGGTGTTGCTGTAGATTTCAGGAGATTGACTTGAAGACCAAGTTTTTGCAGCAGTTGTAGAGTCCATTCGAAATGTTGTTGTGCCTCGAGACAACTGGAGGCCTTTATGAGCCAATCGTCTAGATAGGGGTAGACGAATATTCGCTGTTTCCTCAAGTGGGCGGCTACTACCGCCATGCATTTGGAAAAAGTTCTCGGTGCTGATTTTAGGCCGAAAGGTAGAACTGCAAATTGGTAATGGCGTTTTCCGACGGTGAACCTTAGGAATTTTCGATGTTTCTTGGTTACTGGGATATGAAAGTAAGCGTCGCAAAGATCTATCTCACAGAGCCAGTCGCCCTGACGTAGATGTGGGTAAATTTGGTGTAAGGCTAACATCCTGAATTTTTCTTTGCGAATCCATTTGTTTGCTGTCCTCAGATCTAAGATGGGACGAAACTCTTGTTTGTCTTTTTTCGGTACAAGGAAATATCTCTAATAAATCCCCTTCCCTTGTTGGCTGATGGGAACGGGTTCTATGGCTCTTTTTTGCAATAGGATATTGACCTCTAACTGTAGAGCTTCGAGATGGTGGTTGGCTGTTTTGGGTGGAACAGATGGTGGAGAACTGGTGAATCTGAGATCGTAACCATGTCTCACAATATTCAATACCCAGGCGTCTGTTGTGATGCATAGCCACTCGTCCAGATGATTTGAGATACTTCCCCCTACTGGAGTGGATAACGGAGGAGGGGGAAGCAAAGATTCAGGGCTTAGACGTGGGAGCCTGTCGAGTTGCCTGAGTTTGAGGTGTTGAACGACCCCTTGTCGACCTTCGCTGAGTGGAGAAACCCCTTTGATACTGCTGTTGTTGCTGCTGCTGGGGGCGCAAAGACATCCAGTGTGGCGACTGATACCGGTGGGTGAAAAGTCGTCGTTGATATGGCCGGAAAACCTTTCTTTGTTCTTTCGGTCTTTCCATGCCTACCGCTTTCAGGGTATCTAGTTCAGCCTTCATTCTAGCCATCTCGTCATCGGCATGAGAACCGGACAAGGTAGAGCCCGAGAAAGGCAAGTTTTGTATTCTCTGCTGCGCTTCAGGTTTGAGTGATGTAAGTCTCAACCATGCATGCCTTCTGAGCGCTATCCCGTGTGCATAATTGTGTGCGGATAGCACCGAAGAGTCAGCTGCAGCACTTATAATTTGGTTAGAAACCATGGCTCCCTCACCCACGACCTCCAGGAAATCTTCCCTTTTATCCTTAGGAAGATGTTCCGCAAACTGCATTAAAGAGTCCCAGAGGGTCGTATCGCCCTAATAACGCAGTAGCGCTGGCTGCCTTCATCGTGACGGCTGCAGTAGAACATACTTTTCGTCCTGCAGCATCTATCTTTCTGCTCTCTTTATCTGGAGGCGAAGAAGAAGACGGTGAGGTTGAATGCAGTTTCTTTGCCGCTACTATGACCACCGAATCAGGTACTGGGTCCGACCTCAAGAATAGAGGATCTTGTTCTGGTGGACGATATTTTTTAATAAGTCTGGAAGGAGCAGACTTTGTTGCGGCCGGTGCAAGGAAAATATCCATTGCTGGTTCAAGGAGACCTGGAACCAGTGGAAGCAAAGGAACGTATTCACATCATCTATGGGGGACACTCTCGGGGACGGTGAGTCCGATAGGGTTGGAGAGTAGTCCCGTGTAGACGAAGAAGAACGCCTGTGATGTGAATGCTGAAATCTCTGTGATTCATGACGGTGCCGAGAGGAAGAAGAGCGTCTAGAGGAATGTCCCGAACGTCTTACAGACCGCGTTGGAGTCCTCAAAACAGACTCTGAAGGAAGAGCCGGAAGAGGCGCCGTAGGTGTTACCGGCGTCTGTGGCAATGGTGATTGTCGAGGAGAAAGTTTGGAGACGCTGGAAGGAGGATGAGTGAAGCCGAGGATTCTGAGGTTGTATAAACCCTCCTAGGTCTTTTTGATTGTCTCGACGTCGACACACTCCTCGACGTCGAAGTACGGTGACGGCGAGTGCCCTTCGCCGTCGATTCTTCGCGCCGTTGAGAATCTCTCGACGACGACCTTCGACGTCGCCGTGATGACGGTGAACGCCTACAACGTCGAGCACCCCTCGACGTTGATCGCTCTCGCTGTGTCGACGGCGAGCTGGATTCAGATCTCCTCGACGTGGAACGTCCTCGCCGTGTCGACGGCGACCCAGATCTCGACGGCAAAATCGTCGTCGACGGCGAGCGATGTCTCTTTCTCGCCGGCGAACCACTCCTCGACGGCGAGCATGTTGGCGCCGTTCCTTGCCTCGACGTCGACGCCCTCGATGTCGTCGGAGACCTGTGCCGTTTTTGAGCCGGTCTGGTCGGAGTTATAGAGGAAACAGTGTGAGCCCTGGTAGAAGACTGACCTTCTCCTCGCTCTGTGGTAGAATGACCACTTTTCCTCCTGTCCTCTTTCGCCTGGAGTCGGATCTTCTCCCTGTCACGAAGGGTCCTTCTGGAGAAGGTTTTGCAGATGTCACACGACTCCGGTTTGTGGCTGGATGGAAGGCAAATTATGCAGACCCGATGTGGATCTGTTTTGGCCTTTTTTATGCCACAGGAAGGGCATTTGTCAAACAGTGAAGGCATTTCTGAAGTAGAAAAACCTCAAAATTCTGTCAGAATCTAACAGAAAAAAGTAGAAAATGATCACTCAATGTTAAAAACGTCGAGTGAAATTGAAATTCAAAAGATTTTAAATGAATTTCTGTCACAAAAGGATTTTGTGAGGTAGAGCTCAATGCTTCAGGGTCCTGTCAGAAAGGAGCCGGAAAAAAGAACTGAGGCAACTGCCTTTTGCTGTGCATGATGGGAAACAGGAAGACTTTACTTTCTTAAAGGCACAGCTCTATTTTCATTCTGTATAATGGCAGCCTATGGGCTACACTGCCCTACATTGTTTTATTCTCATGAGAGGTGTAAATAAAATATGAGAATGTATTTATTTATGTATTTATAGAATAAATTGAGGTTTAAACGTGAATTTACACTACAACTGTTTTTTCTTCTAACAATTTGGCCTGTGTAGCTGTTCACATAGGCTGCACATTGTTATTCTTAAGTGTTTTTCACAGACCTTTTTTGTCAAGGAGCTGATGATTGCACTTAAGAATATATTACACAACAGTGCTCCGGGGTCCCCGCAGGCGCGCGGAACTATTCAGTGCTTATGACTATACATGGAAATCCCCTACAAGAGAAGAAGCAGATGCAGCCCCCACAGGCAACCCACTGGCAGCAAGCACAGAAAGTCCCAGTGAGGCCACTCAGCACACCTGAAGAGGAGTCCCACGTTGCTGGAGCAGCAGAGAGGAGACTGTGCTTGGCAGGAAGAAGTGCTGGGGGCTATACGGAGCCTCAAGATCCCTTGGTGCAGGAGCAAACAAGCCTTGGTAGCTGCAAGAGTCACGGTGCAAAGGGGTACTGTCCTGCCAAGAGAGGCAAGCATTTATCGTCTCCCAAGTTAGACTGCTGGCAGAAAGGACCAATGGGACCTCTCCAGACCACCACCTGTGATGCAGGATCCATGTAGTTCCGGAGAAGATCAGATCCAGGCAGCCGGACATCAATGCATTTGGTGTCTGCAGATGCAGGGGAGTGACTCCTTCACTCCAAGGGAGATTCCTTCTTGTTCTTTGTGCAGACTGAAGAATTGCTGACCCCAGACCCTCACAGCTGGTGAAAAGGTGCATTTGCAGGAAGGAGCCGGAGAAACAATGTTGCAAAGCGGAGTCATCGCTGAAGTTGTAGATTGTTGGTTCCTGAAGAGTAAGGATGCAGTTCCAGTGGCCAGAAGATGAAGTAAACGATGCAAAGGAGTCCTGGTGGAATCATGCACGTCAAATCTGAGTATCTACCCAAGAGGGAGACCCTCAATAGCCCAGGAAGGAGGATTGGTCACCTAGCAAGGTAACCACCTATCAGGATGGCGCTGTGACGTCACCTGCCTGACTTGGCCACTCAGATGCTCGCAGGGGCCTCTGCACATCTTTGTTTCAAGATGGCAGAACCAAATGGCCACCTGGAGGAGCTGTGGGCACCACCCGTTGGGTGGTGATGGACAGAGAAGTGGTCACTCACCTTTCCTCTGTCCAGTTTCACGCCCGAGCAGGGACCGGTTGTCCTTGGACTGGTGCAAACCAGTTTATGGAAGGAGGGCACCAAATGTACCCTTTAAAGCTTACCAGTGGCTTGGGGAGGCTACCTCTCCAAAGCCATGTCACACCTATTTCCAAGTGGAGAGGGTGTTGCCTCCCTCTCCCACAGGACATCCTTTGTTCTGCCTTGCCTTCCTCCGCTTGAGCTGGTCAAGCAGCAGGAGGGCAGAAACCCATCTCGAAGGTGACAGCAGTGCGGGCTGCTTGCAAAACCCTGGAAGACTGGTAGGAGCTGGTTGAATCATGCAACCAATACTGACAACAGTATTGGGGTATGATTTACAATATGTTTGATACCAAACATGCCCAGGTTCGGAGTTACCATTATGCAGCTGGACACACGTAGTGACCTGTGTACGGTTACATGGGTAAAATGGCTTTCCCGCACTTACAAAGTCCAGTGCAATGGAGCTAGAGTTCATAGGGGCACATCTGCTCATGTAGGGGTGCCCTTACACACAGGAACCTGCACCCTGCCCTCTGGGCTAGGAGGGTCTACCATAGGGGTGACTTACAGTGACCTGGTGCCGTGACCTGTGGTGAAAGGGTTCACACAAGCTGCAATGACAGTCCTGCAGACATTTTGCATGGGTTCTCATGGGTGGCACAATACATGCTGCATCCTATGTGGAACTCCTGGTGCCCCAATGCCCTGGGTACCTAAGTACCATATACTAGGGACTTATAAGGGAGCACCAGTATGCCAATTGTGGAGTGTGCAAAGTCCTAAGCATCCACATTTAGAGGCAGAGACCACAATCACTGGGGTCCTGGCTAGCAGGATCGCAGTGAAAACAGTGTAAGCATACTTATAGCAGGCAAAAAGTGGGGGAACCATGCCACAAAGAGTGACTTTCCTACAAGCACCAATCCGGCACACCAATTTAAGTTCCTTTCTTTCCATGCTTTTGAACATGGTTCCAGTCCTTGCTTTTTCATCAATTTGGTGAGTAGTTTTCCAACCTGAATTCCAGGGTGCAAAGGAATGGTGTTGTCCCCCTAAAACATACAGGGTTCAAACCATGCCTTGAGTGTCATAAATAGATATCGGTGACGAGGTGTGCCTCTGGTGTTTTCCGCTCTGGGGCAGGACTTCATATCATGTGAGGAGAGTGCCCTAATGCACCGAAGGCATTCAGAACAGGAAAGTGACGCTGTATGTCACCAAGCATTGAACAAAGCCCCGAAAGTCCCACTCCCATTCTTAGTGACGGATGCAGACCTGTTCCCTTTTGAAGCTCATTCCACAACAGGTTCTCTTCACAGTCATCCAGTTAATCAAAGTCTAAGCGGAAACACAAGAAAACGAAGCAGGGCACGACCCTATCCTGCCACTGCCTATCTAAAGGGAAGCCTTGAAGGCATCAAAGTGCCACTTGATCGCACTTGCGATCCCTGAATGAGGAGCAAGTTCCACAGTTGATGCCGGTGCACCTCGCGTTGCCCCAGCCATCCCCGACATAGCAGCAGGTCAAGGCATATTTTAGGCACTCTTCTGGCTCCCTCTGGTGTGCTTTGGGCCCCAAGGATTTGAAGGGGCCTCCAGTCGTGTTACCGGCTGCCTCCAGTGCCATCTAAGCCCCTGGATCTCACCCCAGGCTCTGCACAGACTACAGTGCCAACTTGCATTCCATCCCAAAGACCTGCATTGGTCCCTTTTCCATCAAAACAAACCCCAAATGTCGTAGGTGCCTGAGTGCAGTCACTGCAGACTCATGTCCAACCTCGAGCCGACTCAGTATTAAGTCCTGCTGACGTCATGTTCCTACGCCACTCCAGCACCCCTGGTTCCCATACAATCTGATTCTGGCAAAACACTTTGTCTACCATGGAGCCATGTTCAGTTGCTCCACCAGTTTTTCTGTTCCAACTATGGCCAGAGTTTGCAGACACTTGGAGATAATTCACTCCCATATTAGGAGTATGAATGTTTATATATGGATCTACAAGAGGCCAGCAGGGTTGAAAATATACCTGCTACTGGTCTGATTTCCCCCTTTGGGCCACCAACAAAAGAGAGTACTTCCTTTTCAGACGTGCTGCTGAGGTCCTGGATTTACAACTTCCTTCTGTTGAGTTCAAAACAAATGTGCTTACTGAAGTTCTGCAGCCTGGGTTGTGTGCTTCTGAGCCCCTCTACTGTTCAATAAAGGCCTAACAGACACCCTTATTGGCACTTGGTCTAACCTTGCTCTTGTGCAGCAGTGACCAGGCAGATGGCCAGAAGCGTCCTACTCTTCAGGTTTGGTGGTTCAAGCTTCCGCCAACAAAGTGAATCATAATTAGGCCCCCCCATGGGGAGTCATAAAGGATTGAGGTATTCAGGAAATCTTTCTTCTTCACTTCAGCCTAGCCTTGAAGTCAGTTAATGCCAGTTGCCTGCTATGCCATTATACCCATGCCCTCTGGGACAATGGAGAGTGAGGTCTTGTCAGCGGTCCTGGAAGAGTTCAGGGCCTCCCTGGCTTCTAACCATTCAGGGTGGTCAGGATGCAGCCATATGTAATTTGGGATATCCATATACTTTTCTGGAGCTGTACAGACATCTCTCAAGGATATGCCTTCTGATGGACCCTGAATTTCTGGCAGTTAAAGCTGATTCTGCCCTGAAGTGCTACAAGGAAATCCAAGACCTAGGGGGTCATTACAACCTCGGCGGTCTGCATGGCATACCGCTGAGGGTGCGGGCGCCAGAATACCGCCATTGCTGGCGGTATGGCTGGCTCCCTATTTTGACTTTTCCGCTGGCCCAGCGGAAAAGTCACATCAACATTGCCGCCGGCTCGTAATTGAGCCGGCGGCAATGCTGATGTGCAGCGGGTGCAGTAGCACCCGTCGTGCATTTCACTGCCCGAAAATCGGGGCTCTGCCTGTGGGCTCTGCCTGTGGCCCCATGCACTACCCATGCCAAGTGCATGGGCAGTGCAGGGACCCCAGTGGGCCACCTTAGTCCCCTTACCGCCAGCCTCTTCCTGGCGGTGCAAACCGCCAGAAACAGGCTGGCGGTAGGGGAGTCATAATCCCCAGGGCAGCGCTGCTTGCAGCGCTGCCCTGGCGGATTATCACCGCCGGGGCTGAAATGGCGGTATACTGCCGGCCCCGGCGGTGCGACCTCGGCTCTTCCGCCGCGGTCCAAATATGCCGGGAGGCACCGCCAGCCTGTTGGAGGTGCTCCTGTCGTTTTGGCCCTGGCGGTCAAAGACCGCCAGGGTCATAATGACCCCCTGAGTCTTCTCTTTGGGCTTTTTGATCGCTGCTAGACAGTTTGCACATCAGTTCCCGTCCTTCAAGGTCTACTCCAGAGGGTTGGCCTATAGACAACACCAGCATCCACCCTTTCTCCTGCTTCTGTCTACTCTGCCCTTTCATGGCTAGGTACAGGGATTAAGCAGACAACTTGGGGGCACAGAACTTACCACTCCCATTCGCCTGCAGCATCAGACTCCAAACAGATACAGTTTGTCTTTAATGGTGCACAGCCACACTGATGGAGGATGGATTCAACATTTTCTCCCAGTGTCACATCTGACAGACTGGTCATCCAAATCGTCCAGCAAGGCCATAGCCTTTTGTTTCTTTCCAACCCACCACAGGTTCAGCCCGATTTACAGTGGTTCTCAAAGGACCACCTATCTGTTTTACTATGTGTAAGCTCTAGTATGAAGCAATCAACATGGTGCCCTTTAAAAAGGGAAGGGTTGTTACTTCTGCTATTTCCTAAGAAGGATGGAGGCCTTTGTCCTAGTTTGGATCTTTGCCCTTTGAATGCCTAACTGCGGAAGGAGAAACTCAAACTGCTCACACTGGCCCAAGTTCTGTCTGCCCTGGATCCGGGCAACTAGTTGGTGCCTTGGGCCCGCAGGACATTTACATTTATGTGCCGTCCTGCAGTCCCACAGACGTTACCGGAGGAGATGGCACAAGATCTACAGTGGCAGTAGCTCAACCGCAACCTGACCAAATAGCAGACCCCTCTCTCTTCCCCCACCCGAGGTGACAGATGTGTCACAGCTGGGGTGAGGAGGCCACTGGGGCAAGGTAGAGATCAGAGGGTTCCCTTAGGTAGTGCAGTAATTATCTGATAAGAGGAAGAACCTGGCTGGCTCTTTCACCACCGTCAAGAAAGCACAGGGTCAAAACTTATATATGTAAGAGTGCACAAGAGCACTCACTCTAGGAGACACATTCGGACTAGAGTAGTACACTGGGCTCCTGTGCACCTTTCCATCTCTTTCTCTCCTGCCCAGAGTTCTAAAGATGATCAGGAACAAACAGTCCCAAGTCATTCTAGTGGCTACAGTTTGGGCCAGGAGAGTGTTGTACCTCAAACTAATGGACTTGAGCATCTGTCCTCCACTCAGACTACCACTTTAAGAGGATCGTCTGTGGCAACACTTGGGAAAGGATCTAAACCTGCACAGTTTATGCCTCCATGCATGGAGATTGAGCAGTGGCAGCTGACTGCATTACATCTACCACATGAGATTATCAATGTCATCCCTGATGCTAGGTGACAGTATAAAAGGAAATTCACGCCGGGCTTCGAGACAATTTTGTTACCTGGTGAGGACTCTGTAACACAGACTTTTTTAAAGCAAATCTGTTGAATATGTAATTGATCATTTTGTCTTTGGCCCAGTAAGGCCTTACAGCGGGCACCAATAAAGGTTATATGTTACTCTTTCGGCCTTTTCGAGTTCGCTGAACCAAACCTCCTAGTTTGGGCTCAGTCCATGAGGGCCAAGGCTGCTATCGTCGCATTGACATGCAGAGTTCCTGTCCTTGACATCCAGGCCTTTTGGACCTGCCTTGATGGCCAGATCCAACAGGTTGGGCATTTCGTCATTTGATCCTGCAGGACTTTTTGGGTCCTGTTCACCGGTATCTGTTTTCAGCTCCACGTCTGCGGGGCGGGTAAAGAGTAAAGCTGATAACTGCAGCTTTTTTTATTTGCAGCTGTGTCACTTTAGGGCAAAAGAAAGTCTGTGCAGAGACACACAGCACCATGTGGCAGTGCACAGGCACACTGCAAAGAAAATGTCCGGATCCAGTTTAGTGCCTTTGCTAGAGGAGAGGAGTCTCTGGGTAGAGTATCCACCGGAAGAGTTGCCGAAGGTAAGTAACTTGTTCATTTTGTCAGCAATCCCCAATTCTGATTTTTAGCTTTAAGTCATGCAAACAATGCCTGAAAAGTTCTACATTTTGTGCTTCTGAAAGTAGTTTCAGTTTAGAGATGACTCTCTTGGAACACAGAGAATGGTCTTCTTTCCTTCTAGAAGTCTTCCCCCTTCTCAACGTATTTGTTGTCTGTATGGAAAGTGAAGCTTCTCATTATCAACTGCCTTTCTTGGAGTCATGTGGACAGAAGAGGCCTGGTGTGGGTGACAAGAGGAAACAATGTTTGCATACTTTGCTGAGCCTCTTTTACACTGTGATTTCTTTTTCTTTTCTCCATTTGCTCAAAATCCTTTTCGAGTGTCTACTCCTCCTACCTCAGTCCACCTCTAGCTCACACAATACATTCATTTCCTGGATTTGGGCAGACTCACCAACCCCACACTGCCAAGGTCCAACAGACTGAAGGGCTTTGCCACTACTGCCTCGGTCTGGATGAAGTTCTTCAGGATATCCGTTGATGTGGTTTGGATGTACCCAAAGTCCTATGTGGAAGAGAAGTTAGTAAGTGGGCAGTATTTACAACAGGCAACATGTTTACATCTATTCTTGTATGTGCACTTTCTGTATCACGTGCTTCTAGCGCTCAGGCATACTGCATGCATTGCAAGCAAGTCTCTCACTTTAAGTGAATCTGTTTGCCAACAAGAGTGGTCTGTTTCATGATGCGGAGTTTAAATGGTATACTCTCACTTGCTACAGCGCAGGGACACCTCGTGTTGGTAATAATGTTACATTTAACAAACGCATACAATTTATGGACCCAGCACCATTCTTTTTTCCTGTGCCGTTCCCTGTCCCTTTATAGTTGAGTATCTCTACTGCATCACATTGCCATTTACACATCCAACATAAGGAGTGTTTCTTCACTTAATGACTCGCATTTTAGATTGATGGATCTTCGCATTCAGTAGCACTTTAGGAGCCCAGGTGTGGATGTGCTTTGATGTAAGTTGGTTCTTTCCCTGTTGGTGCATTTTGAGGACAACAGAGCACCTTAGCCTTTTTATGGCAAGTGTTTTATTGCCTTTGTTTGACCCATATAAGCCCAGATTACGAGTTTAGGTGATATTTATTGCACCTGCTAAATAACGATACCATGGGGTACTTTATCAGGTTTGATAACACCTATTACGAGTTGGTGGAAAATAAGATGTGGATTTCGGCGCTTAACACACCAAAAATCTGCATAATACAGTAAATACCATATGCTTTCGCCCTGTTAAGTTTCGTCATGTTTGACCTGTTGAAATGTAATGAAGGTTGGGGTACTAACGCGAAATACCTACAAACCTGTTAGAGCTCAACAATCACCCCCAAAGGGGCATCTCAGAGCCAAGTTCACAAATTTCAAGTAACAAACCTAACCCCCTAAAAAGAAAAATTATGCCTGGGAAAAATGCAAGGTCTTGAGAAGCTTTCTAAAGACTAATATTTTCAGTTTGCCTCAAACATAGAGGAAGTGGATTCCAGGCCTTTGCACAGAGAAAGAGCTGTCTCTAGTCTTCAATCTGATTCTAGGAATTACTAAAAACATGATATTAGTTGATCTCAGGTTTCTAAGTGGGACATATAATATAAATCGCTCTGAGAGAAATTTTGGTCTTGACTGATTGACAGCTCCAAAAAATGTTAGTGAACAAGATCCTCTTTTCCACCGGAAGCCAGTGAAATTCCCTTCACTATTTCATAATCGAAGTCCTGTGAGGAAGTTAAGGTATCAGTTGTAATGCAGAGTCTTGGACAACCTGTTAATTGCCACCCATGCGTAAAGAATGGTATATGCACGAGTTGGAAAACACTGACAAGCTCATAATCTGGCCTACAGAGTTCCTACCTTACCAGGCCAAGTTAGATATATCTTACCCTACTCAATTTAAAGGGGAGCACTAAGGACACAGGGTCAGTAGGATTTTATAGGATCACCAGCTAACATTCTTCTGCATTCGTCAACGAACGTACCAGCATCTCGTCCAGAAGCTCATAGATGAGGGCAAAGTTCAACCGGATCGTCTTTTCATTCAGACTGCCACAGTAATCTTTGATGAGACCTACAAACCTTGAGGCAATGAAAGCGAGAGCCAAGGCCGAAACATACCAGATGGAAAACAGAAGAGGAAACATGGAGATCATCAGATACAGCCAACAAATAACACTCTCGAGGCTTTATTTATGTTATTATAAACATATTAATTACTGTCAAATATAAGTATGTAAACTTCCAACATATTGAAGGAGAAAGAGCTCTTTTAAACATTAGAACCTTCCACTTTAAACAGCCTCCTTAGATGAACCTTATATTGTCCAGTGTGACTAATGGCAACAAGTACTGCACTGGGTACCTTTATGCAGATATTTTCAAGGCGCATCTCCAGGTTTCAGTTTCACTCAGGAAAGCTTTAACCAGTCTGGTGATGTGTAGTAGTGCTGCAGCACTAGTCACAGATCCAACAGGGCAATCGCTACCAAAGCAATGGAACGGTTCCATGAAAGCAACGTTCACACCAGTCACATAAGTTCCATTGCTATGTGTATCACAGTTGCTGGGATCCATAGCTCATCAAGCCGTTATCTTGACCTTTCTCAATCTATTTCGGTTTTGGATTTTTGATTAATTGAACCTAGTCTTATCAAATATTACTGAAATTATCAGTGCCTGACCCATATGCATGCACTGTTTGAGCCATGATCATGATGGATGGTTTTGTGTTTGTTGTCCCCTGATGCATCCCAAGGAAGTCACGGAGAGGGGGGGCTGCATTTGTCATGGCCATTCCCAGGTAGGATTTGGGGCACAAATGCAACCCCTCATCTGCAAGCTGACAGCACAGTGTGGGATTTATTGAGAAATGCACACAGAGGGCATCTTATAGATGCCCCCTGTGTACCAGTCCAACTACTAGTACTAGGCTGACAAGTTTCTGCCAGCCTGCCACATCTAGACGGGTTTCTGGCCACATGGGGTGAGTGCCTTTGTCACTCTGTGGCCTTGAACACAGCCTGTACTGGGTGGAGGTGCTTCACACCTCCCCCTGCAGGAACTGTGTCACCTGGCGGGGAGCCTCAAAGGCTCTAGCCTGGTGTTACAGCGCCCCAGGGCACTCCAGCTAGTGCCCCTCCAGACACAGCACTCACTTTTGGCGGCAAGTCCCGAGGAGATAATGAAAAAAACAAGGAGGAGTCACCCACCAGTCAAGACAGCCCCTAACGTGTCCTGAGCTGAGGTGACCCCTGCCTTCGGAAATCCTCCATCTTGTTTTGGAGGATTCCCCTCAATAGGATTAGGGATGTGCCCCCTTCCCCACTGGGAGGAGGCACAAAGAGGGTGTAGCCACCCTCAAGGACAGTAGCCATAGGCTACTGCCCCCAGACCTAAACACACCCCTAAACTGAGTATTTAGGGGCGACCCTGAACCCAGGAAATCAGATTCCTGCAACCTGAAACAAGAAGAAGGACTGCTGACCTGAAAGCCCCACAGAGACGACGGAGACGACAACTGACTTGGTATCCAGCCCTGCCGGCCTGTCTCCAGACTCAGAGAACCTGCACAGCAACGCATCCAGCGGGACCAGCAACCTCTGAGGACTGACCTGCACCTAAAGGACCAAGAAACTCCCAAGGACATCGGCTCTATCCAAACCTACAACAAAGAAACCATCTTTAAAGAAGACTCCAGCCTCACTCCGGAAGCTTGAGTCTTCACACTCTGCACCAGACGCCCCTGGCTTGTGTCCAGAAGAACCAACACTGCAGAGAGGACCCCCCAGGCGACTCCAATGACATGGACACCCTGAGTCGACCTCCCTGCACCCCCACAGGGACGCCTGAAGAGAGGATCCAGTGGCTCCACCTGACCGCGACTGCCCAGTAACAAAGGAACCAGACGCCTGGAAGAAGCACTGCACCCGCAGCCCCCAGGACCGAGAGGAACCAACCACTGGTGCAGGTGTGACCAGCAGGCAGCCCTCATCCTAGCCCAGTCGGTGGCTGGCCCGAGAAGCACCCCTATGCCCTGACTGCATTGTCAGAGTGACCCCCGGGTCCCTCCATTGATTTCAACACAAAACCCGACGTCTGTTCACACACTGCAGCCGGCTGCCCCTGTGCCAGAGAGGGTGTATTTTGGGTGCCTGTTTGGGACCCCCCCCCCAGTGCTCTACAAACACCCCTGGTCTGCTCCATGAGGACACAGGTACTTACCTGCTAGCAGACTGGAACCGGAGCACCCCTGTTCTCCATAGGCGCCTATGTTATTTGGGCCCTACTCTGACCTCTGCACCTGACCGGACCTGTGTTGCTGGTGCTGAGTGTTTGGGGTTGACTTGAACCACCAACTTTGGGCTGCCTATGCCCAGAAGACTGAACTTGTAAGTTCTTTACTTACCTGAGAAACTAACCAATACTTACCTCCCCCAGGAACTGTTGATTTTTACACTGTGTTCACTTTTAAAATAGCTTATTGCCAAGACTGTGTACATTACTGTTTTAATTCAAAGTTCCATGCTTACCTGTGTGAAGTACCTTACAATTTATGTACTTACCTAAAATCTGAATCTTGTGGTTCTAAAATAAATTAAGAAAATAATATTTGTCTATATAAAAACCTACTGGCCTGGAGTTAAGTCTTTGAGTGTGTGTTCTCATTTATTGCCTGTGTGTTTACAACAAATGCTTAACACTACCATCTGATAAGCCTACTGCTCGACCACACTACCACAAAATAGAGCATTACTATTATCTAATTTTGCCACTACCAACCTCTAAGGGGAACCCTTGGACACTGTGCACACTATCTCTCACTTTGAGATAGTATATACAGAGCCAACTTCCTACAGACATCATGTTCAAAGGAAGCGTAAATTTATGGCTCGAACAATTTGGAATGTACTCTAGCTGGTTTCAGGAAGGGACTGTGATGATTATAGGACATCTCAGCTTCAAAGCATAATAATACTGGCATTCACAATGGACAGTTAAGTAAGATACGTCTCAACAGCAGTACCACAGACAGTTACTAGTTTTCACTGGCTCATCAAGTTTAATGGATGAGCTCTAAAGACACCCACCAGGACACAACATCTGGAACAGAGACAGGGCTAGAGCTACATATCGAAAAGGTTGTGTGCAGACGAACTCACCTGTTCAGAAACTCAATCAACGTGAAGGGGGTGCTGTCTGATGGAGTGGTAGCCACAAAATAGTGGCCGCTGTTCCGCACATGGATAAAGTGTAAGCCTTCATGCATCTGGAGAAGAGACTGTGGTTAGAGGACTCGAGTAGTAAACCAACATTGAAAACAGGAAACATGTTTGTTCACATGTGCATTAGGGTGGGCTTCACAATGCCTAGACCAGTTATCATTAAATATATAGACATATGATTGGACGTAACACACACACAAATGCACTTCAAATGAGTTACAACTATTAATTTTAATCCTTATCCCCTGTAATCCATCTATATTCACACAAGTTTCAGTTGGATATGCTTTTAATGAATCTGAGATAATATTATGCAGCTGACAGGTTGGAGGTCAGAATAGGTCTGGCATGATAGAAAAGGGGTGACTGTTGGTCTCCCATCTGCAGTAGAACATGCTAATCCGACTAAGAAGCCATGCAAGGCCAATTTCATGAAACTCAAACGGGGCATATTATGTCAATAATGGTAAAGCGCTGAAACTGGTCCAGAATTTATATTTATATTAAGAATTAGTTTCAACATGACAGAGGGTCTGGAGCAGAGACTGTAAAAAGTGGGAAAATGTTTGGAAAAACAAATGTGAATAGGAAGGGACTGGTAGATAGTGATTTGAAGGGTTCTTACTTATGGTGCAGACAGCTGAAACATGAAATGACTGGAAGTTCCCAGTATGGCTTAATCCTTTTTATCTCAGGGTGGAAAATAGGATTGTTCATTTATAACTTGATATTTCTCGCCCTTTACGATATTGTGTTGTTCTAGGAGGTACATATAGTACTTACCATTACAACGGGAGCCTGATCCTTTGGAAGAGCACTGACCTTCTTGTAAAAGGACTCTACCTGCTCACTACTCGCATCTCCTCGAACTTCAAGAATGTAAGTAAAGGATAACAGAGATGGAGACTTAACATTAAGTTACCCCTGCTTCCAAAAGCTTCTCAGAAACACATTGCTGAAAACAACTGCTACCCACACACATGTACTTTCTTTTCATTCGGCACCCACTCTAGGAAGGATACAGTCCTTGTAGATTAGTTGATCTCCTTTGGCAGACAAGATGAAGATCTGGGAGATCATTGTGTCCTACAAAAGATGGAAACACCATAAGCTGAAGTGTGGGTCATAGACAAATCAGAAATCATATAAGAAAGAAACATATGCTACAGTCCTAAGTAATTAAATAGTAGAAGGTAACTGAATAAGTTTTTTTTTTATTCTGTTCACATTTTATTATCCAGTTGTATGCTTCGTGTCTTCTCTCTTCAACGCATTGCATATTAATGTGTGTAATCATTGAGTTTATGAAATAAATGTCCTGCATGTGCTGTTCTCCTAATGCTGTGAATCAATGCAGACAGTTTATTTTACGGATGTTATTTTAATGTTTTATTGTTTTTCTCCAGTTTGAGCCCTTTCATGAAATCACAACAATGGTACGATACCATGCCCAATTAAAGGGAATACCAGAATGACCCATACCTGCCGCCATCCAAAAAAGGTTCTTTGGACATTCAGTCCTTGTGATTGCGAACTGAAGGTAGCCCCATATAGTTTACTGTCAATGAACTTAGCAGGCTGAATCAAAGAAACCTTTAACAGGCCCACATTATGAATGAAACTATAACAACCACTGACAAAGCCAAAGTGTAGGAAGCTGGCCTGGTGTGTTGTGGGTACCTATGGTACTTACACCTTATACCGTCCAGTTATCCCCTCTTAGTGAAGTGTAGGCAGTATCTAGAGGCCAGGCTCTCTGTTGGTAGTTGTGGATGAGCAGCTAAGGCTTATCTAGGAGACATGCAAAGCTCATGCAATACCACTGTAGTTACAAATAACTTACACACATGAAAGAAAACACTCAGTTGTACAAAAATAAAAGTACTTTATTTTTTACACAAATCACAACAAGACACTAGACAGGTAACCCACCCTTAGGATGTAAGTAATACACTAAATATATACACTAGTAATCAGAAACAGGCATAGAAATGGTTAGAAAACAGTGCAAATAGCAAAAACCGATAGTGGCCCTAGGGGGGAGCACAAACCATATACTTAAAAAACAGAAAGCAAACAAGGTACCCCAACCTAGGTAAGTAAACTGTGTAGAGGAGAGCCGGGGGTATCAGAAAACCACAAAGGTAAGTAACATAGTAGCCCCAGCAACCAGGAATGCAGGAGTAAAACACTGGATTTTCCCCAAACCACCCAAAAGGAGGAAATGAGGAAAAAGAAGACACCCAGAGAAGACTGCAAGAAAACCACTGGTGGATTCCTGCAGAAAGAAGACCTGTGGAGAGAGGGGACCAAGTCCAAGAGTCAAAGTGGAGTCCAGGAGGAGTAGGAGCTACTACCCACCCAGCTGTGGATGCAGGAGTTGGTCGACGCTGATGAAGAACAGGTCAGCATTGCAGCCCTGGAGCCGGATAAGAGTTCCTGATGGATGCAGATGAAGTTCCACGCTGAAAGGAAGATTGCAGATGGGTGTAGGTGCAGGAATTCCACCAACAAGCCTTGGCAAAGGCAAACTTGCAGTTAGTGGAAAAGAGGTGCTGCTGGGGACCAGCAAGGTCCAGAAGAGGAAGTCACAGGGGACCCTCAATGTCGCAGGGAGTCACCAGGAGCAGAGGCAGCACCCACACGAGTCCCACTGGACAGGGACACAGGACTAGCTGAAGAAGCCCACGCAGCACTACAAAAGAGGATCCCACGCTGCAGGAGAACCACGTAGGAGGCTGTGCTTTGCAGGATAGAGTGCTGGGGGCTGGAACAACACGTTGCCTGAAGATCCCTTGGAGGAGATGCAAATAAGCCTTGGCAGCTGCAAGAGATGCCGTGCACTGGGGTACTGTTCTATGTGGAAAGGCAAAGGCTTACCTCCACCAAAGTTGGACAGCTGGCAGAGAGGACCAAGAGGAGTACTCCGGACCACCACCTGTGATGCAGGATCCACACAGCTAGCCATTGCTTGTTGTAGGTGCCTGCGGTTGCAGGGAAGTGACTCCTTCACTCCAAGGGGGATTCCGTTTTCTTTTTGTGCAGGCTGAAGAGTTGCAGTCTTCCGAGGATGTACGGCAAGGGAAATGTTGAAAAGCTGGCAGGAGCCCTGGAAACAATGTTGATGAAAAGTCCTTTCTTCTTTGAAGCAGCTTGTTGGGTCCTGGAGGTTCAAGTCGCAGTTCTGGAGGCCAGAAGTCGGAGCAGAGGTTGCAGAGGAGTTCTGCTGGAATCTTGCAAGCTGAATCGGAGGACCCACCCGAGGGAGAGACCCTAAATAGCCCTGAAAGGGGGACTAGTCACCTAACCAGGTAAGCACCTATAAGGAGGAGGCTCTGATGTCACCTGCCTAGCCTGGCCACCTAGATGCCCCCAGAGTTCTCTGCCAACCTTGGAAACAAGATGGCAGTACCCAGGGATCCTCTGGAGGAGCTCTGAGCACCAGCCCTTGGTTGGTGATGGACAGGGGAGTGGTCATTACCCTTTTCATTGTCCAGTTTCGCGCCAGAGTAGGGACTGGGGGTCCCTGAAGCGGTGTGGACTGGTTTATTCATGGAGGGCACCATATGTGCCCTTCAAAGCAAACCAGTGGCTTGGAGAGGCTACCCCTCCCAAGCCAGTCACACCTATTTCCAAAGCGAGAGGGTGTTACATCCCTCTCTCAAAGGAAATACTTTGTTCTGCCTTCCTGGGCTTGATTAGATCAAGCAGCAGGAGGGCAGAAACCTGTCTTAAGGGGTGGCAGCAGCTAGGCTGCCTGGAAAACCCTGTAAGACTGGTGGTAGCAATGCTGGGGGGTCCTCTAAGGAGCTCCCAGATTGCATGGAATCATACTTCCATACTTGCAAAAGTACTGGGGTATGATTCTGACATGTTTGATACCAAACATGCCCAGGTTCGTAGTTACCAATATGTAGCTGGACATAGGTAGTGACCTATGTCCACTACCTGCGTAAAATGGCGTCCCCACAGTCACAAAGTCCAGGTAAATGGATCTGGAGTTTTTGGGTGCACCTCTGCTAGTGCAGTGGTGCTCTCACCCACAGGTACCTGCAACCTGCACTCTGGGCTGAGAGGGCCTACCATGGGGTGACTTATACTGACCTGGTGTCGTTAACTGTAGTGAAAACGGGTGCATGCACCAGTTTCACGCAGGCTGCAATGGCAGACCTGCAGAACCCTTTGCATTGGCTCCATATGGGTGGTAGGATGACTGCTGCAGCCCATTGGGATGCCCTGGAACCCCAATTCCCTGAGTACCTTGGTACCATATACTAGGGACTTACATAGGGGGACCAGTATGACAACTGTGGGAAGTAAAAGGTACAATTTAGAGGAGAGAGCAAAACTACTTGGGTCCTGGTTAGCAGTAACCCAGTCAAACATACAGAGAGGCAGAAAATGGGGGTAACCATGCCAAGAAAGAGAGTACTTTCCTACACAAAGGCTGTGTTATGTAATGGGTATTTGTAGAGTGCACAACTTGCACGGATATCCTGCTGCTGAAAAAGCAGAAGCGGCATGTGCAGAGACTAGGTAAAGAGACATGTCTGATGTGCAGCGGTAGGTACTTTAAGGCTTTGGGAATAAGGGAAGGGAAGGCCCAGCCACTGGACCTGGTTCTGCATGTACTGGGGATGTGTGGAAGTAGGAGTCTGGCTGAACAGAGGTGCCTGGTAGGTATGTGGAAGTTAATGCGATTGTTGAGGTAGGTGGAGCTGATGGTTTGCAAGGGTTTGTATGTGTGCATGAGGAGATTGCAGACTGCCTATTTGTGGATGGGAAGACACTGGAAGTCTTCGAGGTGCTGATGTGGGTGTGAGCAGTAGGGGAGTGTAGAACTCAGTATGAGTCTGGCAACTGAATGCCGTATGATCTGGAGTCATCTGGTCAGTGGCGTGTTGGTTTCTAGAATGCATTTTCATAGTCCAACTTGGTGGTGATGAAGGCCTGGATGAAAGTTCTGCAGGTGTTGAAGGGAAGTCAGTTGAAAATCATCTTGAATGTGTGGGAACAGGAGGCAAATACTTTGTTCATGTGGCCTAGCATATCGAGCTGTTCAGTGACTATTATTTTGAGGTTCTTCGCATAGGTGGTTGGGAAGGGTGTTGTTCTAAGATCAGTAGGCTACTAGGTGTAGTCTCATAGCAAGGTGTCTTTACTGACAATAATCACTTCTGTTGTCTTTGTGTTGAGCTTGAGGTAGTTGGTTTTTCTCCATCTAGTGACTTTCTGACAAGCAGGAGAATTTGGTTCAGGTGTTTGATGTTTTGTCTGAGGGGATGAGCTGAGTGTCTGCATAGGATATAATGTTGATTCAGTGGCATATAATCAAAAGCAAAGGCTTTATAGCCTTGATTGAAAGCAGGAAGTGCTTGTCGGTATAAGCCTGAAGGCGGATTATTATTTTCCTGTGAAACATCTTATTAATGTGAAATATATGTGCCCTGAGGAAGGTGTGTGACCCTAGGGTGGGTCACGTTTCACCGAAACGCCCGTCGGCTTGTGTTGACCCGGACCAAGACATAGTCTTATTTGGACAAGTTGGCAATTAAGACATCATGGCTTTGTCAGACAGTTACCCAGTTACAATGCGGTTCAGACTGTTATAATCAATTGATGGAAAAAGTAAAAGAGTTCATTTTACTGGACACCACTAAATTAATTAGGTGTATAGAGATATCAACCAAGATATTATATGGACATCATTTGGCAGATCCTCACTGTTATTTTGTACTGTTATAGTGTGTTTACATAGGGAGTGGCTTGTTATTTAGGCTATTCAGCCCCTCCTTTGTCCTTTGTCTTTGTTGGATATCACATTGTCTGGGCTATATTATTGTTGTTTTAGGTGTGATTGTTGAGTGTGAGTGGTTTATATTTTTATGTTTTGTTTCCCAGGATTCATATTTATAATTTTCATATCAGTTCTATATACTATATTGTATTTTTGTATATAATTGTATTTTTGGGAATAAAAATATATAAATGTATACATTATTGGAGGGTGTCTTTGGGATTGGTGTCTATTGGCTGTTTGTTTTCTGTTTTGTTTGTTTCTTTTTATGTTGGTTTTTTTGTCTTTTGTGTGGTTTTTTTTTTGTCTAGCAACGTTATTTTCTTGGTTGATTCTCAATTGTTTTTCTTTCTCTTTTCTGTGCTTCTCTTTTTTTTGTATTCATTTTATTAAGTATCAACCGGATTCCTCATGGTAGGAACCTTTTTTATGGAGTAGGATTTGTCTCAGTTTTATCTGACACTTACTGTACTTACCTCTGGTGTTTCTATCTGCCCCCAGCCCCTAACTAACTTCACTTACCTTGGTTGGAATCACTATTTCACATTCTGCTTTTTAGGGTCAAGTGTGCAAGAGCTCTGGCCTGTTGTAATCTCTCAGTGGGCTTTTAACCACGCCCACTCTTGCTATTTATTCCTTGTTGTGCTTGTTTTAAATATTTCATTTTTATTGGTGCATTTTGTGAAATGCCCCTCCTTTGTGTGCTGGGGTACACCCAGGCGATTTTCACTTAAGTGAACATTTTTGTTGGCCATCATACTACGTCACGATTCCTCCTGTTACAGCATGTGATGGCCCCTCCTCCGGTTGCGGTTTGCCATTCGCCCCAGCTGTGATCCTTTCTAGACATTCATGCAGTGAGCGAATAACTCTCGCCCTCACGCTCATGGTGGCTGTGGCACTTTGAATTGACTTGCTTCTGTCAACTGTTTTACTTTTCATTTTCAACTTGTGTGGCAATAAAAGTCCAGTTAGGAATTTACAACACGAATAGCTCTAACTCGAACAAACGCGAGACCCACTGCACTGCAAATGCTTGTTTAATATATGGTTTGGCCCTCCCATGGGGCCCTGTGTATTTGTACGCTATTTCTCATGGTTATTTTGGTAATATACTGTGTGTAGATATCACCAAAGGGAGATATACCAATAATATACTGTGTGTAGATATCACCAAAGGGAGATATACCAATGCTAGTCTAGTATTAGTGCGGTAATAAAGTATCCTTTATGTTTGCAACACTTGTTTGGTTCTTTCTTGTGAGTAAGTTACAACTTTATGGTTTAGGGAAGGTCATTGTCTGCATTCAGATAATATTTGTGTCCACATGTTTCTACTGCTCCAGCTTGTATTTATGGTTCATTAATGCAAAGCTTTTATTATTAAGGTGAGCTCTCTAAATACATGTTGTAAGCTCGGACTGCACTACAAACAGTGGTTCCGGTAAAAATAATTGTACACATGTTCACAAAGTTTAACAATATGAGGCTATATGTAATGCTCCCAGAACGCTCTCTGATAAGATGCAAATATTTGCAGAAGCTTGAAAGCAAGATTAATGATTCTTTGCGTTTAAAATAAAATATTCACAAAAAATGCAAGTAAGAAAAAACATTTTGCTAAATTTTAGGTACAATTTCTTTGAAGCATCATACAGTAAAATGTATTGACCCATGTTAGTATTCCCAAAAACATATTCAGAATGGAAAAATTAGTGAAACCAGTTTCAACAGGATTATGGCACACATGAAAATGAGCATGCATTGGCAAAGCCTATAGGTCTGCGTTGACGGTCAGTCTTTTGATTTTGTCAATGTGTGTCATACTTTGTCATGACTTTTGTAAAACATTATTGTTATGGAAGCTGCTGGGCCCTCACTGTTGTAACAAACTTTGGCAAAAAGATCAAATATTTTTGATCTCAGAAAGTACACATTTTGCCACAGTAGTGTCTGGCACTGTACAAAACTACTTGCCGAAAGTGTGAAAGAGCAAATTGCTATGACTTGTAGTGAAGCCAGGCAAAAGAGAGAGAAAGAGAGAGAGTGAGAGATTTAATAAAAACAAAAGGTCTTGTTTGATGCCAGACCTAATTAGGGGCCCAATTAGAGAAAGTAATAAAATGCACCCATAGTATACGTCTTTGCATTAGTGCAGTTTTACATATTTCATGAATGAATTCACAACAATTCTCAAAAGTAGACCAGGAAATTGTACTCTTATAAATTATTTGTGAACTATTTTTTAGCTTGAGAAAATATGCATGTGTGGATTTGCCTTTGTTAAAATATGTTGAGTGTTTACAAGTTCCCTTTCCCTCTAGCCTCTTTTTTCCAAACCCTGAAAGAAGTTTTACTTCTGCCGTTGATGGGAAATATATAGTCAACCTTTCCAGTATGGGAAAAGATTAGAGAAGAGTTGATGAAAACCCATAAAACATGCACCTTGGTAGGTGTGCACAGACTCAAAAGAGCAGTCCAGCCCTGGAACTTTTCCTTACTGCTACCTCCAGCCCCAGTATGTAGGATCTGCGAAAGGTGGCAAAATAAGGAAATTGCTAGTATTCAAGTCCTACTATAGTATTTGCCCTAGTAAAAGGGGCTATTATCAGAGCTCTTATATATGAGATTGCTGCCATAATTTGTCACCGCTCTACATGGCATAAAAGGGACAACTAGATTTTCTTTACAGGACAAGTAGATTTATGAAGGAGCATGTCCTATGATCCCCTGAACACACTGGGTTAAGCCCTATAGCCAAAAGATGATTGTAGATTTGCCAAGTACATTTAGTAGGGTGTAACCTGGAACAATTGTTACAGAATATAACTGTTAGAAATGGGGTCTTTGGTTGACAGTCAGGTTACCCCTGTTCAAGCAAGGACCCTCACTCTAGTCAGGGTAAAAGAGAATCGCCCTCAGCTAACCCCTGCTTACCCCCTTGGTAGCTTGGCAGAGCAGTAGGCTTAATTTCAGAGTGCTAGGTCTAAAGTATTTGTACCAACACACACAGTAACTTAATGAAAACACTCCAAAATGACACAAAACCAGTTTAGAAACATAGGAAATATTTATCTAAACAAAACAAGACCAAAACGACAAAAATCCAACATACACAAGTCAAGTTATGAATTTTTAAAGATTAAACTCAAAAATAGCGCTTAGAAACAAAAATGCTTTGATGAGGTGTTAACGCGGCGTCGTGGCGGAGTCGTTCCCAACAAACCGACATCAGCGGCGCCGGACACGGAGTCGCGTAGACCCCCAAGTACAGTGCCTTTGGTGAAGAGTGAAAACAAGCTGATATGCGAAGTCGGAGATCGCGGCGTCTGTCGAAACGTTGAATCTGCGCACTTTGAGCGGTGTTGGTCATGATGTGGTGCGGCGACTTCCACGGAGTCACGGACTTCAGCGGCGTTGGGCCTGCGAAGAGCGACGCGTTCCAGCAAAGGTCACGCCGTCGGGTGCAGGCGGTGTCACCGGATTCAGCAGCGGCGGCGGTCTGAAGTCGTCTGAAGTCAATTTCCTTGGATTTCCACCAGCTTTCCTTTCAAGGGCCAAGGGACTGGATAGGGGACCACTTGTCAGAGCAGGAGTCCCTCCAGAGACTCCAGGTGCTGGCAGAGAGAAGTCTTTGCTGTCCCTGAGACTTCAAACAACAGGAGGCAAGCTCTAAATCAAGCCCTTGGAGATTTCTTCACAAGATGGAAGGCACACAAAGTCCAGTCTTTGCCCTCTTACTCTGGCAGAAGCAGCACTGCAGGAAAGCTCCACAAAGCAGTGTCACAGGCAGGGCAGCACTTCTTCGCCAGCTATTCAGCTATTCTCCAGGCAGAGGTTCCTCTTGGTTCCAGAAGTGTTTCTAAAGTCTGTGGTTTTGGGAGCCCTTCTTATACCCAGTTTCTCCTTTGAAGTAGGCCTACTTCAAAGTAAAGTCTCTTTGGAATGTGAAATCTTGCCTTGCCCAGGCCTCAGACACTCACCAGGGGGTTGGAGACTGCATTGTGTGAGGGCAGGCACAGCCCTTTCAGGTGCGAGTGACCACTCCTCCCCTCCCTCCTAGCACCGATGGCTCATCAGGATATGCAGGCTACACCCCAGCTCCCTTTGTGTCACTGTCTAGTGTGAGGTGCAACCAGCCCAACTGTCAAACTGACCCAGACAAGGAATCCACAAACAGGCAGAGTCACAGAAATGGTATAAGCAAGAAAATGCTCACTTTCTAAAAGTGGCATTTTCAAGCGCACAATCTTAAAATCAACTTTACTAAAAGATGTATTTTTAAATTGTGAGCTTAGAGACCCCAAACTCCACATGTCCATCCGCTCCCAAAGGGAATCTACACTTTAATCAGATTTAAAGGTAGCCCCCATGTTAACCTATGAGAGGGACAGGCCTTGCAACAGTGAAAAATGAATTTAGCAATATTTCACTGTCAGGACATATAAAACACATTACTGTATGTCCTACCTTAACCATAAACTGCACCCTGCCCTTGGGGCTACCTAGGGCCTACCTTAGGGGTGTCTGACATGTAAGAAAAGGGAAGGTTTAGGCCTGGCAAGTGGGTACACTTGCCAAGTCGAATTTACAGGTAAAACTGCACACACAGACACTGCAATGGCAGGTCTGAGTCATGACTACAGAGCTACTTATGGGGGTGGCACAACCAGTGCTGCAGGCCCACTAGTAGCATTTGATTTACAGACCCTGGCACCTCTAGTGCACTTTACTAGGAACTTACTAGTAAATCAAATATGCCAATCACGGATAAACCAATCACATACACATTTTGTAAAGGAGCACTTGCACTTTAGCACTGGTTAGCAGTGGTAAAGTGCCCAGAGTAACAAAAACAGCAAAATCAGAGTCCAGCACACATCAACAACCTGGGGAACAGAGGCAAAAAGTTAAGGGAGACCACGCCAAGGATGAAAAGTCTAACAATAACCTTTACTAGGGAGCTGTGAAAAATAAGCAAAAGAAAACGTGTAAGCCCTGGAGACTGTCTACTCACCAGCACCGCTCCTGGTCACGTAGGTGTTCGGGTGCTGGATTGCAGGAACAGCGAAACCAAAACAGTCACAAAATGAAATAGAGTGCATCTCCAAACTCATCATAGGCTAATAGGATTATCAACAATCAAAGGCGGGGCTTGCAGCTGCTACACATTGTACTGGGAATGTGTGATCCCTTGGAGCCAGTGAATAGCTGGGAAATTCTTTCCTCTCCAATCCCTAGACACGCTCCCGTTTCCGCTGGCCAAGAGAAAATACACAAGTGACAGGAAATCAAACAGCCAATCAACCCCAAAGGTTACTCAAACCAATCAAATGCGGCCATACTGCCCCACCACTAAATACAATGTATCCCAGAAGCTCATTGGCAATGTTTATCTGGTACTAAAAAGACCTGGGTAGGTTCGGTTTCACTACATTACAAACAGATGTATTGGGACAATACGTAACTGCGCGGCATAGGATTTCCCCCTGATCATTTTCTCTCAGGTGCAAAGTTATAACGTTACAGCCCCTGTATGGGGCGGAGGTGAACAAGGGGAGACTATTGTCGTCCGGTGGGAGTATTTATGTAAACTTGAGTACTCAGTATTCCTATGTGAAGGTGAGGCAAATGCAAAAATTGCCCTCTGTGCTACAGCCCCCCCACTACGTTAACACTTGGTTCAGTCCACACTAGCCCGCAGTCACATGATGTAAAGGTGGTGGGCGGGATTTCAAGGAGGCGAGTCACTGATTGGTCGTGACTTTTTCGCGGGCTGGACACATGCCTGACTGCAAAGAGCTTGCCTTACGTTCTCTCCGATTGGCTGCGTAGTGGGGCACGTGAGTGCGACGTTTCGCGCCAGTTTTGGTTGAAAGAAGAGAAAGAGCCAACTTCTCCAAGGAACACTCTCAAACCGGAGAATTAGAGCCATGGCGCCCCGAGACTATTTGGCCGAGAAAGGTAAGCGCGGCAAGGGAACTATTGGGATACTTGTAGAACGTCTACTGCCTTTAGTTCGGTCATAAAGTTTAACTTTCTTACGCGTTTTCTCTATTGTCGTTCCTGTATCTTAAGCTAATAATTGAGTGCGGCTTGAGGGTTTGGCATACGTTTATCGAAAATACGAGTAATATATTTTATCTGGAAAATTAATCATGGAACTCTATCAACGAGAAACGTATTTAGGTTTTGTCAGCGTCTTTAACAGACATTGAAAACGGGTGTTTCTTGATCTGAATGAAAGCTTATGTTCAACGTTTGAGAGGATCGCACGCACACGTTTTACTTGCGTTCAGCGAGTGAACTAATTGGTTTAAATTCTAAAACCTGCAGTATTGGTCCCAGCATGTAAAAGAAAAGCTCTAACCGGAGTTAGTTACTCGTGTTTTGGATTTAGGCGCGCCAAGCAGATTGTTGGTGAACCTGAATACCAAACGAGTTCTATCCCGCCTCATTCCTGTGCTGATATGTTAATCCTGTAAACGTGCTGACAGCAAGCCACGTTTCTGAGGGTAATTGTTGGCATCGGCAAAGCGGTGTAGTAGTCTCTCGAGCCCAGAATCGTTGTTTCGTGGTACTAGTTGTAGTTTGTGCACTCATGTTGTATAATGGGGTGGTTTAGAGCGCGTTCTAGGGGTTTCGAAGCGCCGCTGAACAGTCTCGGGGTAAGCCGTCAGTTACTAAGTATCATGGGTGCTCAAGGCATCCTTAATACTGCCAGTACCGTTGGAAACGGGAAGTGTTAATGATCTCTAATTTCCTTCGCGTGAACCGTATCGTGGGGGCTTTTTTTTCTTTCAACAGAGCCCTTTGCTGGCCTTTCAGGGCAACCGCTGACAGGCGAACTTTTCTTGCGGCGCGCATGCGCCACTTTTTTCCGCAACGGGTTGACGTAACGCGTTGACGCAAGGGTTGCTGGGAACGTGCTGTGCGCGGTCGATGTATTCTTCCGCGCTCGACCCGCGTGCTTCTTCCCGTCGTAGACGGGTAGAACACGGCGACACTTGTCATTAGCGGGGCTAGTGGTGCGGGTGTTTTTGGCGTGGGTCGCTGACGGTGGAGTGCGCCATAGGCGAACGTGGTGCACTCGGGCTTCTGGCGGAGGGATATGTGTTCTGCTGATGCCTTGCCGCCATGTGCTGCTTTGTTTACAAAGAGGAAGATCAGGCAGGGAGTCTTACGAAGCGTGGCTCGGGATCGGGGCCCATGAGCGCCGAGGAAGGGTCACACTAAATAGTATGAAGGCTCCGATGGACAACGGACTGCGCAGGGAGGGGCCCGAGTCGCCGCGCGCTCACCAGTCTGCGGTTGCGGAGAAGCCGCACTTGTTGCGAAGGAAGTCCTGATACTGGAGGGTCCATAAAATCTGGTGGACCAAAGTACAAAACGTCAAGGTCGGCAGTTACGTGGAGTATGCTCCGAAAAACTCTGTAAACCATATCTGTACACCTAAGGGGAATGGGGTTAGTGGGTAGGGGGCACGCGTGTTCGGCATACTATTTTCTCAAGAAGCGATCACTTATTTTGGTGGGGGGGGGATACGCAAAGTACACAGTACTGCTGTGGGTGTTTTGGGCTGTTTGTTCTAGTGTGTATTGCAATAGATAAGTAATTGCGTACGCGCCTTGGCGTTAGGTGTACATCCGGTCCTCTTGTATCAATCGTGTTGACGTGGGCCGGAGGAATATTGGCAACTGTGCTATAGGAAGCGGACTGTCTAATCATCATTCTTTCTTTTGCAGAAAAGTGCAAGCGATTCCTTCAAGAGTTCTATACCGATGACGAATTTGGGAAGAAACATTTCAAGTATGGCAGTCAGCTGGTGAGTTTAGAGCAAGGCTGTAGTGCAAAATTGACTATTCGGATGTATAAGTGGCTGCTGCTCCGGAGAACAATTAGTGCCGTACATGAGAGGCTGAAAAGGGAATATTTTCGTTATTGGCACAGAGAGTTCTAAATCTGAAAGGTGTGAGGTTAGATGCATTTGTGAAGCACAGTTCCACCCTAGGGCTTCCCAGCGATTGAGGTGAGCAAATGAAAGCGGCGCATCAGTGAGCAAATTTAATGGTAGTGAGCCAGGCCTTAGGCAGTTCCCTAAATCAAGGCTTATTGTCTAACTCTGGAATTTACTCCCCGTCGAAGAGATGGGTAAAGTATCGGATACACAAATCTTCTTCTACCCCGTCTTGGTCTCTAAATTCCAGGCCCCCTCAGTAGTCTGCCTGTGGCAGTCCTTAAGGACCTGGAGGGTGTGTGGGAGTAGATTAAAATACCTTGATCATGCGCGGGTCTTTAGAGTTGGCCCTTTGTGTGCCAGGCAATGTCTGACTCCCATTTTATTCTCGATTCAATGGGAAACCAATGGAGTGATGCCACGGTCTGTTACACTGAGGCCGATCTCAGGGTCCCAAGAATGGTCACAACAGCAGCTCTGTAAAAATCAGCCAAAACCTTTTAATACCGTTCTGGGGTCCTAAATATAGCCATTGGACCACAATTGTTCTACATGCATTTGGGGGGAGATCCAGAACTTTGCATGATGTTGAACGCAGAAGAGGACCCAGGAAGTGGTGTGTTTTTATTTATTTTTCCGTCGTGTCTGTAGGTTGGTTAAGTGAGATATACTTACAGGTACCTGGCTGGGAAGCTAACAGTTGCAAATGGGATAATTGGCAATGCTGGTGTTGTGTAAATTTGCACATGGGTGGTTAATCCGGTTTACACCAGAGTTTACATGCCAGCTCTGAACAAGTGCTGATGTCACTTTTTGTGTCCGTTTAAGCACATTTATTATGGACCAGATTTTTAACACATTGACCATACGAAAGACAACTGGTTAGATGAAAACTAAATCGGTCATTCGCAGGTTAAGCTGGCTCACCGCGAGCAAGTGGCCCTGTACATTGACCTCGATGATGTGGCAGAGGAGGACCCAGAACTGGTGGATTCAATCTGTGAGAATACCCGTCGCTATACCAATCTGTTTGCTGATGCTGTGCAGGAGCTATTGCCAGAGTACAAGGAAAAAGAGGTGAGTGCAGCATTATTGCACTGTGGTGCTGTTCAATTTAGACTAGAGTGGCTGTGCAGAGCAGCAATGTGGACATGGTAATAGATGTTGCGCACCTAGGCCATTCTTAAGTTACACTTGATCACTGTTGAAAGTTGTAGATCTCAGCTATGGTAACTTTAATTGGAAGTCTTATGCTCTTCAAAAATGTACTTTGTTGGTATGCCACAGTGATATGCTTCTGTCGACCCATGCTAGTCCTCAGTCTTAGTTACTACTGTTTGGTGTACTACAACTGCTCTCACCTTTTGATTCAAGATGGCAGAATCAAGTGACCACCTAGAGGAACTCTGAGCACCACCCATGGGTGGTAATTGACAGGGGGGTGGTTGCCTTTTTTTTCTTCATTGTCCAGTTTCGTGCCAGAGCAGAGACCCAGGGATCCCTGGGCTGGTGCAAACTGGTTTAAGGAGGGCACCGAATGTGTCCAATGACTTGTCCAGAAAACAGACTGGTGGGAACAGTGTGCAAAGAATCACACAACCAATACTGGCAACACTAGTCAGATAATACCAGACATGCCCAGGTTTCGGAGTTTATATTGTCGCTGGACATAGGTAGCGAGTGACACGCTCTAATTTTCCTGCCTGTGCGCAGAACTTATTAGGGTCACTTTTTTAGGGTGCCCTTTAGGTGCAGGTATTGGCAAAGAGATGTTTGATACCAAACTAGTAGTGGCCACACAAGGGTTACCATTTACTAGGGACTTATAGTGGGTGCTAGAGGTTATACCAATTGGGGGGAGAATAGTGTTCAGTTTTGGGGTCCAGCTGTGGCACTGGGGACCTGGTTAGCAGGAACTCAGTGCACTTAAACGGAACCTAGGCCGAAACTGGTGGAGTGACCATGTCAAGAGGCACTTTCCTACAGTACTCTTAACCCTTTACGTTCTAATGGAGTTATGCATGAGTTGAGTCTGCTTTTTTTCAGCAGGTAAGAGCTGACCTCACATGTATAGCTGTGATTACTCTGCTGGGAGTGCAAAAGCAAATACAGGTCTGTAGTTTCTCTTCTGTGGGTGTTCTAAGTTCTGCCTCTTATTACAGGTGGTGAATAAGGACACGCTTGATGTTTACATTGAACACCGCCTGATGATAGAACAGCGGGCTCATGACCCCAGTGAGGCTCGAGACCCACACAATCAGTACCCGTCGGAGCTCATGCGCAGATTGTACGTGGCATTGGTTTTACGTGACGTTGGCTGTGCTCTGCAATGTAAGCACTGACTTGATACATGCTTAATTCTCTCTTGCAGTGAGTTGTACTTCAAGAGCCCGAGCAGTGCAAAATCCCTTGTGGTGCGGGATGTAAAGGCAGACTCCATTGGCAAGCTTGTGACTGTGCGTGGAATCGTCACAAGGGTCACGGAGGTCAAGCCAATGATGGTGGTGGCTACTTATACTTGTGACCAATGCGGTGCTGAGACATACCAGCCGGTGCGTGCCTTCCATTCTTGCATTTGTCCGGAGATTAGGAAATCATTATAGCAAAGCTAACGTACTGTGATTAAGTTATGGCCTGGGTGATTATGCGCATTCCTGTTACAAGAGTGCATCAATCCAGGTCTGAAATTATCCTTTTGGGTGACCAAAAGTTCTTGGTAGAAAGAACGCATGTGTACAAACTGGTGCTGTTTTGATCCTAGAAAACTTTGACCAATTAAAGTTTGGGGTGTGTCCTTTAGGCTACTAATGATAGGTGCTTTCAAACCGACATAAAATGCCTTTGATGGTTTAACGAGGTTACATTATGGAATTATAAGTGTAATGGGATCCTAAACGAGCATTAGTTGCGAAATATTTTAAAGGTTGTCTGGAAAAAGGTGGTCCCTTTTTTTGAGGGGGTGGGTTTTTCCCTCCTTTCCTTAAGTGATCGGCTAGTAATTTTATCTATTTGTAGATCCAGTCGCCAACCTTCATGCCGCTTATTATGTGTCCTAGTCGGGACTGCCAGACCAATCGCTCTGGCGGACGTCTGTACCTGCAGACACGCGGTTCCAAGTTTGTCAAGTTCCAGGAGCTGAAAATCCAGGAGCACGTGAGTGGCGGGGCGAGGGTCTGGTTTAAGGGGGCGGGTGTAATTGCAGTAGTTCAGCGTTGTTGCTAAAAACTTAGCATTGCCAGTTAGTAGTTACATGTATTTACCTGAGGTGGAATGGTGATATTCTCCGTTGAATCATTGGTTTGAATATCGGTAGTCTGTCTGGTTAGCTTCTGGGAACATGTGAATACGTTTTAATACAATTGGTCCCGCCTCAGTATTCTTGCTATTAATTCAGTATCCAATTAATACATACATTTTATTTAATGGCCTGTTCTCGTTTTAGAGTGATCAAGTCCCTGTGGGCAACATTCCACGCAGTATGACTGTCTTTGTGCGTGGGGAGAACACGCGTCACGCTCAGCCAGGCGACCACGTCAGCATCACTGGCGTCTTTCTGCCCCTGCTGAAGACCGGCTTCCGCCAGGTGGTTCAGGTGAGGCTGGTGATCAGAATTGTGCGGAGGTTTGAATAGGTGGCTGCTTTCTAGTTTCACTTTCCTTGCAGGACGTGTGCTCTGTTATCTAGTTCCATGGGGTCATTTGATAGTTTGGACGGGGCTAAACTAGATGTTCGATGGCATCTGTCGCTGTAGATACACATGGTATGCATGAGCTCGCCATCTGGTGTTGGGTCGGAGTGTTACAAGTTGTTTTTCTTCGAAGAAGTGTTTTCGAGTCACGGGACCGAGTGACTCCACCTTCTGTGCTCATTGCGCATGGGCGTCGACTCCATCTTCGATTGTTTTCTTTCCGCCATCGGGTTCGGACGTGTTCCTGTCGCTCCGAGTTTCGGAACGGAAAGTTAGCTGAAGACGGAAGATTTTCGACGGTATCGTTGCGATCCGGTTAGAGATAGACACATACGACGACGCGTTCAACATCGAAGCGCCTCGGTGCCCTTCGGGGTAGATTTCGGCACCCCGTCGGGGCCTAGTCGGCCCGACCGCGTGGAGGACAACGCCGATGGATCGGACCCCGTTTCGATTCTGCCCCGAATGCCACAACAAATATCCTTATACGGACCTACACTCGGTCTGTAATCTGTGCCTGTCACCCGAGCACAGCGAAGAATCCTGTGAGGCCTGTCGGGCGTTCCGGTCCCGAAAAACTCTGCGCGACCGTCGAGCGAGAAGACTCCAGATGGCGTCCACGCCAAAAGAGCGTCCACAGTTCGAGACAGAAGAGGAACAGGACGAATCCTTTTCCATCCAGGATTCAGACTCCGACGAGCTACACTCTACAAGAACTGTGAGTAAGACGTCGAGATCAAACCTTAAAAAAGGAAAGAAGGCCCAGGGGACGCCACTGCCAACCGGCCATGGCTCCACCCAAATTCTCGGTGACCAACAATCGGCACCGAAAAAGGCCCATTCAGTGTCGAGATCGTCCGACTTCGGTCGAGACACCGGCACGCAGCCTCCTCGGGACCGAGAGAGTGCTAAACAGAAGCATCGACACCGAGAATTCAGTGTCGACACCGATCGACGCCGAGACAGTGGCGCCGAAGACCATAGAGGCCAAGAATTTTCGGCACAGAAAAAGAGGAAGGTTACCTCGGAGCCGAAAAAACAATCATCAGGGCTTTCGGAGCCGAAAAAAGCGACATCAGACCCTGTTTCTGGCTCCTATACCGAAGAGCATTCTATGTCTTCTCAAATGAAGAAACATAGATTTGAACAAGAACTGCAATCCACTGACGTGGATCACACGCAAAAGCGTATCTTTATTCAGCAGGGGACTGGGAAGATCAGTACCCTCCCACCTGTCAAACGAAAGAGAACGCTTCAGTTTACTCCTCAGCAACAAACAACACAAAAGGTAACACCTCCTCCCTCGCCTCCACCTGTAACTCCGGCTTCGCCAACTTACACCCCGTCACATTCGCCAGCTCACACCGCCATGAGCCACGACGACCAAGATCAGGATGCGTGGGACTTGTATGACGCACCAGTGTCTGATAACAGCCCAGACACATACCCAACTAGGCCATCACCACCTGAAGACAGCACAGCCTACTCGCAAGTGGTGGCTAGAGCAGCTCTATTCCATAATGTGGAACTACACTCGGAACAAGTAGAGGATGATTTTTTATTTAACACCCTCTCCTCAACCCACAGCTCCTACCAAAGCCTGCCGATGCTTCCAGGCATGCTACGCCATGCAAAGGACATTTTCAAGGAGCCAGTTAAAAGTAGGGCAGTGACGCCTAGGGTGGACAAAAAGTATAAGGCGCCTCCTACGGACCCTGTCTTCATCACCTCTCAGCTGCCACCAGACTCTGTGGTGGTAGGGGCTGCCAGAAAACGGGCAAACTCACACACTTCTGGGGATGCACCTCCCCCAGATAAAGAAAGTAGGAAGTTCGATGCAGCCGGGAAGAGGGTTGCTGTCCAAGCAGCAAACCAGTGGCGCATCGCAAATTCACAAGCGCTGCTAGCGCGATACGACAGAGCCCACTGGGATGAGATGCAGCATCTCATTGAACATCTCCCAAAAGATCTGCAAAAAAGAGCAAAACAGGTTGTTGAGGAGGGTCAAAACATTTCCAACAATCAAATACGCTCCTCCATGGATGCAGCAGACACGGCCGCAAGAACCATTAATACGTCGGTTACCATCCGTAGGCACGCATGGCTCAGAACGTCTGGATTCAAGCCAGAAATCCAGCAAGCAGTGCTTAACATGCCAGTAAACGAGAAACTTCTGTTCGGTCCGGAGGTCGACACAGCTATAGAAAAGCTCAAGAAGGACACTGACACTGCCAAGGCCATGGGCGCACTCTACTCCCCGCAGAGCAGAGGATCTTATAACACCTTCCGCAAAACACCTTTTAGAGGAGGGTTTCGGGGTCAGGCCACACAAGCTAGCACCTCACAGGCCGCACCGCCCACCTACCAGGGACAGTACAGGGGAGGTTTTCGGGGCCAGTATAGAGGGGGGCAATTCCCTAGGAATAGGGGAAGATTTCAAAGCCCCAAAACCACTACCAACAAGCAGTGACTCACATGTCACACACCCCTCCCACACAACACCAGTGGGGGGGAGGATACGTCAATATTACGAAGCATGGGACAAAATAACTACAGACACATGGGTCCTAGCAATTATCCAGCATGGTTATTGCATAGAATTCCTGCAATTCCCTCCAGACATACCACCAAAATCACAAAATTTAACAAAATACCATTCACAGCTTCTAGAGATAGAAGTTCAAGCACTACTGCAAAAAAATGCAATAGAATTAGTACCAAGCACACAAATAAACACAGGAGTTTATTCACTGTACTTCTTGATACCAAAAAAGGACGAAACACTGAGACCAATTCTAGACCTCAGAGTAGTAAACACATTCATCAAATCAGACCACTTTCACATGGTCACACTACAAGAAGTGTTACCATTGCTCAAAAAACACGACTACATGACAACCCTAGACCTCAAGGACGCATATTTCCATATACCAATACATCAATCACACAGGAAATATCTAAGGTTTGTATTCAAAGGAATACATTACCAATTCAAAGTATTGCCTTTTGGTTTAACAACCGCTCCAAGAGTATTCACAAAATGCCTAGCAGTAGTCGCTGCACACATCAGAAGGCAGCAAATACATGTGTTCCCGTATCTAGACGACTGGCTAATCAAAACCAGTTCGCTCACACAATGCTCAAACCACACAAATCAAGTCATACAAACCCTCTACAAACTAGGGTTCACCGTAAACTTTGCAAAATCAAACATTCTGCCAAGCAAAGTACAGCAATATCTAGGAGCCATAATAGACACGACAAAAGGAGTAGCAACGCCAACTCCACAAAGGATCCACAATTTCAACAGGGTCATTCAACACATGTCTCCAAACCAAACAATACAAGCAAGAACAATACTACAGCTCCTAGGCATGATGTCATCATGCATAGCCATTGTCCCAAACGCAAGACTGCACATGAGGCCCTTACAACAGTGCCTAGCCTCACAGTGGTCTCAAGCACAGGGTCACCTTCTAGATCTGGTGTTGCTAGACCGCCAAACTTACCTCTCGCTTCTATGGTGGAACAGTATAAATTTAAACATAGGGCGGCCTTTCCAAGACCCAGTGCCAGAGTACGTAATAACAACAGATGCTTCCATGACAGGGTGGGGAGCACATCTCAATCAACACAACATAAGAGGACAATGGAACATACATCAAACAAAACTGCATATAAATCATCTAGAATTATTAGCAGTTTTTCAAGCACTAAAAGCTTTCCAACCAATCATAACCCACAAATACATCCTTGTCAAAACAGACAACATGACAACGATGTATTATCTAAACAAACAAGGAGGAACACATTCAACGCAGTTAAGCTTGTTAGCTCAAAAAATATGGAAGTGGGCAATCCACCATCAAATTGGTCTAATAGCACAGTTTATTCCGGGGATCCAGAATCAGCTGGCAGACAATCTCTCTCGAGATCACCAGCAGGTCCACGAATGGGAAATCCACCCACAAATTCTGAACACCTACTTCACACTCTGGGGAACACCACAAATAGACTTATTTGCAACAAAAGAGAACGCAAAATGCCAAAACTTCGCGTCCAGATACCCACACAAGCAATCCCAAGGCAATGCCCTATGGATGAACTGGTCAGGAATATTTGCTTACGCTTTTCCTCCTCTCCCTCTCCTTCCTTACCTAGTAAACAAATTGAGTCAAAACAAACTCAAACTCATTTTAATAGCACCAACGTGGGCAAGACAACCCTGGTACACAACACTGCTAGATCTGTCTGTAGTACCACACATCAAACTGCCCAACAAACCAGATCTGTTAACGCAACACAACCAACAGATCAGACACCCGGACCCAGCATCGCTGAATCTAGCAATCTGGCTCCTGAAATCCTAGAATTCGGACACTTACAACTTAGCCAAGAGTGTATGGAAGTCATAAAGCAGGCCAGAAGGCCATCCACTAGACACTGCTACGCAAGTAAGTGGAAAAGATTTGTTTGGTACTGCCATCATAATCAGATACAACCACTAGAGGCAACTCCAAAACATATAGTAAATTACTTGCTCCATTTACAAAAAGCAAAGCTAGCCTTCTCTTCTATTAAAATACACCTTGCAGCAATATCTGCATACCTGCAAACTACATATTCAACTTCCTTGTATAGGATACCAGTTATCAAAGCATTCATAGAAGGGCTTAAAAGAATTATACCACCAAGAACACCACCTGTTCCTTCATGGAACCTAAACGTGGTTCTAACAAGACTCATGGGCCCACCTTTCGAACCCATGCACTCTTGCGGAATACAATTCCTCACCTGGAAAGTTGCCTTTCTCATCGCCATTACATCTCTAAGAAGAGTAAGTGAAATTCAAGCGTTCACAACACAAGAACCTTTTATACAAATACATAAAAATAAGGTCGTCCTACGACCTAATCCAAAATTTTTACCAAAAGTTATTTCTCCATTCCATCTAAATCAAACGGTAGAACTACCAGTATTCTTCCCACAGCCAGATTCTGTGGCTGAAAGAGCACTACATACATTAGATGTCAAAAGAGCATTAATGTACTACATTGACAGAACGAAGAACATCAGAAAAACTAAACAGCTATTTATTGCATTCCAAAAACCTCATGCAGGTAACCCAATATCAAAACAAGGTATAGCCAGATGGATAGTTAAATGCATCCAAATCTGCTACCTTAAAGCAAAAAGACAACTGCCCATTACTCCCAGGGCACATTCAACAAGGAAAAAAGGTGCTTCAATGGCCTTTTTAGGAAACATCCCAATGCAAGAAATTTGTAAGGCAGCCACTTGGTCTACGCCTCACACATTCACCAAACACTACTGTATAGATGTGCTATCCGCACAACAAGCTACAGTAGGTCAAGCTGTATTAAGAACTCTATTTCAGACAACTTCTACTCCTACAGGCTAAACCACCGCTTATGGGGAACTAACTGCTTACTAGTCTATGCATACCATGTGTATCTACAGCGACAGATGCCATCGAACTGAAAATGTCACTTACCCAGTGTACATCTGTTCGTGGCATCAGTCGCTGAGATTCACATGGACCCACCCACCTCCCCGGAAGCCTGTAGCAGTTCAGAAGTTACCTTCAATTTTGTACATTTGTATATATATTACTTAATCCTTTAATAGGTACATACTTACATTTTTCATTGCGCGGGCACTATTACTATAGTACAACTCCTACCTCACCCTCTGCGGGGAAAACAATCGAAGATGGAGTCGACGCCCATGCGCAATGAGCACAGAAGGTGGAGTCACTCGGTCCCGTGACTCGAAAACACTTCTTCGAAGAAAAACAACTTGTAACACTCCGACCCAACACCAGATGGCGAGCTCATGCATACCATGTGAATCTCAGCGACTGATGCCACGAACAGATGTACACTGGGTAAGTGACATTTTCATTTCTTCTCCAGGGGCTGCTGTCTGAGACCTACCTGGAGACACATCGACTTATAAAGATGAATAAGACCGAAGACGATGAGATGGGAACTGATGAGCTGACTGAAGAAGAGCTGAGGCTCATCACAGGTTAGGGGCATGCCCATATTGTCGAGAGCAAAGGGCGGGGCACATGTTGAAGGGAGTGGAGACGTGACTGTAATTTGGGGGCGAGGGGAGAAGTTTAAGAGCCTTGGTGGGTGTCCCAAAGCTTGTGCGCCACGGTGTATAGACGTGCGCACGTCTATTGCGTAACGCTTGAGGAGCTCAGTACTTGGGCTGTGTAACTTAATTTGTGGGAAGGATGTGTGGTCATGGGATGGTTATTCGTCACTTTTTTTTTTTTTCTTTTTTCAGAGGAGGATTTCTATGAGAAGCTAGCAGCCTCCATTGCGCCTGAGATCTATGGGCACGAGGATGTGAAGAAGGCCCTGCTGTTGCTGCTCGTGGGGGGCGTGGACCACTCCCCCAGGGGAATGAAGATCCGAGGTAGGTGGACTGCATATTTTGCTTCTTTCGCTGTAGCTTTCTCGTCTGTTGCCAGTCTCGGGAAAGTGTTAACTTCTGTCTGTTCTTACTGCAAAGGACAGCTGCTTTGCTAGCTGTTTTTTTTTAATTATGCCGAATCCATATGTCAGTCTTCGAACGTTGTTCGCTCTCTGAAATGCGTCGTGTTCTCTAGCAGTGTGCTAATGTCCCTTCTCCCTTCAGGAAACATTAACATCTGCCTTATGGGAGATCCTGGTGTGGCCAAGTCTCAGCTCCTGTCCTACATAGATCGCCTGGCCCCTCGCAGTAAGTGACTAATTCTTTTAATTTTGTTTCCTAATACTCCTTTAGATGGGCGGGTGCTGCGCTGTCATCCAGAACCACAAGTCTTAAATCTCCATTTCGGGGAGTTGCGTACGCATTTCTTATACTAGCAGATGGTCTGCCTTTTTTTTTCATGTATCTTTTCAATGTCCATCTGGAGCGAACTCGTGTTATTGATATTAAATTAGTGTTATTGTTTTGACATAAAATCAAACGGTGAGGAGGTGGGGTCTAATTGCCCTCTAACCCCCGCAGGCCAGTACACCACCGGGCGCGGCTCGTCAGGCGTTGGATTGACTGCGGCGGTGATGAAGGACCCGGTGACTGGGGAAATGACCCTGGAGGGCGGAGCCCTGGTGCTCGCTGACCAGGGAATCTGCTGCATAGATGAGTTCGACAAGATGATGGACAGTGACCGGACAGCTATCCATGAGGTGATGGAGCAGCAGACCATATCCATTGCTAAGGTATTGTGGGGGGCTCTGGCCTGGCAGCCTGCGTTTAGGACCACGTCAGGAGTATGCAATTGAGCCACCCGTTTGATCATTTATGGGACTTTTTTTTTTATCACAGGCCGGTATTATGACCACGCTGAATGCCCGCTGCTCCATCTTGGCAGCTGCCAACCCTGCCTACGGACGCTACAACCCCAAGAAGACAGTTGAGCAGAACATCCAGTTGCCCGCAGCCCTGCTCTCCCGCTTCGATCTCCTTTGGCTGATCCAAGACAAGCCCGATCGAGACAATGATCTGCGGTTAGTAGGTGGTAGACTTTGCTTAACGTTGGGTTCGGTGTAATGGGGCTGAGGTGCTTTCTTTGTGGTGCTGTAGTGTTCGAGCAGTTACTAAGACACACAGACTGACCGTAAGGTATTGTTCTCTTTCAGACTTGCTCAGCACATCACTTATGTGCACCAGCACAGCAAGCAGCCACCGTCCCAGTTTGTGCCTCTGGACATGAAGCTCATGAGGTGAGAAGCAATTTTTTTATTTTATTTTTTAGCACGTTTGCGACTTGGCTTAGAACGTCACGTTTTCTAGGATTATTTCAATGTACGTTTCACTTCAGAAGTGAAGCAAGGGCGGCTAGTGACATTGCTGCGGTGGCATCTTATCTGCTGAATTCCACCTTGGGTGGCGCATAGTGTCACTCGTTGGAGTAGTTTAAAGCCTCTATGAATCGCGCAGTGATCGATGCAGGCTCGGATGCCTGGAGATCTCGTAAAGCCTGATCTAGGCGCGCAGTACCAGCATCGCACAACTCCTTAGGCGTTGCCTGTAGCTTTCTTAAAATTTAAAACTAACAAACTTTGTTCATCGATGTACTTCCACAATTGTCTTGGGTAGTACAACGTGTAACAGGACAATGCAACCGGTCCAAAACATCATTCTTTCGGTAGCACGCTCCACCCTACTCCCCAGCAGAGTTGGCGCTTCATGCGGCAGCTACCGGTAACCTGCATGCCGCAGGGCACACTGCATATTGCTGCTTACCCGATCGCAGCACCATTTACTGCCTGTTCCACCTGATTAATTATGCTCTCTTTAATGAAGAGTACAGTAACCCATGGGATGATCAAGAGGCTCAAAATACATAAATTAGCTACATATGCTAATCAAAGCTTAAAGGAGGGGGAGACAGAGCTGAGGGATGTCTAGAGTTGTGAGATGCAAGATATTGGGGAACATTACATATCAACTTGGGCAGCAATGAGAATTCCAAACTAAGCATGCAACAGTATTACAACGCGAAATTAAATACTTTGTAAATGTGTTATAAAAAAAAAAAAGCCATAACGAGTCATGCTTGCTTCTGTAATCGTTGCTAACCTTTATCATCTCATTTAGGCGTTACATCACTATGTGCAAGAGTAAGCACCCCGCTATCCCAGAGTCCTTAGCTGATTATCTGACTGCAGCCTACGTTGAGATGAGAAAGGAAGCCCGGACCAACAAGGACACTACGTTCACCTCTGCTAGGACCCTGCTGTCCGTGCTGCGGCTCTCCACTGCTCTGGTTTGTACTCCGCTACTCGGGGGTGGAGGGCAGCTTAGGTTGTGATGTGGTGTTGCTCATTTCTCTACTCTTAACCATGGATTGTAATAGGAGCTGCTGCTTCATTTCAGACCTTGCCCCAGCTAGCCCTACCAGGATTAAAGTGCTTACAGTGCAAGTAGTTTCTGTGTGTCCTACTGCATTGTGGGTACTTGCAGCCCTGGAGGGTTCATTGCAGCAGAAACTGCTCGTCTACACCGTCCTTTATGGCCAACCTCCACAGATACCGTGGATTTTTTTTTGGGGGGGGGGGGGGGGGGATATAATTACTGTGTGCTGCATCTGTCGCTGGGACTCCAAAGTGCTGTTCGTGCAGGTAGTGTACACGTCTCTACTGCACATGCAGCACTTCAGAGCCCTCGCTGGCACACTCGACTGAACCATGGCTGTTTGGTGGGGAAGGGCTATGTATGAATAGCACTAGCTGCATCCTGTCTTGCCTCTGAACTCAGTGGCAGCTTATGTAAAGTTAAGTGTGGTGTTGGATGTAATCTGTGCTGTGCCATTCTCCGTCCAATGTTGTGCATCATACTTTCGCTGGTTCCGGTCCGTTTTGCAGGGTTAGCAGTCAGTCTGGGCTTGGTTCTGCTGTGCAAACCCATGCAAAACAGATCGTGACTGAAGCAGAAACACCTGCTCCACTTTAATATGGTTCTACACTGCTGTACCGATGCTAGCTAGACAATGCTTCAAACTTCACATCTGACCTGGTAGTTTTGGCCATAAATATTTCCACCCGCCATGAAGATTTTAAAGATTGCGCTCATTTCTAAATCTGTAGCAGGTTTTATTTCCAAGCAATGCATTGCTTTAGAATTCTGCAAGGAAGCCATGTTATAGGCTTACAAAGTGTGGCAGAATGGCTGGCAACCATTACGTTTTCGCTCTGTCTTAAATGTTTTTTCCTGCACTTTAATAGTCTGTCCCGGTCTAATCCAGTTAGCACGCCCGTGGTTCTACCTGCTGGTGCTGGATACGGTGTAATGTAGCTTTCCCTCCCTCCCCTACATTGGGGTGCAGGTCAGTGTGTGCGATCTTAACTGCATGTTGGCGTTTTGGCCTGGGCGAGGAATTGATTAACCTGCTTGTCCGTAGGTGGTCCAGGATTGGCCAGTGTTGAGAGGCGGAGACATGAGCAATTGCTGACCTTTGCAATGGGCATTGCACTTGTCTCGGTCTGACAGGGCTGGCATAACGCTGCGGAGTCCAGGTCAAGTCTTGCATCTGAGCTGGCTGTGTACCTTGGTGGTTGTGGGGGCTGGAAGGGGCCGCTTCTGGGCTAAGTACGTGCTGCTTTTATTACTTGGTGATGCTTGTTGGAAGGAAGCGTTTTTAATGGTTGATAGGCCTGTTTATGATTATTATATGTAGTACTATGCCCACTTAATTGTAATGAGGCTGAATGGCCTGAAATCTGGGCCTTGTTTGAACTTGTTTGTGGGGCCGAGAAGCTTGTGAGCCCCGTGGTAACAGCACGTTTCTTCTAGGCCCGGCTGCGGTTGGTGGATACAGTTGAAAAGGAAGATGTGAATGAGGCCATGCGGCTGATGGAGATGTCCAAGGATTCTTTGGTGGGAGACAAAGGGCAAGCTGCCAGGTAAGGATCGGGGGCTGCTGCTAGCTCACTGGGATTGGGTGGGTCCTTTTAATAGTTTGCCATGTATGACATCATTTGTATCCGAGTGTCTGGCCCTTTAGTTGTAGGGCACTGCTCTTAGCTTCTGCTAAACAGTAGCTAATTTGAACCTTGTAACCTTAAGTATGTAGCTTTTGCAGCAAGGGCTCAAATTGGGCTTACAACGGGCAAATCCTAAATGAGAACAATGTGGCTTCTCTTAGTTGTGATGTGGTGACTGCATCTCCAAGCATCATGTCAGACTGGACTTCCTATCCACAAATTTCTTGCACCAGGAGCATGTAGTCCCCAAAAAGCGCAAGACCCAGAGCAAAGGGTATTAGAGTGAAGTGAGAATTGAAGTTGCTTGCCCCTTTTCTAAGGGGTTTTAGGGCCAGTGTTACTTAAGGTTTGGTTTGTAGTCCTTCCCTCTGACGTGCAATTTCCTTTCTTTTAGGACTCAACGCCCTGCTGATGTCATCTTTGCTGCCATCCGTGAGATGGTCCCTGAGAAGGGCATGCGGAGCGTCAAGCTTTCAGGGGCCGAGCAGCGCTGTGTCTCAAAGGGCTTCACGCCAGCACAGTTTGAGGCGGCCCTGGAGGAGTATGAGGAGCTCAACGTCTGGCTGGTGAACCAGGCCCGCACCAAGATAACCTTCGTCTAAGCTACGCCTCTAATATGAACTCGGCAGACTCTTCTAGACACTCACAGTGCTGTGGTGGAAACGGGGGGGGGGGGGGGCTGCTGGTGCAAGTCATCCGTGCTTGACTGGACAATACTGTGCTGGCGATTGGCCGCTGTCTGTAGCAGCAGATCATGTGGGGTGCAGTCTCCCAAGGGACCAGAACTGAGTGCACAGGCTGGAAGCAAACTTATTTTAAATTTAGATCTGGCGCTCCATTTTTGGGAGCGGTGGTTACCCTGTTCTTCCCTAACCACTTTTGCTGCTGTTTGCTTTTTAAATGTAGATGGCTTCAAGCCTTCTCAGCCGTTAAAATAAAATTAAATTTTTCTATGCTTAAGCTTCTGTTTGCCTACCTTCAGTTGAAGGAGATGTTGCTGCGAGGGAGGTAGGGTTTGTTTCCCAGTGTGTTAATGTTAATCAAGGCTGCTTTGTTACTCTCATCTAGAGTAGTCGGTGCCAGTGAGAAGGGGTGAATTGAGTTCTGTGAACATCAGTCCGTGGATTAAAAGCAAGGATGATCACTAGGCTTACAGTGCTTTGCAAGCTGATCTGAGAAAGCTTCAGGTTCTACACATGCATTGTACCGTTTCCCTTAAATTTCGAGTATACTTCAGCTTCCATATGGGTGGTTGACCGTACTTTGTATTATTACTTTTGGACTTTCTAACAATGCCATGTTAATCTTGACCGAGTTGGTCACTGCAAGTTTGTATACAGTCTTCCCAACATTTTAATTCCTTAGTTCATTGCACAGTATTTTGGTACTTTGTATAATGTGTTCAATATTAACAAGGGCTGATAAGATAACTTGGTTTGGGCATCAAAACTAATGAGGCTCCCCACAAAGTCTCCCCCTTTTAATGTTTTTTTTTTTCTAGTGGGGTGTAGGAAGCTGGTAGGTACTTGGACTAGGAGTAAGTCCAGTGTAGGCAGTGTCTAGAAACCTTCTAGAGGTAGCTGTGGATGAGCAGCCAAGGCATATCTAGGAGACATGCACAGCTCATGCACTACCACTCTAGTGTCACAGCATTCACACACATGAAAAAAACACTTAATGCTCCAGAAATAAAGTTACGTACTTTTAGTGACAGTACCAAAAAGTACTAGTGCAGCAGCCCTCCAATAGGAGGTAACTCACTAGATATGTACACTAGCAATAGGCATAAACAGTGTAAATGCAGATGGACAGTCTCCCTAGAGGGAGCCCAAACTATATACCCCCTCCCCCAGGAAAGTGTCGAGGGAAGCTAGGTGGGTACTAGGGAACCCCAGAGATAAGAACCACCGTGCTCACTAGCATCCAAGAAGAAATGAGTAAGTTACTGGATTTTCCACAAACTACCTAAAAACAAGAAAATGCAAAACACAGGTAAGTCTGCAAGAAACCAGCAGTGGATTCCTGAAGAGGGAGCCCTGTGGAAGAAGAGGGACTCAAGTCCAGAAGTCCTACTCCAGGAGGAGTAGAAGCTACTACACACACAGCTGTGGATGCAGGAGTTCGTCGTCAGTAGGACGAAGACTGTCAGGAAAGCAGCCCTGGAGCAAGTGAAGAGTTCCTGGAGGATGCAGTTGATGTAGATGGATGATTGCTGTTGGTCAGTGATGTGGAAAAGCCACCAAGAAGCTTTGGCAGGAGTCACAGTGAAGGAAAAGTGGAGCTGCTGGGACCAGTATGGTCCAAGAGAATTTCTTCCCCCCCCCCCCCCTCCCAAAATATACAAAACCCACCCCCAGGAGGAGGAAATCCTAGGGGCCCTCAGAAAGGCAGCAAATACAAAGAGGTCTACGCCCACTGGATGAGGAACCTGGAGTAGCAGAGGAGCCCATACAGCACAACTGGAGAAGGGTCCCATGCCACAGGAGAAGCATGCAGAGGGCTGTGTCGTAGGAAGGAGTGCTGGGGCTACAGGGAGCATAGAGATCTCTTGGAGACGCCAACGTGTCCTGGTATCTGCAAGAGACACTGCACAGGGGTACTGTCCTGCATGGGAAAGGAAGGGCTTACCTTTTCCTGTGTTGGAAAGCTGGCAGAGAGGACTACTCTGGATCCATGCAGCTCAGGATGAGAGGACAGCCATGTAGCCGGTCATCGTTACAGTTGGTGTCTATGGATGCAGGGGCATGACTCCTTCACTCCACGGGAGATTCTTTCTTCCCTCTCATGGAGACTTGCTGCCCTCAAGAGGATGCAGTCGGAAATGTTGCACAAGCTGGAAGGAGCCATGGAAACAATGTTGCAAGCAGTCTTCATTGTGGATGCAGATTGTCAGTTCCTGGAGGGTCCAGTTGCAGTTCTAGTGGCTAGAAGTAGAGGTTGCAGAAGAGTCCTGCTGGAATCTTGCAAGCAGAATCTGGCCCCTGAACTGGTGTAGACTGGTTTATGCATGGAGGGCACCAACCTTGTTCTTCAAAGCAAGACCAGTGGCTGCAGGAGGCTACCCCCTCCCAAGCCATTATACACCTATTTCCAAAGGGAGAGGGTGTTCTTTTCCTGTACCAAAGAAAATCATGTGTTCTCCCTTCCTGGGCTTGAACTGTTCAAGCAGAAGGGTGGTAGCAGCTTATGCTGCCCAGAAACCCCAGAAGGCTGGTAGGAACAATTCTGGGGGTCCTTAAGGAGCCTCCAGAGTGCATGGAATCATACTTCCAATACTGGCAACTCTATTGGGGTATGATTCTGACATGTTTGGTACCAAACATGCCTAGGTTCAGAGTTACTATTATGTAGCTGGGCATAGGTAGTGACCGATGTCCAGAACATGCATAAACTGGTGTCCCTCACACTCACGAAGTCCAGGGAAATAAAACTTGCACCTTTGCTAATGCAGGGTACACATGCAACCTGCCCTCTGGACTAGGTGGACTTGCCGTAGGGGTGACTTACAGTGATGTAGTAAAGAGGGTGCATGCACCCTTTCATACAGGATGCAATGGCAGGCCTGCAGATACTCTGCATGGGCTCACAATGGATGGCATAATACATGCTGCAGCCCATGAGGGACCCCTGGTAACTCTATGCCCTTGGATTCCATATACTAGGGACTTACATGGGGGTACCAGTATGTCAAATGTGGGGTATAAGTAACAAAGGGAGAGTGCATAATCACTGGCGTTCTGGTTAGCAGGATCCCAGTGAAGTCACATTGACCACAGGCAGAACAAGCAGATTTTAACAGACCAGTCCATGAACAAATGAGACACAAACATGACATGGATGGAGCTCTGAGCCCTTTTCTAACTAAAGCGTCTCGCAAGCGATGCAGGCTTGACCGTAAAAAAAAAAAAGGGGGGGGGGGGGGGGTTAATCGTGGAAAGGGTACTTTACTACACCAAGACTTGTTGACTCCTGCTCAGGCCCCAAGTAGCCCCAACACTCTACCTCTGCAAGTCTCCTCTGCTGCTCCAGTGACCTGGGACTCTTCTTCAGGTGTGCTGACTGGGGCCTCACGGCAACATACTGTGCCTGCTGCCAGTGGGTTGCTTGTGAGGGCTCAGACTGCTTCTGCTGCATCTCCTGTTTTCTGTGTGTCAGCCCAGACACTCTTTCAAGGTTTGAGTCCCCAGGGCCTTGCTGGTCGTCAACAGCTTTGCAAAATGTTCAACAGCTCCCCTTGCATTTGCTTGTTGGCAGCTACCCTGACCGTTGACCCATCTGCAATTCGATGACTGCCACGAGACCGTTTGCAAGGCAACTTCAGGGACTCCTGGACTTCATCATGTCAACTTGGATCTGCAGCAACAGAAGGCTGGGCATCTGGGCACTCTTGCATGGACTGTGCACTCATTCTTTTGCTGGTCCTTTTTGCCCATAATGCCCCCCCATTTCCCCCCCCCCCATATTCCACTGGTCCAGTCTTGCCACGGCGTTCTGCAACAGCAGTGTCCCCCTGTTAGCCGGTGGGAAAACTGGGTCATTTACCCCTCTGCACCTGGCTGTTGGGATCTTAGTTACTTATCTTTTTGGGATTCCACTGTCTCCCAGCGAATGTCTAACTATTCCATATACTGGTGCAGGACAGCTCTTTGCATTCCATTTTTTAGCGAGACGCTTTAGGAATTAAAAAGGGCTTGGAGCCCCTTCCACGTCAGTGTCTTTCATTGGTTCGCGGTCTTGCCTGTTAAAATCTGCTTTCTTTCATTAGTGGCAGGCACGCATACGTCATGCACTTTCCGGTGGTTAGCCCTCCTCCAGTGCATCGACCAAGTACAGAAAAACATACAAGGCTTGCTGGTTTCCGTCCGGTTTGGGGACTACTTTTTCCTCTTTTCGCAGCGTGATCTTGCTTGGCAGAAGTCGAGCGCTTTGCATAATATCAACCCTGTTCAAACAGTTGCACTTTTTCCGGTTACGTACATAATTGCACTTTTGCCGATTAGGTTCCATCACCAGTGAAAAGTATGGTTAGGAGTTTACGCTATTAGCTCTAACATGAGCAAACGCGAGACCCATTGCATCGCAAATACTTGTTTATGGTTTCTTCTCCATACCCCCAACACCCCCCACCACCCCCAAGCACTTGCTAGCTTACGTTTTTCCTGAGTATTTAACTGTATCTTATGTCCCTACCTCCCTCTGGAGGTATACCCGTGGTAGTCTAGTTTGGTGTGCCCATTATAAAGTACCTTTATTTTTGCAACACTGTGCTTCCTTCCACATGTGATAAGTTACTGTGACTACTGTGGTATTGCATGCGTTTCACAGGACTTCTAAATAAGTCTTGGCTGGTCCCCACAGCTACCTTGGAGAGCCCTGGCTGTCTGGACACTGTAATACTATCTAATTGGGGTTTCCTTGGACCCAGTATAGGGTGTATCACCATAGGTGTCAACTTAACACTGGGCCAGCTTCCTACATTAGGCAGTTGCAAAAACATTAACTGCTCACAAGTGAGAGCCTCACCAGGTGTTACAAAAATAAAGGTTTCTTTTTAACAAGAGTTAGTCTAACAGTGGTATATCTCAACCTGATCTCAACTCACCAGAATATACACTTAGTAATAATCTGGAAAAGCAAAAAAATGCAAGGGGGACCAAACCGTACACTAAAGGTGGTATAGGAATGGAGATTCCCAACCAAGGTAGGAGCTAGGTGTTAGGATCCCAGGGGTTGGATGTAGAAAAGTACCCTCTTTCTTAGCATTGTAAATTCCCCCCCCCCCGAAAACAAAAAAAACAGTTTCTGCCTGTCAGTATATTTGAATGTCTACTGGGATCCTTCTAACCAGGACCCCCAGTAGTGTTGCACTGTCCTCTAAATTGTATCCTTGTCTTGCCACAAATGGCATCCTGTTTCTTCCCCACCCAACCCCGGTAAGTCCCTAGTATATGGTGCCTAGATAACAAGCGCATTGGGGGTTCCAGGGGAATCCCTACAGGCTGTTGCAGTTATTGTCACCCATAGGGAGCCCAGGCAAAGGGTTCTGTAGGCCTGCCATTGGAGCTTGCGTGAAATGGGTGCATGCACCCATTTTGACTACAGGTCACTAAGTCACCCCCTATGGTAGGCCCTCTCAGCCCAGAGGGCATGGGTCAGGTACCTGTGTGAGGGCACCCCTGCACTAGCAGAGGTGCCCCCACAAACTCTAGATCCATTTTTCTGGAGTTTGAGAGGGCCGGGGACACCATTTTACATGTGTACTGGACATAGGCCACTACTTATGTCCAGCTACATAAGGGTATCTCTGAACCTGGGTGTAGGAAAATGGCTCCCTATTGCAGTTACCCCCTCTCCACTTTTTTTTTGCCTGATATTGATGCTGACTTGACTTGTTTGCTTGGATCCTGCTAACCAGGCCCCAGCACCAGTGTTCTTTCACTACAAATGTACCATTGTTTCCACAATTGGCACATAGAAGTCCCTTATAAAAGGTACAGTGGTACCAAGGGCCCTGTGACCAGGGAAGGTCCCTAAGGGCTGCAGCATGTTGTGCCACCCTAAGGGATCCCTCACCTAACACATGCACACTGCCATTGCAGATTGTGTGTGTTGGAGGGGAGAAAATGGCAAAGTTGGCATGGCATCCCCCTCAGGATGCCACGCACACAAAATACTGCCGGTGGCCTAGGTAAGTCACCCCTCTAGCAGGCCTTAAAGCCGAAGGCAGGGTGCACTTTACCACAAGTGAGGGCATAGCTCCATGAGCAATATGTCCTATCCATGCCAAGGAGGCATTTCCTTACACATCCCCCCCTCCCCCAAACGAAAGAGGATGAGACTAACCTTTTCCAAGAGAGTCTTCATTTTCTAAGTGGAAGAACCTGGAAAGGCCATCTGCATTGGCATGGGCAGTCCCAGGTCTGTGTTCCACTATAAAGTCCATTCTCTGTAGGGATATGGACCACCTCAACAGTTTTTAGGGTTTTCTCCCTTCATTTGCATGAGCCATCTGAGAAGTCTGGTCAGTCTGAACTACAAAGTGAGTACCAAAGAGGTATGGTCTCAGCTTCTTTGGGGACCAGACCACAGCAAAGGCCTCCCTCTCAATGGCACTCCAACGCTGCTCCCTGGGGAGTAACCTCCTGCTAATGAAAGCAACAGGCTGGTTAAGGCCATCATTTGTTTGGGACAGGACTGCTCCTATCCCATGTTCAGAGGCATCTGTCTGCACAATGAACTGCTTAGAGTAATCTGGAGCTTTAAGAACTGGTGCTGTGCACATAGCTTGTTTCAGGGTGTCAAAGGCCTGTTGGCATTCTACAGTCCAGTTTACCTTCTTGGGCATTTTCTTGGAGGTAAGTTCTGTGAGGGGTGTCACTATGGATCCATATCCTTTCACAAACCTATAGTATCCAGTCAAGCCAAGGAATGCCCTGACTTGAATCTGGGGTTTTGGAGCTACCCAGTCCAGAATAGTCTGGATCTTGGGTTGGAGTGGCTGAACTTGACCTCCACCTACAAGGTGTCCCAAGTAAACCACAGTACCCTGCCCTATCTGGCATTTAGATGCCTTGATAGAGAGGCCTGCTGTTTGCAGGGCCTGCAAAACCTTCAGGTGGACCAGGTGATCCTGCCAGTTGGAGCTAAAGACAGCAATATCATCAAGATAAGCTGCACTAAAGGACTCCAAGCCAGCAAGGGCTTGATTCACCAAACTTTGGAAGGTGGCAGGGGCATTCTTTAAGCCAAAGGGCATCACCGTAAACTGGTAGTGCACATCAGGTGTAGAGAATGCTGTTTTATCTTTTGCTCCTGGTGCCATTCTTATTTGCCAGTACCCTGCTGTCAAGTCAAAGGTACTGAAGTATTTGGCAGCACCCAATTTGTCTATTAACTCATCTGCCCTTGGAATGGGAAAACTGTCTTGGTGACAGAATTAAGCCCCCTGTAGTCCACAGAGAACCTCATCCCTCTCTCTTGCCAACTTTTGTGTGTGGTTTGGGGACTAAGACCACTGGGCTAGCCCAGGGGCTCTCAGAGTGCTCAATGACTCCCAGTTCCAGCATCTTGTGGACTTCCACTTTGATGCTTTCCTTAACTTTATCAGACTGTCTAAAATTTTTGTTTTTGACAGGCATGCTGTCTCCTGTGTCCACATCATGGGTACACAGGTGGGTCTGACCAGGGGTTAGGGAAAAGAGCTCAGAAAACTGTTGGAGGACTTGCCTGCAGTCAGCCTGCTGTTAGCCAGCGAGGGTGTCTGAGTAGACCACTCCATCTACAGAGCCATCTTTAGGGTCAGAGGAGAGGAGATCAGGGAGAGGTTCACTCTGTTTCCTGGCCCTCATCTGTAACCATCAACAGGTTCACATCTGCCCTGTCATGGAAGAGTTTCAGGCGGTTAACATGGATCACCCTCTTGGGGGTCCTGCTAGTGCCTAGGTCCTCCAGGTAGGTGACCTCACTCTTCTTCTCTAGCACTGGGTAAGGGCCACTCCATTTGTCCTGAAGTGCCCTGGGAGCCACAGGCTCCAGAACCCAGACTTTCTGCCCTGGCTGAAACTCAACCAAAGCAGCCTTTTTGTCATACCACATCTTCTGGAGCTGTTGGCTGGCCTCAAGGTTTTTGCTTGCCTTTTCCATGTACTCAACCATGCTGGAACGTAGGCCTAGTACATAGTCCACTATATCTTGCTTAGGCTCATGAAGAGGTCTCTCCCAGCCTTCTTTCACAAGAGCTAGTGGTCCCCTAACAGGATGGCCAAACAAAAGTTCAAAGGGGGAAAACCCTACTCCCTTCTGAGGCACCTCTCTGTAGGCGAAAAGCAGACAAGGCAAGAGGACATCCCATCTCCTTTTGAGCTTTTCTGGGAGCCCCATGATCATGCCCTTTAATGTCTTGTTAAACCTTTCAACAAGACCATTGGTTTGTGGATGGTATGGTGTGGTGAATTTGTAGGTCACCCCACACTCATTCCACATGTGTTTTAGGTAAGCCTCCATGAAGTTGGTACCTCTGTCAGAAACCACTTCCTTAGGAAATCCCACTCTGGTAAAGATACCAATGAATGCTTTGGCTACTGCAGGGGCAGTAGTGGACCTAAGGGGAATTGCTTCAGGGTACCTAGTAGCATGATCCACTACTACTAGGATATACTGACTCCCTGAGGCTGTGGGAGGTTCAAGTGGACCCACTATATCCACTCCTACTTTTTCAAAGGGGACCCCCGCCACTGGAAGTGGAATGAGGGGGGCTTTTGGGTGGCCACCTCTCTTACCACTGGCTTGACAGGTGGCACACAACTCCTTTACTTTCTGGGACATGTTGGGCCAATAGAAATGGTTGACTAACCTCTCCCATGTCTTGGTTTGTCCCAATGCCCAGCAAGTGGAATTTCATGGACTAAGGTTAGAATGAACTCCCTAAACTCCTGAGGCACTACCACTCTCCTAGTGGCACCAGGTTTTGGATCTCTTGCCTCAGTGTAAAGGAGTCCATCTTCCCAATAGACCCTGTGTGTTCCACTGACATTTCCTTTTGTTTCCTGAGCAGCTTGCTGCCTAAGGCCTTCAAGAGAGGGGCATGTTTCGTGCCCCTTGCACAGTTGTTCCCTTGTGGGTCCCCCTGGGCCCAAGAGCTCAACCTGATAAGGTTCCAACTCTATAGGCTCAGTTTCCTCAGGGGATAGAACTTCTTCCTGAGAAGAGTTTTTTTTTTCTTTTTCTGTGCTGAAGCTGGTTCCCCAGTCTTCTTTCCTTTTCTCTTGGAGGGTTGGGTCATTATTCCAGACTCCAACACCTCTTTTTCACCCTGAGCCTTGCACTGTGCCCTTGTCTTGACACACCAGTTTAGGGATACCCAGCATGGCTTTTGGGTTCTGCCTATGCTGAGGACTCCAGATCATTTCCAAGCAGACATTTAGCAGGTATAGCAGAAGAGACTACCACCTGTTTCAGGCCAGTGACCCCTCCCCATTCTAAAGTTACCATAGCCATGGGATGTGCTTTAGTCTGATTGTCAGCGTTGGTGACTGGATAAGTTTGTCCAGTTAGGTATTGTCCTGGGGGAAACCAGTTTGTCTGTCACCATTGTGACATTGGCACCTGTACCCCTCAGGGCTTCTACACTAGTCCCATTAATAAAGAGCTGCTGCCTGTATTTTTTCATGTTAGGAGGCCAGGCAGCTACTGTGGCTAGGTCCACCCCACCCTCAGGGACTAATGTAGCTTCAATGTGGACCCTGATTTGCTCTGGGCACACTGTTGATCCCACCTGGAGACTGGCTATTCCAGTGCTAACTGGAGTAGGAACTAGAAGTAGAACCCTTCTTGGGACAGGCCTTGTCTCCAGTTTGGTGTCCCTGCTGATTACAGCTATGACACCAGGCCTTTTTGGGATCAAAGTTTTTACCCTTGTACCCAAATGAGGATTGTGAAGAGGCTTTGGACCCTCCCTCCTGAGCAGGTTTTTGGGGCCCTGTAGAAGACTCTACATTTTCCCTTGGATGTCTCAATACTCTTCCCCTGGGGAGTCTTTGTGACCCCTTTCTTTTGGTCACCCCCCTGTGGAAGTCTTGGTCACCCTAGTCTTTACCCAATGGTCTGCCTTCTTTCCCAATTCTTGGGGAGAAATTGGACCTAGGTCTACCAGATGCTGATGCAGTTTATCACTGAAACAATAACTTAAAAGGTGTTCCTTCATAAACAAATTATACAGCCCTTCATTATCATTTACACCACTGCCATTAATCCAACCATCCAGTGTTTTGACTGAGAAGTCAACAAAATCAACCCAGGTCTGGCTCGAGGATTTTTGAGCCCCCCTGAACCTAATCCTGTACTCCTCAGTTGAGAATCCAAAGCCCTCAATCAGGGTAGCCTTCATGAGGTCATAGGATTCTGCATCTTTTCCAGAGAGTGTGAGGAGTCTATCCCTACACTTTCCAGTGAACATTTCCCAAAGGAGAGCACCCCAGTGAGATTAGTTTACTTTCCTGGTTGCACAAGCCATCTCAAAAGCTGTGAACCACTTGGTGATATCATCACCATCTTCATATTTTGTTACAATCCCTTTGGGGATTTTTAGCATGTCGGTAGTTTCTCTGACCCTGTTTAAGTTGCTGCCACCATTGATGGGAGCTAATCCCATCTCTTGTCTTTCCCTTTCTATGGCTAGGAGCTGTCTCTCCAAAGCCAATCTTTTGGCCATCCTGGCTAACAGGAGGTCATCTTCATTGAGGCTGCCCTCAATGCTTCCAGAGCTGTTGGACTCCCCTGTGGGAGAAGCAGCATCTCTGACTATCACTTGTGGAGTCAGGGTTTGAGGAATCCTGGGCTCCCTAACTAGGACAGGAGAGGGGAAATTCTCCTCCAGGTCACTAGTTTCCCCCTCTGTAAGGTTGTCTTCAGAGGGGTTGTCTCTAGCAAACTCTGCCAAAAGCTCCTGGAGCTGTACTTTGGTAGGGTTTGATCCAGTTTCTATCCTTTTTTATTTTACAGAGAGTCCTTAACTCTGACATCCTAAGATGCAGGTAAGGGCTGAGGTTGAGCTCCACCACCATCTCATCTGTACTAGACATTATTTCTCTAAAAGTTGGGATACTTTTTAAGAATCTAAAACTATCTCTAGAACTTAATCCAAACTTTTACAAAAACTTTTTAAAAGAAATGCTAACCGGGACTAACACAAGGCCCTAACAGGACGTTTAAAAATTTAGAAAAATAGCTAAAATTTCAAAAATCAGTTTCTAATGGACAATTTTGGGAATTTAGTCGTGTGATCAGGTATTGGATGAGTAGTCCAGCAAATACAAAGTCTTAGACCCCACCGCTGATCCACCAATGTAGGAAGTTGGCTCTGTATATACTATTTCAAAGTAAGGAATAGTGTGCACAGAGTCCAAGGGTTCCCCTTAGAGGTAAAATAGTGGCAAAAGTAGATAATTCTAATGCTCTATTTTGTGGTAGTGTGGTAGAGCAGTAGGCTTATCAGAGGGTAGTGTTAAGCATTTGTTGTACACACAGGTAATAAATGAGGAACACACACTCAAAGACTTACTCCAGGCCAATAGGTTTTTATATAGAAAAATATCTTCTCTTAGTTTATTTTAAGAACCACAGGTTCAAGATTTACAAGTAATACTTCAAATGAAAGGTATTTCACTCAGGTATTCTAGGAACTTTGAATAATCACAATATCCTGTACAGTTTTGACAAAAATGGCAATAAGCTATTTTAAAAGTGGACACTGCAAAAATCAACAGTTCCTGGGGGAGGTAAGTAGAGGTTAAGTTCACAGGTAAGTAAAACACTTACAGGGTTCAAAGTTGGGTCCAAGGTAGCCCACCGTTGGGGGTTCAAGGCAACCCCAAAGTTACCACACCAGCAGCTCAGGGCCGGTCAGGTGCAGAGGTCAAAGAGGTGCCCAAAACACATAGGCTTCAATGGAGAACAGGGTTGCCCTGGTTCCAGTCTGCCAGCAGGTAAGTACCCGCGTCCTCGGGGGGGGCAGACCAGGGGGGTTTTGTAGGGCACCGGGGGACACACAGCAAGGCACAGAAAGTACACCCTCAGCGAAACAGGGGCGGCTGGGTGCAGAGTGCAAACAGGCTTTGGGTTTTGTATTGAAAGCAATGGGGAGACCCGGGGGTCTCTTCAACGATGCAGGCAGGCAAAAGGGGGGCTCCTCGGGGTAGCCACCACCTGGGCTAGGCAGAGGGTCGCCTGGGGTTCGCTCCTGCACTGGAGTTCAGTTCCTTCAGGTCCTGGGGGCTGCGGGTGCAGTGTTGGTGCCAGGCGTCGGGTCCCTTGTTACAAGCAGTCGCGTTAGGGGGAGCCTCTGGATTTCCTCTGCAGGCGTCGCTGTGGGAGCTCAGGGGGGTCGTCTATGGCTACTCACGGGCTCGCAGTCGCCGGGGAGTCCTCCCTGTAGTGTTGGTTTTCTGCATGTCGAGCCCGGGGCGTCGGGTGCACAGTGGAAAGTCTCAAGCTTCCGGCGGGAAACGTGAAGTCCTTAGAGTTGTTTCTTTGTTGCAAGGAAGTTGCAGATTGTTGAACAGGGCCGCTGTTCACAGGAGTTTCTTGGTCCTTGTTTGCAGGGCAGTCCTCTGAGGCTTCAGAGGTCGCTGGTCCCTGTTGGATGCGTTGCTGTTGCAGTTTTCTTCGAAGTTGGGAGACAGGCCGGTAGGGCTGGTGCCAAAGCAGTTGTCATCTCCGTCTTCACTGCAGGGCTTCAGGTTAGCAGTCCTTCTTCTAGTTAAGTTTGCCGGAATCTAGTTTCATAGGTTCTGGGGGCCCCTAAATACTGAATTTAGGGGTGTGTTTAGGTCTGGGAGGGCAGTAGCCAATGGCTACTGTCCTTGAGGGTGGCTACACCCTCTTTGTGCCTCCTCTCTGAGGGGAGGGGGGCACATCCCTAATCTTATTGGAGGAATCCTCCATCCACAAGATGGAGGATTTCTCAAAGTAAGAGTCACCTCAGCTCAGGACACCTTAGGGGCTGTCCTGACTGGTGGGTGACTCCTCCTTGTTTTTCTAATGATCTCCTCCAGCCTTGCTGCCAAAAGTGGGGGCAGTGGCCGGAGGGGTGGGCATCTCCACTAGCTGGGATGCCCTGTGGCGCTGTAACAAAGGAGGTGAGCCTTTGAGGCTCACCGCCAGGTGTTACAGTTCCTGCAGGGGGAGGTGAGAAGCACCTCCACCCAGTACAGGCTTTGTTCCTGGCCAAAGAGCGACAAAGGCACTCTTCCCCATGTAGCCAGCAACATGTTTGGTGTGTGGCAGGCTGGCAGAAACTAGTCAGCCTACATTGGAAGTCGGGTATGTTTTCAGGGGGCATCTCTAAGATGCCCCCTGGGTGTATTTTACAATAAATTGCACACTGGCATCAGTGTGCGTTTATTGTGCTGAGAAGTTTGATACCAAACTTCCCAGTTTTCAGTGTAGCCATTATGGTGGTGTGGAGTTCGTGTTTGACAGACTCCCAGACCATATACTCTTATGGCTACCCTGCATTTACAATGTCTAAGGTTTGGCTTAGAAACTGTAGGGGCATAGTGCTCATGCACTTATGCCCTCGCCTATGGTATAGTGCATCCTGCCTTAGGGCTGTAAGGCCTGCTAGAGGGGTGACTTACCTATGCCACAGGCAGTATGAGGTTGGCATGGCACTCTGAGGGGAGTGCCATGTCGACTTAGTCATTTTCTCCCCACCAGCACACACAAGCTGTGAAGCAGTGTGCATGTGCATGTGCTGAGTGAGGGGTCCCTAGGGTGGCATAAGACATGCTGCAGCCCTTAGAAACCTTCCCTGGCATCAGGGCCCTTAGTACCAGGGGTACCAGTTACAAGGGACTTACCGGAGTGCCAGGGTTGTGCCAATTGTGGAGACAAAGGTACAGTTTAGGGAAAGAACACTGGTGCTGGGGCCTGGTTAGCAGGGTCCCAGCACACTTTCAAATCATAACTTAGCATCAGCAAAGGCAAAAAGTCAGGGGGTAACCATGCCAAGGAGGCATTTCCTTACAAGGCCCCAGAAGAAAAATAAAAGAAAACAGTGCAGGAAGGTTTGACAACCTTTGCCCAAGGTTCCAGCAAGCCAAGGAGATTCTGCTCCAGTAGGGGAGAATTCCAAAAGTGGCATTGGTAAAGTCCAACCTGACCCACAAGAAGTCCTAGCTAGTCAGGCAACAGTTAAGAATGAGCGGGTGTATCCTCAGCTAACAGAAGAAAGAGTGGAAGAAGGGTGTTTACTACAATATATAGCAACCCCCCACTCTACCACAGCAGACAAGCACCCTGAACCCAAAGAAGCCTGTAACTTAGCCCCTTCCCTTGTTGGTGAAGAGCTAAAGGTGTGGTTCTGTGCACTGACAGCTGTCAGTGGCCTCTGCTGGGTATTAGCCTTTATGGCTGCACTGTCCTTGGCATGGTGGTCTGGCCCCATGCCCCTGTTGGTCATGGTGGGGTTACTCTGGCTGTAGGTAACACCTTTGGGTAAGCTAGGGGTGACCCTGGCTAAAATAAGATTAGCAGAGGTGGATATCTCTAACCCCAAAATAGAGAGATTGGGTGAAGACATTAAAAACATAGACAAGAAGCAATTCGCACTAGGTCCTATCACTGTGGAAGTAGGTCAGTTCCCCTGAGGGAATGACCTGAAGAGGAGGATGTAAGGCAGAGTAAGCCCTGTAAAAAAAAAAAAAAAAAAAAAAACAGCCTGTTTTCCCTACTCTTTCTCGCCTGACGGACTAGGAAGACTCTCCCAGCTTTGGCTGAGTCTCCTGGCCTGGGGGCTTCTGTAGGAAAATAGCTCCCTGTTGCAGACACCCACCCCCCAACATGTTTTGCCTGATACTGATGCTGACTTTACTAAGAAGTGTGCTAGGACCCTGCTAACCAGGCCACAGCACCAGTGTTTTCACTAAAAATGTACCATTGTTTCCACAGTTGCAATACCCCTGGCACACAGATAAGTCCCTTATAAAAGGTACCAGTGATACCAAGGGCCATGTGACGGTCCCTGAGGGCTGCAGCATGTGTTGTGCCACCCTAAGGGACCCCTCACCTAACACATGAACACTGCCATTGCAGATTGTGTGTGTTGGTGGGGCGAAAAAGGCAAAGTGGACATGGCATCCCCCTCAGGATGCCATTCACACAAAATACTGCTTGTGGCATAGGTAAGTTACCACTCTAGCAGGCCTTACAGCCCTAAGGCAGGGTGCACTATACCACAGGTGAGGGCAATATATCCCTACAGTGTCTGTCTATTCTTAGACGTAAGTACAGTGTGGCCATATTAAGTATATGGTCTGGGAGTTTGTCAAAACAACTCCACAGTTCCATAATGGCTTCGCTGAACACTGGGAAGTTTGGTATCAAACTTCTCACAATAATAAACCCACACAGATGCCAGTGCTGGATTTATAAAAAAATGCACACAGAGGGCATCTTAGAGATGCCCCCTGTATTTTACCCAATCCTTCAGTGCAGGACTGACTGGTCTGTGCCAGCCTGCCACTGAGAGGAGTTTCTGACCCCCTGGGGTGAGAGCCTTTGTGCTCTCTGGAGCCAGAAACAAAGCCTGCACTGGGTGGAGGTGCTTCACACCTCCCCCCTGCAGGAACTGTAACACCTAGCAATGAGCCTCAAAGCCTCAGGCTTCGTGTTACAGTGCCCTAGGGCACTCCACCTAGTGGGGATGTCTGCCCCCTGGACACAGCCCCCACTTTTGGCAGCAAGTCCGGTGGAGATAATGAGAAAAACAAGGAGTCATCATCTCTCCAGCCAGGACAGCCCCTAAGGTGTCCTGAGCTGAGGTGACCCCTGCTTTAGGAAATCCTCCATCTTGTTTTGGAGGATTCCCCCACAGGGAGGAGGCACAAATAGGGTGTAGCCACCCTCAAGGACAGTAGCCATTGGCTACTGCCCCCCCAGACCTAAACACACCCCTAAATTGAGTATTTAGGGGTGACCCTGAACCCAGGAAATCAGATTCCTGCAACCTGCAGCAAGAAGGACTGCTGACCTGAAAGCCCCGCAGAGATGACTGAGACGACAACTGACTTGGCCCCAGCCCTACCGGTCTGTCTCCAGACTCAAAGAACCTGCACAGCAACGCATCCAGCGGGACCAGCGACCTCTGAGGACTCAGAGAACTGACCTGCACCTAAAGGACCAAGAACCTCCAGAGGACAGCGGCTCTGTCCAGAAACAGCAACAAAATTGCAACAAAGAAGCAACTTTAAAGAGACTCCAACTTTCCACCAGAAGCATGAGTCTTCACACACTGCACCCAGTGCAGCCGGCTTGAGTTTGGAGAAACCAACACTGCAGAGAGGACTCCCAGGCAACTCCAATGACGTTGGCACCCTGAGTCGACCTCCCTGCACCCCAACAGCGACGCCTGCATAGAGGATCCAGAGGCTCCCCATGACCACGACTGCCTGGTAACAAAGGAACCAGACGCCTGGACCAAGCCCTGCACCCACAGCCCCCAGGACCGAGAGAAACCACCTACCAGTACAGGAATGACCAGCAGGCGGCCCTCTGTGCCCTGCCTGCTTCGCCAGAGTGACACCCGGGTCCCTCCATTGTTCTCTACGGCAAACCCGACACCTACTTTGCACACTGCACCCGGCTGCCCCTGTGCCGCTGAGGGTGTGTTTTGCGTGCTTGTGTGTGTCCCCCCCAGTGCTCTACAAAACCCCCCTGGTCTGCTGCCCGAGGGCACAGGTACAACCTCTAAGGGGGATCCTTGGACTCTGTGCACACTATCTCTCACTTTGAGATAGTATATACAGAGCCAACTTCCTACAATTGGCCTCTGTAAGACCCTCTAAATCCCCCTCTCTGATATTGTTGCTGCTGTTGTCCCTGCTTTGCGTGGGAGGTAGAGGCTTCAGAGTATTGTGGTTTGAATCCTCCCCTAAATTGTTGCCTGCGAAAGGAGCCTCTATTTGGTGTTGTGTATAATGCTCCCATTGTATGGCAGTGTCTGAGTCTTTCTTCAGTTTTTCTATGGTCGTATCGACCTCAGGACCAAACAAATGTTTTTTGTCAAAAGGCATGTTAAGTACTGCCTGTTAGATTTCTGTTTTAAAACCAGAAGAACGTAGCCATGCATGCCTTCTTATAATAATGGCAGTATTGACACTTCTAGCTGCTGTGTCCGCAGCATCAAGGGCAGGCCTTATCAGATTATTGCTTATGGCCTGACTCTCTTCTACAATCTGTGCCCTTTTCTGCTGTTTCTTTGGGAGGTGCTGTATGAGTTCTTGCATCTCGTCCCAGTTGGCTCTATTGTTTCTGGCTAGAAGTGCTTGCAAATTTGCAATTCGCCATTGATTGGCCACCTGCGTGGCCACTCTCTTGACAGCAGCATCAAATTTCCTACTCTCCTTATGAGGGGAAGGAGCATCCCCTGAGGATTGGCTAATAGCCCTCTTTCTAGCCGCACTCACTACCACCGAATCTGGAGGAACTTGGTGTGTGATGTAATCCAGGTCTGTAGGAGCAGGTTTGTATTTTTTGTCAATACGCGGAGTAATTACTCTAGCTTTGACTGGCTCACTAAAAATGTAGCCAGCATGTTTTACCATTCTAGGTAACAAAGGATGGCACTGATATCTAGAGTAGGTGGAGGATAGTGTGTGTAAGGAAATGCCTCCTTGGCATGGTTACCCCCTAACGTTTTGCCTTTGCTGATGGTAAGTTATGATTTGAAAGTGTGCTGGGACCCTGCTAACCAAGCCCCAGCATCAGTGTTCTTTCCCTAAACTGTACCTTTGTCTCCACAATTGGCACAACCCTGGCACTCAGGTAAGTCCCTTGTAACTGGTACCCCTGATACCAAGGGCCCTGATGCCAGGGAAGGTCTCTAAGGGCTGCAGCATGTCTTATGCCACCCTAGGGACCCCTCACTCAGCACATGCACACTACTTCACAGCTTGTGTGTGCTGGTGGGGAGAAAATGTCTAAGTCGACATGGCACTCCCCTCAGAGTGCCATGCCAAACCCACACTGCCTGTGGCATAGGTAAGTCACCCCTCTAGCAGGCCTTACAGCCCTAAGGCAGGGTGCACTATACCACAGGTGAGGGCATATGTGCATGAGCACTATGCCCCTACAGTGTCTAAGCAAAACCTTAGACATTGTAAGTGCAGAGTAGCCATAAGGGTATATGGTCTGGGAGTTTGTCAACAACAAACTCCACAGTTCCATAATGGCTACACTGAAAACTGGGAAGTTTGTTATCAAACTTCTCAGCACAATAAATGCACACTGATGCCAGTGTACAATTTATTGTAAAATACACCCAGAGGGCATCTTAGAGATGCCCCCTGAATACATACCCGCCTTCTAATGTAGGCTGACCAGTTCCTGCGAGCCTGCCACACACCGGACATGTTGCTGGCCACATGGGGAGAGTGCCTTTGTCACTCTGTGGCCAGGAACAAAGCCTGTACTGGGTGGAGGTGCTTCTCACCTCCCCCTGCAGGAACTGTAACACCTGGCGGTGAGCCTCAAAGGCTCACCCCTTTTGTTACAGCGCCCCAGGGCATCCCAGCTAGTGGAGATGCCCGCCCCTCCGGCCACTGCCCCCACTTTTGGTGGCAAGGCTGGAGGAGATAATGAGAAAAACAAGGAGGAGTCACCCACCAGTCACGACAGCCCCCAAGGTGTCCTGAGCAGAGGTGACCCCTACCTTGAGAAATCCTCCATCTTCAGTTTGGAGGATTCCCCCAATAGGATTAGGGATGTGACCCCCTCCCCACAAGGAGGAGGCACAAAGAGGGTGTAGCCACCCTCAAGGACAGTAGCCATTGGCTACTGCCCTCCCAGACCTAAACACACCCCTAAATTCAGTATTTAGGGGGCACCCCAGAACCTAGGAAACTAGATTCCTGCAACCTGAAGAAACAAGGACTGCTGACCTACAAGCCTGCAGAGAAGGAGGAAGACGACAACTGCTTTGGCCCCAGCCCTACCGGCCTGTCTCCAACTTCAAAAACCTGCTCCAGCGACGTATCCAACAGGGACCAGCGACCTCTGAAGCCTCAGAGGACTGTCCTGGACTAAAGGACCAAGAAACTCCTGTGAACAGCGGCCCTGTTCAAAACCAGCTACTTCTTTGCAACAAAGAAGGAACTTTCAAAGACTGCACGTTTCCCGCCGGACGCGTGAGACTTCACACTCTGCACCCGACGCCCTCGGTTTGACCTTCAGAAAACCAACACCACAGGGAGGACTCCCCGGCGACTGCGAGCCTGTGAATAACCAGAGACGACCCCCCCCTGAGCCCTGACAACAACGCCTGCAGAAAGAAACCAGAGGCTCCCCCTGACCGCGACTGCTTGTAACAAGGGACCCGACGCCTGGAACCAACACTGCACCCGCAGCCCCCAGGACCTGAAGGAACTGAACTTCGATGCAGGAGTGACCCCCAGGCGACCCTCTGCCTATCCCAGGTGGTGGCTGCCCCAAGGAGCTCCCTCTGTGCTTGCCTGCACCACTAAAGTGACCCCCGGGTCCCTCCATTGTTTCCTTCCTGAAACCCGACGCCTGCTTTGCTCACTGCGCCCGGCCGCCCCTGTGCCGCTGAGGGTGTACTTTGTGTGCCTTCTCGCGTCCCCCCCGGTGCTCTACAAAACCCCCCTGGTCTGCCCCCGGAGGACGCAGGTACTTACCTGCTGGCAGACTGGTACCGGAGCACCCCTGCTCCCCATAGGCCCCTATTTGTTTTGGGCACCTCTTTGACCTCTGCACCTGACCGGCCCTGAGCTGCTGGTGTGGTAACTTTAGGGTTGCCTTGAACCCCCAACGGTGGGCTGCCTATGCCCCAAACTTGAGACTTGTAAGTGTTTTACTTACCTCCAAAACTAGCCTTTACTTACTTATTGCCATTTTTATTAAGACTGTATGTGATATTGCTTTCATTCAAAGTTCCTAAAGTATCTAAGTGAAGCACCTTACATTTAAAGTATTAATTGTAAATCTTGAACCTGTGGTTCTTAAAATAAACTAAGAAAATATATTTTTCAATATAACAACCTATTGGCCTGGAGTAAGTCTTTGAGTGTGTGTTCCTCATTTATTGCCTGTGTGTGTATAAAAAATGCTTAACATTACCCTCTGATAAGCCTACTGCTCGACCACACTACCACAAAATAGAGTATTAGAATTATCTCTTTTTGCCACTATCTTACCTCTAATAGGAACCCTTGGACTCTGTGCATGCTATTTCTTACTTTGAAATAGTAAATACAGAGCCAACTTCCTACAGTGTGTTAAACAGGAAATCCTCCTCTAGGGATTCAGTGTGCATAGGCACCCCATGGTAAGCAGCTTCCCTGGAAACAACCTGCGTGCATGCAGTAGTGTCCTCTGGTGGAGAAGGCTTGGAGGGGTATAACTCAGGGTCATTATCAGGAATAGGATCTGGGTCGTATAGATCCCAAGGATCCACTGTATCCCCATGTGAGTACTGTGAATGTGTTAGTGAAGGCAACGGTGGTGGGCTAGTGGCTGGAGGTGAAAAGGAAAGCTGTGGTGAATGAGGAGACGTAGGGGCAGGTGCTGGGTTCTCCTTCTGCCTATACATTTTTGCTGGTGGTTGAGCAGTGTCCAATTGTTCATGAAAAGCCAGCTCCCTTTTGGTTTTCAGAGGAGGTGCAGTAACAAATACTGCCAGTCTCTTTGTGGATGTGGATCCTGGATTGTCTTTCATCCATAACCTCCAGGATAGGCTGAATCGCAGTGTCCTCATCAGAAGGTCTGTAAGATTCCTGCAGTGATTTCAAACTCTGAGATGGCTTAAAAGTCCTTGCTCTTCTGTATAAGAAGCCTTTTTGGGTTCCGAAAGATTGAAGCTTTTTAGGTCCTGAAAATGGAGTCGGTTGTTTCGGCTCCGAAGCAGGGCGTTGAGGCTTTGAGTCTGAGGCAGAACTCTACAGATTTACTCAACTCCGATGTTGATGGAGGAGTGGCCTTTTTAGGCGCTGAACCCGAAGGTCGGTCGACGATAGTCTTTTTTCGGGTCGAACCAGGCCCTCTGCCAGTGGTGTACCCAAGGCCATCAATGTTTTTTTTTATATATGGGCGTAGGGGCAGACGTACTCACGTGCTGTCCAGCAGTGATAGGCCTATCTTCTTCCAATTCTTGTTCTGAGTCGGTGTCTCGGACTGATACCGCTGTCTGCGCCTGTTCTTCCATGACATCGAGATCTTATGTACTTTTCGACGCCATCTATAACCTTCTGCCTCTCCGATCACGCAGTGTCTTCTTCGATCGACAGGCCTCACAACCTTCTTCTTTATGATCAGGAGAAAGACAGATTACAAACCAGGTGTTGGTCTGTTTAGGGAAACATTGAATGGCAATGGCACTGAAGGCAGAATTGAAATGGAGTCCGATCCATCAGGCTTCCACGCGGTGGGCCCGAACAGGCCAGAGTCGGGCACATGCACCCAGAAGGGCAAAATCTAGATTCCGACGGTACTGTCGGTTCGAGGCTAGATGGAAACACGATCAAAACAATACCGACGATTAAAGGAGTTTTCTAAAGTTTCCGATTTGAAATCTTGGAGCGAGAGGAAACACGTCCGAACCCGACAGCAGACAGAAAACAATCTAACAATGGAGTCGATGCCCATGCGCAGTATGACCGAGAGGAGGAGACACTCGATCCCCTGACTCCGAAAAGACTTCTTTGAAGAAAAACAATTTGTAACTTTCCAAGCCCAACACTAGATGGCAGAATCATGCATAGCATGTGTATCTGCAGCTACACATGCCATCGAACACATATATATATATATATATATATATATATATATATATGTATGTATATATATATATATATGTATATATACACATATACATATACATACAAATACACACACTAACAAACTGTAAGAGGCATAAAAAGGTTACAAAACAGTGTAAAATAGCAATATTGATCCTAGGGGGAGCCCAAACCATATACTAAGAAAGTGGAATGCGAACACAGGGCTCCCACTTAGGTAAGTAAATTGTGTAGCAGGGAGCTGGGAGTACTAGTAAACCACTGAGGTAAGTAATACAGTACCCCCCAGCGACCAGGAATACAGGAGTAACACACTGGATTTCCCCCAAACCACCCCAAAGGATGAAAAGAAGACGTGCAGAACAGACTGCAAGAAACCACCAGTGGATTACTGTAGGAAGTTGGCTCTGTATATACTATCTCAAAGTGAGAGGTAGTGTGCACAGAGTCCAAGGGTTCCCCTTAGAGGTTGATAGTGGCAGAATTAGATAATACTAATGATCTATTTTGTGGTAGTGTGATCGAGCAGTAGGCTAATCAGAGGGTAGTGTTAAGCATTTGTTGTACACACACAGACAATAAATGAGAACACACTCAAAGACTTAACTCAAGGGAAATAGGTTTTTATCTAGAAAACTATTCTTTTCTTAATTTATTATAGAACCACAAGATTAACATTTTAGGTAAGTATATAAATTGAAAGGTACTTCACACAGGAAAGTATAGAACTATTTAAAACAGTAGTACACACAGTTTTGGTCAAAATGGCAATTAGCTATTTTAAAAGTGGACACAGTGCAAAAATCAACAGTTCCTGGGGGAGGTATGTAAATGTTAGTTTCTCAGATAAGTAAAGCCCTTACACAGTCTCCTGGGCATAGGCAGCCCACCGTTGGGGGTTCAAGGCAACCCCAAAGCCCCAGCAACACAGGGCCGGTCAGGTGCAGAGGTCAAAGGGGGGCCTAAAACACATAGGCACCTATGGAGAACAGGGGTCCACTGGTTCCAGTCTGCTAGCAGGTAAGTACCTGCATCCTCGGGGAGTAGACCAGGGGGGTTTTGTAGAGCACAGGGGGGGGACACAGACATGCACACAAAACACACCCTCAGGGGCACAGGGGCGGCCGGGTGCAGTGTGCAAAGTAGGTGTTGGGTTTTGCGTTGAAAGCAATGGAGAGACCCGGGGGTCACTCTGGCGATGCAGGCAGGGCACAGGGGGGCTTCTCGGGCCAGCCACCGACTGGGCTAGGATGAGGGCCACCTGCTGGTCACTCCTGCACCGGTAGGTGGTTCCTCTCGTTCCTGGGGGCTGCGGGTGCAGTGCTTGGTCCAGGCATCGGGTTCCTTTGTTACCAGGCAGTCGTGGTCAGGGGGAGCCTCTGGATCCTCTCTGCTGGCGTTGCTGTGGGGGTGCAGGGAGGTTGACTCAGGGTGTCCACATCGTTGGAGTCGCCTGGGAGTCGTCTCTGCAGTGTTGGTTTCTCCAAACTCGAGCCGGGGGCGTCAGTGCAGTGTGTGAAGACTCATGCTTCTGGCAGGAAGTGAGAGTCTCTTTAAAGTTGATTTCTTGTTGCTGTTTTGTAGTTGTTTCTGGTCAGAGCCACTGTCCTCGGGAGGTTCTTGGTCCTTTAGGTGCAGGTCCCGCTGGATGCGTCGCTGTGCAGGTTCTTTGAGTCTGGAGACAGGCCGGTAGGGCGGGGCTTTCATGCCAGCAGTCCTTCTTCTTGTTGTAGGTTACAGGAATCTGATTTCCTGGGTTCAGGGTCGCCCCTACTCAATTTAGGGGTGTGTTTAGGTCTGGGGGGCAGTAGCCAATCGCTACTGCCCTGGAGGGTGGCTACACTTTCTTGTGCCTCCTCCCTGAGGGGAGGGGGGCACATCCCTATTCCTATTGGGGTAATCCTCCAAAACCAAGATGGAGGATTTCTTAAGGCAGGGGTCACCTCAGCCCTGGACACCTTAGGGGCTGTCCTGGTGGATTGGGGACTCTTCCTTGTTTTTCTCATTATCTCCTCCGGACTTGCCGCCAAAAGCGGGGGCTCTGTCCGGAAAGGCGGGCATCTCCACTAGCTGGGATGCCCTGGGGCGCTGTAACAACAGACATGAGCCTTTGAGGCTCACCGCCAGTGTGTTACATTTCCTGCAGGGGGAGGTGAGAAGCACCTCCACCCAGTACAGGCTTTGTTCCTGGCCACAGAGTGACAAAGGCACTCACACCATGTTGCCATAAACTCGTCTGGTTGTGGCAGGGTGGCAGAAACTGGTCAGCCTAACATCTCTAAGATGCCCCCTGTGTGCATTTTTTCAATAAATCCCACACTGGCATCAGTGTGCATTTATTGTGCTGAGAACTTTGATACCAAACTTCCCAGATTTCAGAGTACCCATTATGGAACTGTGGAGTTCGTAATTGACAGACTCCCAGACCATATACTCTTTATGGCTACCCTTCACTTACAATGTCTAAGGTTTGGCTTAGACACTGTAGGGGCATAGAGCTCATGCAACTATGCCCTGTCCTGTGGTATAGTGCACCCTGCCTTAGGGCTGTAAGGCCTGCTAGAGGGGTGACTTACCTATGCCACAGGCTGTGGGTTGAGGGCATGGCACCCTGAGGGGAGTGCCATTTGGACTTAGTCATTTTCTCCCCACCACCGCACGCAAGCTGTGAGGCAGTGTGCATGTGTTGAGTGAGGGCTCTCCGGCGTGGCATAATACATGCTGCAGCCCTTGGAGACCTTCCCTGGCCACAGGGTCCTTGGTACCAGGGGTACCAGTTACAAGGGACTTATTTGTGTGCCAAGGCTGTGCCAATTGTGGGAACAAAGGTACAGTTTAGGGAAATAACACTGGTGCTGGGGATTGGTTAGCAGGGTCCCAGCACACTTTCAATCATAACTGGAATTAACAAAAGGCAAAAAGTTAGGCCAAGGGAGGCATTTCCCTACACAACCCCCCCCCTCTCCAAACAAAAGAGGATGAGACTAACCTTTTCCAAAAGAATCTTCATTTTCTAAGTGGAAGAACCTGGAAAGGCCATCAGCATTGGCATGGGCAGTCTCAGGTCTGTGTTCCAGTACAAAGTCTATTCCCTGTAGGGATATGGACCACCTCAACAGTTTAGGCTTTTCTCCTTTCATTTGCATCAGCCATCTGAGAGGTCTGTTGTCAGTTTGAACTATGAAGTGAGTACCAAACAGGTATGGTCTCAACTTCTTCAGGGACCAAACCACAGCAAAGGACTCTCTCTCAATGGCACTCCAACGCTGATCCCTGGGGAGTAACCTCCTGCTAATAAAAGCAACAGGCTGGTCAAGGCCATCATCCTTTGTTTGGGACAGGACTGCTCCTTTCCCATGCTCAGAGGCATCAGTCTGCACAATGAACTGCTTTAAAAAATCTGGAGCTTTCAAAACTGGTGCTGAACGCATAGCTTCTGTCAGGGTGTCATAGGCCTTTTGACAGTCCAAGGTACAGTTAATTTTTCTGGGCATTTTCTTGGAGGTAAGTTCTGTGAGGGGCATCACTATGGATCCATTTCCCTTCACAAACCTCCTATAGTACCCAGTCAAGCCAAGGAATGCCCTGACTTGAGTCTGGGGTTTTTGAGCTTCCCAGTCCAGAAGAGTCTGGATCTTGGTTTGAAGTGGCTGAACTTGGTCTCCACCTAAAAGGTGTCCCAAGTAAACCACAGTACCATGCCCTATCTGACATGTATATGCCTTGATAGAGAGGCCTGCTGCTTGCAGGGCTTGCAAAACCTTCTTCAGGTGGACCAGGTGATCCTGCCAGTTGGAGCTAAAGACAGCAATATAATCTAGATATGCTGCACTAAAGGACTCCAAGCCAGCAAGGACTTGATTCACCATCCTTTGGAAGGTGGCAGGGGCATTCTTTAAGCCAAAGGGCCAAAGGGCATAACAGTAAAATGAAAATGCCCATCAAGTGTAGAGAATGCTGTCTTTTCGTTTGCTCCAGGTGCCATTTTGATTTGCCAGTACCCTGCTATCAAGTCAAAGGTACTGAAGAATTTGGCTGCACCTAATTTGTCAATGAGCTCATCTGCCATTGGGATGGGGTGAGCATCTGTCTTGGAGACAGAGCTGAGCCCTCTGTACTCCACACAAAACCTCATCTCTCTCTCTTTCCATCTTTGGTGTGAGGTTTGGGGACCAAGACCACTGGGCTAGCCCAGGGACTGTCAGAGTGCTCTCACTCCCAACTTCAGCATCTTGTGGACTTCCACTTTGATGATTTCTTTGACTTGGTCAGACTGTCTGAATATTTTATTTGTGATAGACATACTGTCTGCTGTGTCCACATCATGGGCACACAGGTGTGTCTGGCCAGGGGTCAAGGAAAAGAGCTCAGCAAACTGCTGGGGGACCTTCCTGCAGTCAGCTTGCTGTTGGCCAGAGAGGGTGTCCGAGTAGACAACTACATCTACTGAGTCATCTTTAGGGTCAGTGGAGAGGAGGTCAGGGAGAGGTTCACTTTCTGCTTCCTGATCCTCATCAGTAGCCATTAACATGTTTACATCTGCCCTGTCATGATAGAGTTTAAGGGGGTTAACATGGATCACCCTCTTGGGGGTCCTGCTAGTGCCCAGCTCCACCAGGTAGGTGACCTGATTCTTCTTTTCTTTTTTTTTATAACCAAATTTTATTGTTTTCAGAGAATTATGGCAACAACCTTTTAGCACAGGTACAACCGAACAGTTCAATTGTAATACATTTACTGTGTACATGTTTTCCTTTTCCTCTCGGGGGAGGGCATATGTAGTTCCTTGATCCTGCTCAGTGAGAAGGAGGACGGTTTGGTCTAATCTATGACAGTGTTCCGAGCCAGGGGCCCCATATCTTTTCATATTTCCGGGGACATCCTCTTGATTCATATATTTGTTTCTCTTGGATTGCGCACCAGTCTACTCCCTTTCTCCATTTCTGCAGGGATGGGCCGGCAGACGAGGTCCACGCCGCAGCTATGTCTCTTTTGGCCACCAACAGGGCCGTCCCAGTGAACGCTCGGTTGGTCCGTGATCTCAGTCCCCCCTCCATGATCCCCAGTAGTACCATAGTGGCGGATAGTTGGAGTTTCGTTCCTATTGTCTTACTTAGCTCGTTTAACACCTTTTCCCAGTAGATCTGTAGAGTCGGACAAGACCAGACCATATGGAAGAAGTCTGCGCGTTCCAAGTCGCAGCGGGGGCAGCGGCTGTTCGACCATATTCCCGCCCGTGAGAGCCTATTAGGCGCCAAGTATGCTTTATGTAGGTAGTAAAATTGTATGGTGCGGAATTTTGCTGATATGGTTAGGGTTTTGGGGGCTTCTAGTGCTTCTTCCCATTCCGAGTCTTTTAAGGCCCGGGTCCAGGTCTCCCACCCCGCCCTCATCGAACTCGCGTCTCCTGGCGTGTTGTTAATCAGCATTCTATAGAGTTGTGATACCCCTTTCCCTCCCATGTTTCCCATTAGTGTTTTGGCTTCGAGGGGGTTAAACTCCGGTAGCGGATTCTTGGGGAGTTGTGTTCCTATGGCATGTCTGAGTTGAAGGTATTTAAAAAATTGTGTTCGGGATAGTTGGAACTCTGTCTGTAGTTCCTGAAAGGATTTTAGCGTTTCTCCCTTCCATATGTCTCCCACCAATGAAATCACTCAATATATCCCATTCTGCAAATCCCACCAGTGTGGCGGTGGTGCTCATCCATTTCCCTCTCCACAGCGGGGTCTGCAGGGTGATTACTGTATTCCATTGGGTATGTCTCAGCGCAGCCCGCCATGCCAGGAGGGCGGCTCTAGTTGTCTCGCCCATACATTGGGGAAGAGGTGTACCGTACAGCGCATCTAGGATGCGTGGGAAGCCTAGAGTGTTCAGTTCCATTTGGTATGCTGGGTCCGACCACCCTCCGTTAAACCAGTCATGTACTGTTAGAATCTGTGTCGCCAAATAGTATAGGTATGGGTCAGACATCCCCAGGCCTCCCTCATGTGTTCCCCTCTTACAGTATTTTATGGCTACCCGGTGTCTGTTCCCGCCCCAGAGGAATTGTAGTGTTGCTGTTTCTAGGGTTCGAAACCATGAACGCGGGATGGGGAGGGGGAAGTTCTGAAAGGCATATGTTAATCTGGGTAGAATCATCATTTTATATAAGGCTGCCCGCCCCATTATGTTCAGTGGTACTGTCTGCCATTTTTGTAGGTCTGTCTTGACTCGTGTTAACAGCGAGTCTACGTTCTTTGCCCAGGTCAGTTCCGGCAGGAGGGTCACCCAGACGCCCAGGTATTTAAAGCTCAGTCTGCAAAGGGGTATTGTGTCTTGCCAGTCGAAGCAGTCTCGGGTATTTACCAAAGGGACCAAAACCGATTTGGCCGGATTCATCTTCAGGCCTGAGGCCGTTGCAAAGCTCTTAAGGAGTTGGAGACTGCGTGGGCCAGACGTGCTTGGGGTGCCCATATAAAGTAATACGTCATCTGCGTATAGAGCTATTTTATCTTCTGTAGCGTGTTTCCATTTCCAGCCGCAGTATTCCGGATCTGTTCGGAACATCTGGGCCAGGGGTTCTATAGTTAGAGCGAAGAGAAGGGGGGACAGCGGACATCCCTGTCTTGTTCCCCTTCTGACTTCAAAGAGTGATGATAGGGTTCCGTTAATTTGTACCCGGGCCGAAGGGTCCGCATACAACGCTCGGGTTAGTTGACAGAACCTCGGTCCCAATCCCGCCCTCTGTAGTACCATGAATAGGAAGTTCCAGTCCACAGAGTCAAAAGCCTTCTCAAAGTCAATAAAGAGCAGCGCTAGGTCTCGGGGTAGTTTGTGTCTCTCATCGAGGGCCACGTGAAGGCGGCGGATACAGTGACGGGTGCTGCGGGCTGTCATAAATCCACATTGGTCTGCATGGATCAGTTGTGGTAATACTCTTTTGAGACGTGTTGCGAGTATGTTGGCTAGGACCTCGCAATTAATCAATGAGATCGGTCTATAGTCTGCACAGTGCGGTGATGGAGGATTAGATTTGGGAATCACTACTATGGTGGCTTCATCTAGCCCTCTCGGGAAGCACCCCTGTTGTTCTACTTCTGTGAAAAGGGCCATCAGATGTGGATTAGCTCCTTCTTATATTTCTTGTAGTATTCTGCTGGGAAGCCATCAGGGCCTGGGGTTTTTCCAGCTCTCAGTCCAGAGATGGCGTTGCTTATGTCTTCTTCTTTCAAAGGCTCGTCTAGAATCTGCGTCTCCGGAGGAGGCAGACGGGGCAGGGGAATTGTGTCTAGTAGTCTATGACCGTGGGCTGGGTCGACGGAGTCTGAGGCCTTATATAATGTTTTGTAATAGCGGGCAAAGGCCTCTGCTATATCTTGGTGTTTCTCGACTCTGCCCTGTTCTCCGTCCCGTATTTCGGAAATAATGGCTGAGGCTTTGTGGTGGGAGATCAGCCAGTGTAGTAACTTCCCTGTTTTGTCCCCCCCATCCATATATTCTTGCTGTGCTTGCTCGCCAGAGAGCTTTTGCTGCTTCTAGGGACCGATCTCTGATTTCCTCTCGTATCAGGGACAGCCGTCTTGCCCCCCTCTCGTTGGGGTTCCCTTCTTGTGCTAGTTCTAGCTCTGCTGCTTGTTTTTCTAGTGATTCAATATTTTGAGTTTTTTGACGTTCTAGCTTTCTTATCAGGCCTCTGGCTGACCCTCTCAGGACAGCCTTGCCTGCCGCCCACAAGATGCCAGGCGAAGACACTGATCCCTCGTTCAGGCCAAAATAATTGTTTTGTGCCTTTTGTAGCTGTTCTACAAATTCTTCGTCTTGTAAGTACCAAGCATTTAATCTCCACATGGGTAGGTTCGCCTGCCTGGCCTCACCTAGAGCTATGCATAGTGGTGCGTGATCAGATACGCCTCTTGCCAGTATTTCAATATGTGATGTGGCGCCGCAGTCTACACTGGGTAGTAGTATCAAGTCTATTCGGGATTGTGAGCCGTGCGCTGCTGAGGTGTGAGTGTATTGTCTGTGTCGTGGGTGTCTCAGTCGCCATATGTCACTGAGTCCCATTGCTGTCATCCAGTTCGTAAGGCCCGTCGTCATGTCCCATCAGTGGGTGGTTATTGGGCCTTCCACGTCTAATTTAGGGTTTGGGACTGCATTAAAGTTGCCCCCCCATCACAGTCAGTCTTGAGGGTAGGTCTAGGAGGATTTGTGTTAGTTCTTTAATGGTTCCTCGTTGTAGGGTTGGGGGAATATATATACTAACTATGTTGATTGTCATTCCCTCTATTGTCCCGGTAATGGCCACGAATCGGCCTTGCTTGTCCTTCCAGGTCTGTATCACCTTCAGGGGAAAGGAACAGTGTAGAAGGATCGCTACCCCTCTCGAACCCGTGGTAGACTCTGTCAAATCCCCTTCTCGCTAGGAAGGGGCAGTGCTCTCCGGCCAGGTGTGTTACTTGCAAGAGGAGTATCTCAGGTTTGTGCCTATGTGTGAAAGTGAACACTGCCGTGCGTTTAATCTTATCTAGCAGCCCATTTACATTCCACGAGATGGCCTGTGTTGGGTACATCAGGGTTTGTGTGTAAGATTGTCTTGGCTCTGCCCTGCGGGCGTGATTGTTTTAGGTTCAGGGTGTCTCCCTCCCAGGTCTCCCTACGTGTCTTCGAGAGCTGTATTACCTTTTTTCGATTTGTTTGTTGGTTGTCCTGTGTTTTAGCCATTTTTAAACTCAACAAACATGTCAACGTGACATTGAACGGTGTCTTACCCTCTGCTAATAGGTGTAACGTTTGAATCCCCCCAACTCCCTCCCCACCCCATACTTCCCCCCAGAAGCATCTGTCGCCCTTACCCCTGAACAACGCGCCTTGAACCCGGCGAGATGATACTTCGAGCTAAACTAACTAACTAACTAGTTGAGCAGTGGTGGACCCCTCCATAGTGTCGGATCAATGAATTGAAGGCATTTGCTGGTATTATTTGTCAGCAATATTAGTACTTTAGTTTGTTTGCCGTTCTCCCTCTCCTCTCTCTCCTCCCAAAGACCTCTTTCAAGCCTCCTAATATATAATCGGGCTGCAGGATAGATCCGTGGTTCCCGGCGAGTCGGCCTCGGCCCGGGGTGGGCTCCGTTGTTTCGATTTTTTTCCATTTTCTTTTCCATTAGCTGTCTGTGGTGATCTTTGGCCTTTCGGGCTAGCAGGCATAGGAGCCGCTGCCATCGACGGGGAATTCGAGCTGGAGTTCCGTCCCTCTGCGTCGTCTCGACCTCGTGCGGTGTCCCTTGGTGATTGTTCCTTTTGGCCGGTGGTTGAGTTTGCTTCCGTTCAGTGACCAATCAGTTTGTTCCCCGATCTGTCTGAGTGGCAGTTCTTCTGTTAGCCATGTCCATGCCGCAGTTGGTTGTTCGAAGAAGTGTGTTTTGTTCCCATGGACTACCCTCAGCTTCGCAGGGAATAGTAAGCGGTATTAGATGTTCATTGCTCTTAGTTTTTGCTTGACTTCTAGAAAGGAGCGTCTCATTTGTTGTACATCCCGTGTGTAGTCAGGGAAAAGGAGGACTTTATCTCCATTGCAGAGGAGGTCTCCTCTGGCGCGTGCTTCTTGCAGGATCATGTCTCTGTCCTTGAAATTGAAGAGGCGGAGGATTACTGGCCTCAGCGGGGATCCTGGCGGAGGTCTCATCTGAAGGGCTCTATGTGTTCGTTCAATAGCGAACCATGGGGTAAGACGGTCCTTCGGCATCCAAGAGCGAAACCATTCCTCCAGGAACGCAGTAAGGGATGCTGTGGCTGTGTCTTCCGGGAGCCCAACCATTCTGAGGTTGTTGCGTCTTGATCTGTTTTCAGCGTCTTCGGCCCTTCGGTGCAGCTCTGCCGTTCGAGATATGAGTACGGACACTTGTGTTTTTAGGGTCTTTACCTTGTCCTCCACCGTGGATATTCTGGCCTCCGCCTCCGTGATTCGGGCCGTGGCATTGCGTAGGTCTCGGCACACCAGAGTCACTTCTTCCCTAACCTCTCCGACTCTAGCCTCCACTGCGGCCTGGGACGTATGGATGGCCTGAAGAATTGTTTCTAAGTCTCTGGAGGATGGTGCTTGTTTGTCTCTTTCGCCCGGGGTATGGGCCTCTGTTCGGGGCCCCACTGCGTTTGTGGCATATTGTTCTATCCTTGTCTGGGCTGTCGATTGTCTTGATGTTTTATCTTTGCCCATGGTCTTATTACGGTTTTGGCCGGGATCAGAAACCACCCTTGCTTAGGTTCTTGTTGTCTCTGTATGGCTGCTTATGGCGGGTTTCTACCTCGATCTCTCGCCCTTTCTGTCAGTTCGTCGTCCGGGCCCAGGGTGAGTCTGTTTTTGCTGGGTCTCGTACCCGCACCGTCTTAAGGGTCCAAGTGATTTTTGTTGTGAGGATTGGTGGTTAGGTCTGCATCGCCTCCCCGTCGTGGCCCCAGTCCATAAAGCGTGGACCACGGGTTTCCACCCTGGTCTCTCGCGCAGTGGGTGACTAACCGATCTTTTGTGATTGGTGGTTGGGTCTGTGTCACTCCCTCGTTGTGGCCTTGATTCGTAGGGCTCGGGCCGTGGGCACGAGAGCCCGAGGGGTGACCCCAGTGTTAGGCGTCTCCCCCCCCCCCTTCTCCCGGGGGGGGGGGGAGGATGAGAGGGTGATGGCGGCAAAAGCGGTGGAGGGGCGGAGGATTGTCTATCAAGAAGAGGGGGAACCTCTTCGTCAGGGTGTCCGTGCTCTTCCCTCCACCCCCGTTTCAGTCACTATGGGGGCCCCCCCTGGCCCAATACTTCTGCCTGTGGTCGTCTCGGTGGTGGACCACTTCCCTCCGATCCGTAGTCGTGATCCAGGCCGACCTCCGCGTCCCAGCTCTGGGCTCCGGCCTCCTCGCCGATAAGGGGGGGATGCAGGAGAGAAGACGGGGGACAGAGGGCCCCCTCCCCAGGTCAGTTCCAGTGGGTTTCGCTCTTTTCTGGGGCTTCCGGGCCCCCGGCGCTCTCGGTTCTCCTTCGCGGCCGGCCGCAGGCCGCAAACTTTCAGGTCCGCCCGAGCCCTCTTGCGGTCGCGACCCGGGCCGGTCTTTGCCCCGCCGTGCGACTCAGCTCTGGGCCCCGGCCCCCACTCTGGGGAGGGGGGGGAGGCAGGTGGACAGGTAGGAGATAGCCTCAGCCCTTCTTCCCGGGTCCGTCCCGGTGGGCTCCGCCCTCGTTCGTGGCCTCCGCGCCTCCGATGCTCCCGGCCCTTCCTCGCGGCCGCGACTCCGCGGGTCCGTCCGAGCCTCCGAATCGGGCTCGCCCCGCTTTTACTTCTCATCTCGGGGCAGAAGGTCTTGGCGTCTTCTCGACGGGAGGAAGCCACCTGGAGGAGGAGGATTCCAGGCGGATTCAAGGCGGATGACGGAGGGGTCCGGAGCACTATGAAAGTGCGTCCGCCATCTTGACGCCTTGGCCACGCACCCCGATTCTTCTTTTCTAGCACTGGGTAAGGGCGACTCCATCTGTCTTGAAGTGCCCTGGGAGCCACAGGCTCCAGAACCCAGACTTTCTGCCCTGGCTGAAACTCAACCATAGCAGCCTTTTGGTCATACCACAACTTCTGGAGTTGTTGGCTGGCCTAAAGGTTTTTGCTTGCCTTTTCCATGTAGTCTGCCATCCTTGAGCGGAGGCCTAGCACATAGTCCACAACATCTTGTTTAGGCTCATGGAGAGGTCTCTCCCAGCCTTCTTTTACAAGTGCCAATGGTCCCCTGACAGGATGGCCAAACAGAAGCTCTAAGGAGGAAAACCCTACTCCCTTCTGTGGCACCTCTCTGTAGGCGAAAAGCGGGCATGGCAAGAGGACACCCCCATCTCCTTTTGAGTTTTTCAGGGAGCCCCATGATCATGCCCTTCAATGACTTGTTAAACCTTTCTACAAGACCATTGGTTTATGGATGGTATGGTGTGGTAAACGTGTAAGTCACCCCACACTCATTCCACATGTGTTTCAGGTAAGCTGACATGAAGTTGGTACCTCTGTCAGAAACCACCTCCTTAGGAAATCCCACTCTGGTAAAAATACCTACGAGTGCTTTAGCTATTGCAGGGGCAGTAGCGGACCTAAGGGGAATTGCTTCAGGGTATCTGGTAGCATGATCCACTACTACCAGAATATATTGGTTCCCTGATGCTGTGAGAGGTTCAGGTGGACCCACTATGTCCACTTCGACTCTCTCAAAGGGGACCCCCACCACTGGAAGTGGAATGAGGGGGCCTTTGGATGGCCACCTGTCTTACCACTGGCTTAACAGGTGACACAGGAGCTGCAAAACTCCTTAACCTTCTGGGACATATTGGGCCAGTAGAAATGGTTGACTAATCTCTCCCAAGTCTTGGTTTGTTCCAAATGCCCAGCAAGGGGAATGTCATGGGCTAAGGTCAGAATTAACTCCCGAAACTCCTGAGGCACTACCACTCTCCTAGTGGCACCAGTTTTGGGATCTCTTACCTCAGTGTAAAGGAGTCCATCTTCCCAGTAGACCCTGTGGGTTCCATTTTTCTTGCTCAGCTGCTTGCTGTCTTAGGCCTTCAAGAGTGGGACAACTCTTTTGTCCTTTACACAACTGTTCCCTTGAGGGTCTTCCTGGGCCCAAGAGCTCAACCTGATAAGGCTCCAGCTCCATGGGCTCAGTTCCCTCAGGGGATAGAACATCTTCCTGGGAAGAGAGGTTCTGTTTCTTTTGCTGTGCAGAAGCTGGTTCCCCAGTCTTCTTTCCTTTCCTCTTGGAAGGTTGGGCCATTATTCCAGACTCCAACACTTCTTTTTCACCCTGTGCTCTGCTCTGTGCCTTTGTCTTGACACACACCAGTTCAGGGATACCCAGCATGGCTGCATGGGTCTTGATCTCTACCTCAGCCCATGCTGAGGACTGCAGATCATTCCCTAGCAGACATTCTACTGGAATTGCAGAGGAGACTACCACCTGTTTTAGGCCAGTGACCCCTCCCCAGTCTAAAGTTACCATTGCCATGGGATGGACTTTGGTTTGATTGTCAGCATTGGTGACTGGATATGTCTGTCCAGCCAGGTACTGTCCTGGGGAAACCAGTCTGTCTGTCACCATAGTGACACTGGCACTTGTATCCCTCAGGGCTTCTACTCTATTCCATTTATCAAGAGCTTCTGCCTGTATTTTTGCATTTTAGGCGGCCAGGCAGCAAGTGTGGCTAAATCCACCCCACCCTCTGAGACTAGTGTAGCTTCAGTGTGGACCCTGATTTGCTCTGGGCACACTGTTGATCTCACCTGGAGACTGGCTATTCCAGTACTAACTGGGGCAGTTGTTGTTGTGGGACATTTCTTTGGACAGGCCTTGTTTCCAGTTTGGTGTCCATGCTTTTTACAGTTTTGACACCAGGCCTTATTGGGATCACAGTTTTTACCCTTATACCCATTTTTGGATTGTGAAGAGGCTCGGGCCCACCCTCCTCAGCAGGTTTTTTGGGCCCTGTAGAAGACTCTTTACTTTTGTCCTTGGATGTCTCACCACCCTTTTCCTGGGGAGGCGTTGTGACCCCTTTTTTTGGTCACCCTAGTCTTGACCCGGTGGTCTACCTTCTTTCCCAAATCTTGGGGAGAAATTGGACCTAGGTCTACCAGATGTTGATGCAGTTTGTCATTGAAGCAATTACTTAACAGATGCCCTTTCATAAATAAATTATACAGCCCATCATAATCACTTACACCACTGCCAGTTATCCAACCATCTAGGGGGTCATTACAACCCTGGCGGACGGTGTTAAGGCGGCGGTAATACCGCAAACAGGCCGGCGTAAAAAAAAAAGGGAATTACAGGGAGTGCAGAATTATTAGGCAAATTTGTATTTTGACCACATCATCCTCTTTATGCATGTTGTCTTACTCCAAGCTGTATAGGCTCGAAAGCCTACTACCAATTAAGCATATTAGGTGATGTGCATCTCTGTAATGAGAAGGGGTGTGGTCTAATGACATCAACACCCTATATCAGGTGTGCATAATTATTAGGCAACTTCCTTTCCTTTGGCAAAATGGGTCAAAAGAAGGACTTGACAGGCTCAGAAAAGTCAAAAATAGTGAGATATCTTGCAGAGGGATGCAGCACTCTTAAAATTGCAAAGCTTCTGAAGCGTGATCATCGAACAATCAAGCGTTTCATTCAAAATAGTCAACAGGGTCGCAAGAAGCGTGTGGAAAAACCAAGGTGCAAAATAACTGCCCATGAACTGAGAAAAGTCAAGCGTGCAGCTGCCACGATGCCACTTGCCACCAGTTTGGCCATATTTCAGAGCTGCAACATCACTGGAGTGCCCAAAAGCACAAGGTGTGCAATACTCAGAAACATGGCCAAGGTAAGAAAGGCTGAAAGACGACCACCACTGAACAAGACACACAAGCTGAAACGTCAAGACTGGGCCAAGAAATATCTCAAGACTGATTTTTCTAAGGTTTTATGGACTGATGAAATGAGAGTGAGTCTTGATGGGCCAGATGGATGGGCCCGTGGCTGGATTGGTAAAGGGCAGAGAGCTCCAGTCCGACTCAGACGCCAGCAAGGTGGAGGTGGAGTACTGGTTTGGGCTGGTATCATCAAAGATGAGCTTGTGGGGCCTTTTCGGGTTGAGGATGGAGTCAAGCTCAACTCCCAGTCCTACTGCCAGTTCCTGGAAGACACCTTCTTCAAGCAGTGGTACAGGAAGAAGTCTGCATCCTTCAAGAAAAACATGATTTTCATGCAGGACAATGCTCCATCACACGCGTCCAAGTACTCCACAGTGTGGCTGGCAAGAAAGGGTATAAAAGAAGGAAATCTAATGACATGGCCTCCTTGTTCACCTGATCTGAACCCCATTGAGAACCTGTGGTCCATCATCAAATGTGAGATTTACAAGGAGGGAAAACAGTACACCTCTCTGAACAGTGTCTGGGAGGCTGTGGTTGCTGCTGCACGCAATGTTGATGGTGAACAGATCAAAACACTGACAGAATCCATGGATGGCAGGCTTTTGAGTGTCCTTGCAAAGAAAGGTGGCTATATTGGTCACTGATTTGTTTTTGTTTTGTTTTTGAATGTCAGAAATGTATATTTGTGAATGTTGAGATGTTATATTGGTTTCACTGGTAATGAAAAATAATTGAAATGGGTATATATATTTTTTTGTTAAGTTGCCTAATAATTATGCACAGTGATAGACACCTGCACACACAGATATCCCCCTAACATAGCTAAAACTAAAAACAAACTAAAAACTACTTCCAAAAATATTCAGTTTTGATATTAATGAGTTTTTTGGGTTCATTGAGAACATGGTTGTTGTTCAATAATAAAATTAATCCTCAAAAATACAACTTGCCTAATAATTCTGCACTCCCTGTATGACCGTGGCGGAAACCTCCAACATAGACAGCCACTTTAACACTCCGACCGCCACGGCGGTACAGACAAGCAGCGCGGCGGTCACCGCCAACAGACAGGCGGAAGACAAAGTACCGCCCACAGTATTACAACAGGCCAATCCGCCACCTTTTCCGGGGCGGATTCACAGTGGATAAAAACACGGCGGAAACAGCCATTTCAAAGGGAAAACGCTCACCTTAACACACTCCACGAGGAAGGAGGGCACCTTGGAGCCGGAACTCCAAATACTCCCTGCGATAGTGTTCCTGCTCCTCTACGAACATCAGCAACACCGGCGCCGAAGACAACGGTGAGTACTGCACCTACGACATAGGGGAGGCAAAAGTCAGGGACGCACACACGCAACACCCCCACCCCCACCCCGACCCTCGCACACTACAACACACACACCAATGCATTTCTAAACATCACAGTAACAACCCCCAACCCCCCCCCCCGGAAGAATGCAAAGACAAAAGGAAATGAGTACAACCATTGTAATGTATCAAAATACAGTAAGCTAATATATACAGAAATATATACACATTCCAAAAATATACATCACGATTAGTAGTGCAGGTATGCACCATTCAATGTCCGTGGACCACTGGGCCCAAAATGCATGGGCGAGGCCCACACACGATACCTGTCCAGAAACGGAGAGAACACTGCAGGGGCATCAGATAGAAATACAACAGGCACCTCAGGGGGAAGGGAAGGGGTGGCACCTCAGCCGGATGACAGCACCACGCCAGATCCACGAGGGGGCTCCATGCCCATTGATGTATCCTGGGGAGTGCAAAGCCACAGTCTCTCAAGTCTATACAGTGGGTGGGTTGCCCACTTCTCCATCTTGGGGAGTGCAAAGCCACAGTCTCTCAAGTCTCTCCAGTGGGTGGGTTGCCCACTGTTCAATCCTGGGGAGTGCAAAGCCACAGTCTCTCAAGTCTATACAGTGGGTGGTTTGCCCACTGTACCATCCTGGGGAGTGTAAAGCCACAGTCTCTCAAGTCTCTCCAGTGGGTGGTTTGCCCACTGTACCATCCTGGGGAGTGCAAAGCCACAGTCTCTCAAGCCTCTACAGTGGGTGGTTTGTCCACTGTACAATCCTGGGGAATGCAAAGCCACAGTCTCTCAAGTCTCTCCAGTGGGTGGTTTGCCCACTGTACCATCCTGGGGAGTGCAAAGCCACAGCCTCACAAGTCTCTCCAGTGGGTGGTTTGCCCACTGCTTTATCCTGGGGAGTGCAAAGCCACAGTCTCTCAAGTCTCTACAGTGGGTGGTTTGCCCACTGTACCATCCTGGGGAGTGCAAAGCCACAGTCTCTCAAGTCTCTACAGTGGGTGGTTTGCCCACTGTACCATCCTGGGGAGTGCAAAGCCACAGTCTCACAAGTGGATAACAGTCTCCACTGGTTCTGGAGGGGGACTGGTGCCCAGAGTGCATCACTCTCCCTGTGACGGTCCCAGTTCCGTCACTGCCCCTGCTGCACATGGGCTAGCGATGCTTGTGTTGGCGGTGCTTGCCCTGTTCAGCGGTGCTTGCCATGGCGGTCTTTGCCCTGTTCAGCGGTGCTTGACTTTGCAGATTCTGACTTGTTCAGCGGTGCTTGCCCTGTTCAGCGGTGCTTGCCATAGCGGTCTTTGCCCTGTTCAGCGGTGCTTGACTTTGCAGATTCTGACCTGTTCAGCGGTGCTTGCCCTGTTCAGCGGTGCTTGACTTTGCTGTCTCTGACCTGTGCAGCGGTGTGTGCCATGGCGTTCCCTCATTGCCCAGCGGGGCTGTGGCTGCCGGGGCCCTCCTGGGCACTGACTCTGGCGGTGGTCTCCTGACCAGTGACGATTGTGCTGCCCTCCTGGGCACTGACTCTGGCGGTGGTCTCCTGACCAGTGACGATGGGGCTGCCCTCCTGGGCACTGACTCTGGCGGTGGTCTCCTGACCAGTGACGATTGTGCTGCTCTCCTGGGCACTGACTCTGGCGGTGGTCTCCTGACCAGTGACGATGGGGCTGCCCTCCTGGGCACTGACTCTGGCAGTGGTCTCCTGACCAGTGACGATGGGGCTGGCGGTGGCGTCCTGGGCAGCGGGGATGATGGCGGCCTTCTCCGCCGTGCTGCTCTTCCCAGACTTTGGCGCTTTCTTCTGCCCCTTCCCCACCTTGGGAGGAGTCACAGCTGACTCAACACTTCCCCCGGGACCCTTGTGAGCGGCTTTGCCGGCAGGAATCTTCACCCTCTCCCGTCGGGCACTGTCCAACTTCTGGTGCTTCACAGGGGGGGGACTGGCTGTGCTTTGGCTCCGTGTCACACTGGCTGCCCTGGTGCCCGGTGCACTCCACATACCTCTAACAGGCACCACTGGTACCGGACATTTTTTGGCTGAGGTGCTACTACGGGACCTATGAATTGGAGGGGGGGGGGGTGGTGGGAAAGAGGACAAGGTTACTCAGGAAAAGTTTCTGACGAACACTGGGACGGGTAGCTGGAGGGGGTCTGGGAGTGGAGGAAGAGGAGGTGGTTGTAGGAGGTGTCACTTTAGGTGTTTTGGGTGCAGGTGCAGGTACTGGAGGCTGTTGTGAGGTGGATGGATGTTGGGTGAGTGATTGCCGGCGTTTGTGTACTTTGGGAGGAGGCGTCACAGACACACTGGGAGAGGACACAGGGGACGTGTAAATGGTAGTGGGGGTGGTGAGTGCAGGTGAGCGGGTGTGGTGCTGGGTGTTCTGGTGCGAGTCCTAGTGGCTGTAGTGGTAGTGCATGCAGGTGAAAGTGTAGACGACACGGGGAGGGAGGAGGGAGACGACGAGGAGGGGGACACAGTGGAGGCAGTGGATGTTGCTGTGTCTGTATGTGGGTGATGCTTGTGTGAGTGCCTGTGGGATGTGTGGTGCCTATGTTTGCCTGAGCTGCCCTTGTGTGTTGAGGTGTGTGCAGGCTGGTCTGATGGTGTGCTTGGGATAGGCTGAGGTACAGGGGATTGGGTCTGGGTGGAGGAAGTTGGAGTGGGGAGGCTAGACACAGGGACAATGGCTGCCATCAGTGCTGAGGCCAGAGATTGCAGGGTTCGACCTGACCAAAATGAATGCCCTCCAGGAATGCATTAGTGTGTTGCAACTCCCTTTCTACACCCTGGATGGCATTCACAATGGTAGACTGCCCAACAGTGAGGGACCTGAGGAGGTCAATGGCCTCCTCACTGAGGGCAGCAGGGGTGACAGGGGCAGGGGCTGAGGTGCCTGGGGCGAAGGTGATGCCCACCCTCCTGGGTGAGTGGGCACGGGGCGAAGGCTGAGGGGCTGCTGGGAGGGCGGTGCTGGTAGGGGGGGTGGCGGCTGTACCTGTAGAAGTGGGGGGCACAGATGGTGCCGCCACCACAAGGGAGCTCCCATCGGAGGACGAGTCTGTGTCGCTGGTTGCTGATCCGGTGACCGCCGTGAAGCTCCCCTTGCCCTCCGTCCCACTGGTGTATTCTGAGTCCGTGGTGTGGCCCTCCATGGCCATGTGGGATGCAGCCCCCTCGTGCTCCGGTGCCACTGTACCTCCGCCTGAACGGGGAGAGCACAAAAAGGGGTGGGGAAACAGAAGAAAGACAGGTTGAGTGCATGGCTTACCGCTACCGTTGGTGGACAATACAGACACAGCAGCCCCCTGCACTACGCCGCGCTCTTGGGCTCTACAGATGCAGTTCCTGGGATATGGCCTACATGGCTATGGTGGACATCTGCACACATAGATGACACAGGGGCATGCATACCTGTACTTGGCACTCTACAGAGGTAGGGTGGAGTGGCACATGGCCTGCATTACGGAGGGGCCTAGCCTACGGAACTCGCCCTGGCCTAGGGAAACCCACAGCCCTCCTCCCCACCCAGACCCCTCCACTGCGCGCAAAGTCAGCAGAATGAGAGTGTACTCACCCCCTTGTGTCTGCTGTGATGCCCTCATGCGCCCATCCAACTCAGGGTAGGCCACCGCCAGGATCCGGAACATCAGGGGGGTCATGGTGCGAGAGGCACCCCTCCCACATTGGGAGGCCATCCCCAGCTGAGCCTCCGCCATCTTCTTGCTCCAGCGGCGAATGTCCTCCCATCTTTTACGGCGGTGGGTGCTCCGTCTCTGGTGGACCCCCAGGGTCCGGACGTCCTTGGCGATGGCACGCCAAATATTCTTCTTCTGGTGGGCGCTGACCTACATGACATGTACAGGGGAAGAAGAGAAGTCATTGACAACTGCACCGTCTAAGTGAGTGGCCCACATCCCTGCCCTTGCCATGTGGCACATGCATTCACACTCCTTCATGCTCGCAGTACTCTGCCCCCTTTCTTCTTACATCCAGCCCTCTCCACCCAGGCATAGTCCATACAACTTGCACCCTATGTACTCACCTGTTGGTCTGGAGGACCGTAGAGTAGCGTGTACTGGGGGAGGACCCTGTCCACGAGCTTCTCCAACTCCTGTGCATTGAAGGCAGGGGCCCTTTCCCCAGACGCACGAGCCATTGTCTCTTCCAGACCGAGGTCACAGCAGCACTTGCAGTGTAGGTCCTCTCCTGTCGAAGATCAGGTATCGAGTGATTGAACAGATAGAAAAAGGCGGTCACGTCCGCGGCGGTGCGTATCATCACCGCCGGCGCACTTCGTCATTGGCTCCTGGGACCCACAGGGTCCAATGTTAACAAATGCAGCATTGCGCAGCGGTCTACGACCGCCTACCGCGACGGTGTACAACGCCAGATCAGTTACCTCACATCCCATTGTCCCACTTTAGAGGTCAGGCAGCCGCCATTTCAGGGGCCCACATTGCTTCATTTTCAACTGCGTCACACATAACTAGGCCTGGACTCAACACACATACAGACCACTTTTTGGAGTTTGTTTCGTGTTCTGTATAGCTGTGGGTACATACCTCTGAATTGCTTGACTATGTGGTCGCTGTTGTCCTTCTTAGGCACCGTCAGCTGGGACATGTGAGGAGATGGCGGAATCCTCCGGTGTACCGACCGCTGGTGGACCTGTTGACAATGGAGGAGCGACATTTAATCATCACCTACAGGTTTGACCGTGCCACAATCCAGGAACTGTGTACCCAGTTGGAGCCAGACCTGATGTCAGCTATCCGCCATCCCACAGGAATCCCCCCTCAAGTGCAGGTGCCATCAGTGCTCCATTTCCTAGAAAGTGGGTCATTTCAAACAACAGTGGCCATGGCATCAGGGATGTCCCAGCCTATGTTTTCCAACATGTTGTCCAGAGTGTTGTCTGCCCTGCTGAAACACGTGAGGAGCTACATCGTTTTCCCTCAGGTGGAGGATTTGGCTACAGTTAAAGGTGACTTCTATGCCCTGGGACATATCCCTAACATCATAGGTGCCATTGATGGGACCCATGTAGCTCTGGTCCCCCCCCACAGGAGTGAACAGGTGTACAGGAACCGGAAGAGTTATAATTCCATGAATGTACAGATGGTATGTTTGGCAGACCAGTACATCTCCCAGGTAAATGCTATGTTCCCTGGCTCAGTGCATGACGCCTACATCCTGCGGAATAGCAGCATCCCTTATGTGATGGGTCAACTCCAGAGGCATCGGGTGTGGCTATTAGGGGACTCTGGTTACCCCAACCTGTCATGGCTACTGACCCCAGTGAGGAATCCCAGGACCAGGGCAGAGGAATGCTACAATGAGGCCCATGGGCGGACTAGGAGGGTGATCGAACGCACCTTCGGCCTCCTGAAGGCCAGGTTCAGGGCCTCCATATGACAGGTGGTTCCCTATTCTACTCACCAAGGAAGGTGTGCCAGATCATCATCGCCTGCTCTATGCTTCACAATCTTGCTTTGCGACGCCAGGTGCCTTTTCTGCAGGAGGATGGTCCAGATGACGGTGTTGTGGCAGCTGTGGAGCCTGTGGACAGTGATGAGGAGGAAGCAGAGGAAGAAGACATTGACAACAGGGACTCAGTCATACAGCAATATTTCCAGTGACACACAGGTGAGAACACTTTCTTTACTAATACATTTACTTTCACATTTCTACCTCTATCCTGTCTGTCAATTTCAAGCAGTATTTGGTAACTGAGTTGTGCATTTCCATTACGGTTTCACAGGTGTGGTTACCAACGTGTGTCATCTGCTTGCATCCTTCATGGACTTGTGATGTGTGACATAGGTATGTTGACATTACCATTGGGAACGGATTTTGTCATTGTCATAGCTAATACACTTTTTCAAAATCACAGACTGACTCCAGATTGTTTTGTGGTTCAAGGGTGTTTATTGAAGTGCTAATTATTGGAGGTGGTGGTAAACTGGTGATGGGTGATGGTGGAGGAATGTCCATGGCAGAGTCCAGTCTATTAGTCTCACAGGTGCACTGCCCATATGGGCATAGGAAGTGGAGCTGGGGCAGTTCCAATATGGACAGGGTTACAAAGTGGGACAGTGGGATGACAATCAGGGTGGTCTCATTTTTTGGCGGGGGTCTTGCCATTGTGCTCTGTCCTGTTACTGGATCTCAGGGACCGCTTGCGGGGTGGTTCTCCGTCTGCAGGGGGTGGGGTGCTGGTGTGGTGGTCCTGTGGTGGGGCATCCTGTCCACTAGCACCGGCGGAGGTGGTGGGCAGTTAATTGTCCAGGCTAGTGTCAGGGGCCCCCCTTGGAGTGCCACGGTGTCCCTCATGGTGTTCTGTATGTCCTTCAACACCCCTACGATGGTGCCCAGGGCGGAGCTGATGGTTCTGAGTTCCTCCCTGAACCCCAAATACTGTTCCTCCTGCAGGCGCTGGGTCTCCTGAAACTTGGCCAGGACCGTAGCCATCGTCTCCTGGGAGTGGTGGTATGCTCCCATGATGGAGGAGAGGGCCTCGTGGAGAGTGGGTTCCCTTGGCCTGTCCGCCCCCTGTCGCACAGCAGTCCTCCCAGTTCCCCTGTGTTCCTGGGCCTCCGTCCCCTGGACCGTGTGCCCACTGCCACTGCCCCCAGGTCCCTGTTGTTGTTGGGGTGGTGGGTTATCCTGGGTTCCCTGTAGTGGTGGACACACAGCTGATTGATGTGTCCTGGGGAAGGAGGTATGGGCCCGCTGGGTGGGTGCTGTACTGGTGTTTCCAGAGGGTGGAAGGTCAGTGTTGGGCTGTGCCTGTGCGAGGGGTACCGACTGCCCCGGGCCCACGATGGTCCGGGCTGGTCATCTGGATCCAGTTGGCCAGAGCTGCTATCATCACTGTGGGCCTCTTCTGTGGGTGGGGTAGAGATGCCTGGACCCTCCTGTCTGGTGAGGTAAGGTAGTGGTCCTGCATGTGTATAAAAGCATGATTATTGCATCTGTGTGTGTCATGGTGTGCAATGGGTGGGTGAGCGTGTACCCCAGTGCTAGCATTCCTGTGTGATGATGGTTAGGGGTTGTTATGGGTACGTGCAGTGGGCATGCTTTAGTGATGGGTGTCCATGCTTTGTTGTGTCATGCAGGGCTTGGTGTTGGGATGGGAGGTTTGTGTTATCAGTACATTTGTGAGGAGTTGGAGTGATAGGGGAGGGGGTGAGGGTGGGGGGGTGTGATAGCATGCAGGTAGGGTGGGGGATATGATAGTTAAGATTTGACTTACCAGTGTCCATTCCTCCACCGACTCCTCCGAGGCCCTCAGGATGCATTATGGTCAAGACCTGCTCCTCCCAGGTTGTTAGTTGTGGGGGAGGAGGTGGGGGTCCGCCGCCAGTCCGCTGAACCGCGATGTTGTGCCTGGAGACCACGGAACGCACCTTCCCCCGTAGGTCGTTCCACCTCTTCCTGATGTCCTCCCGATTTCTTGGGTGCTGTCCCACTGCGTTGACCCTGTCCACGATTCTTCGCCGTAGCTCCATCTTCCTAGCTATAGAGGTGTGCTGCACCTGTGATCCAAATAGATGTGGCTCTACCCGTACGATTTCCTCCACCATGACCCTGAGCTCCTCTTCCGAAAACCTGGGGTGTCTTTGGCTTGCCATGGGGTGGTGTAGGTGATGTGTGGGGTGGTGTATGTGGTGATGAGTGTGGTGATGTGTAGTGGTGTGTGGTGCTTTGTGCGTGGATGTTGTGTGGGTGATGGTGTTGTGTGCCTCTGTGTGGTGGGGTTGTCTATTGCTGTGCTCTCTCTGTTGCCTTCGTCTCTATTTTTTGGTCGTAGGGGTTTGTGGGTGATGTGGGTGTGCGTTTTATATTGTGTTGGGTGTGTGGGAGTGGTGTTTGTATGTGTATCAGGTGTGTGTATTTGGAATTGTCCAATGTGGCAGTGTTTTGGAGATGTGTGTGTATTTTGAGCTCGGCGGTGTGTACCGCCAATGAAATACCGCGGTTGAAAGACCGCCACGTGGATTCGTGGGTAGTAATAGCATGGGCGTATTTCTGTTGGCGTGACGATGGAGGATTTGTTTTCGCCAGTTTATCACTGACCTTTGGTGTAGCGGACTTGTGTGGGTGTCTGAATTTCGGCGGATTCCGAGATGTGTGTCATAATAGCTGTGGCGGAATTCCGCGGCCGCGGCGGTGTATTGGCGGTCTTCTGCACGGCGGTAAGTGGCTTTTACCGCCAATGTTGTAATGACCCCCCTATTGTTTTGACTGAGAAGTCAACAAAATCAACCCAGGTCTAGCTTGAGGATTTGTGAGCCCCCCTAAACCTAATCCTGTACTCCTCTGTCGAGAATCCAAAGCCCTCAATCAGGGTAGCCTTCATGAGGTCATAAGATTCTGCATCTTCACCAGAGAATGTGAGGAGTCGATCCCTACACTTTCCAGTGAACATTTCCCAAAGGAGAGCTCCCTAGTGAGATCTGCATACTTTTCTGGTTGCACAAGCCCTCTCAAAAGCTGTGAACCACTTGGTGATGTCATCACCATCTTCATATTTAGTTACAATCCCTTTGGGGATTTTTAGGATGTCAGTATTCTCTCTGACCCCTATTTAAGTTGCTGCCACCATTTATGGGACTTAAGCCCATCTCTTTTCTTTCCTTTCTATGGCTATGAGCTGCTTCTCCAAAGCCAATCTCTTGGCCATCCTGGCTAACAGGATGTCCTCTTCATTGAGGCTATCCTCAATGCTCACAGAGGCACTGGACTCCCCTGTGGAAGAACCAGACTCTCTGACTAAGATTTTTGGAGTTAATGTTCTAGGAACCCTGTCTTCCCTATTTAAGACAGGAAGGGGGAGTTCTTCCTCCTGTTCACTAATTTCCCCATCCGAAGGATTATCCTCCAACTCAGAAGCGAGTGGTCGCTTGTGAACACTACAAAATCACAACAGGGAGTGCGGGGTTCTTAAAATGTGTTGAGGGGTGGGACAGTGGTGTAACAATTATAACACTGGACCCCTCGTAATCCTCAGCTAGAGGCGAGATATAGGTGAATTATGGTGTTGTGGAGGGTCTAGTGGGGGGAGGAAGCGAATTTCCTTTACGGACTATGTGGTCTCACACACTATATAGTGTCATGCTTCATCATATGACCACCTAGCCCCACCCAGGTAGGACAGTGCCACCTGGCCGGACTCAACCTCACTGTTAAAAAAACAGGAGGGAGTGCGTAAATTAATTCTGGTTCTGGAAATAGGGTTGACTAAGAAATAAAAACACCTAAGCAGATACCTATGTAAGTATTTAATAGAAGGTTCTGTTTGATGTGATTAAAAAGGAGACTGGGACACCAATGTGAGAACAATGATTCACAGGGTCACCTATCTAAAAGGAAGGAGCCAACATGTTTCTGCCCCTCAAAAATGAGCTCTGGAAAGTCTCGGGCATTCATCAGGGTGAAGGATCCCTGCTACTCATGCTCAGTGAGAGAATAAGTGCTGAAAAATTAATGACCGATGTGTAAGAATAATGAATATTGAATTAAAACAACGGGGGAGGGGGCTACCTTGCGTGGGAATTACCTGGGGATGGCCTAGAGGAAATAAAACAGACCGGCAATGAGGGTGACAAAGTGACACAGCAATGCACAGCAAACCACAGCACACGTGAAACAATTAATCATGCGGTAAGCAGAAGTTCTGGGTACACGAGGCATAATTCACATAATTAATGGATTGACACACAATTACGTGGAAGACAATGAGCTAGGGAAAGGAATTCTTACCCTATCACGAGAGGCTACTAGCCTCTGGTGTCCAGGAGAGGGAGCGTCCCCTTATAGTCAGACTCTAAGGTTCAAAAAGAGGGAAACAAGGGAAGAGAACACTATGTGAGGTAAACAAAAGGAAAAAAGGAGGGGTAGCCTCTGAGGATGCGAATGCGCAGCCCCGGGTGGGTAGACACCTATTGGGGTCCAAAAACCAACACGTAGAAAAGCACAAAAAAGCGCCTCACCTGGAGGGGAAGCGTGTGAAGGCAGAGACAAGTAGAACCAAACACAAAGGAGATAGCTGACACGTGAGGAGGAAACCAAGAGAGAAAGGGGGGGGGGGGGGGAAACAGTATAGTGGATGGAGAACAGGGGAGGAAAAGGGGTAGGAAATACATAACTGGGTGGGAGAACAGAGAAAAAAGGAAAAGACAAGGGGAAGGAAAAAGAGAAAGAATCTATGGGGCAGAGATGACAGTGAAAAAGGACAGACAAGAGTGGAGAGGAATTAGAACAGGGAGGGAATAGGAAAAAGGAAAATGGCGAGAGGAGAGGTTAGAAAATATCTTATCTGTATGGTGGCTGGCTGACTCACTGCATCAAAGGTGGGCGCTCTCTGTGCGCCTAAACCAACCTCTCTTCAGGACCGCTTGGGTGAAGTGGCCTGGGGGAGGCAGGTTAATATAGTTGTCATCGGTAGGCGGAAATGGTTAACAGCTGGTGGAAATCACCGTCGCAGCCCGAGGTCCGGGCCATGATTGGATGCAGCGGACGGAAGTGCCTCATGGAGTCCCCGAGCCTCGGTCCCATGAGGACGAGGACCCGGAAGAGTTGCTGCGGCTGAAACCAGTGGAGCTCCCACTGGGGGCGGCCGCACCCCGAAGGGCGTCCTCGCGAGAGGACGGTGTCCGGGAATGATGCGATCCCCGTGGGGGCTGCCGGGAAATGTAGTTCCCCGGCGGCGGGAAACTCGGGGAAGGGGTCCCCGGTAGCCCGCCACCTGGCAAGGGGGGCCAAAAAACAAAAAAGGAAGAAAAGGCCGAGGAAGGAAGGCCAAGAACAGGGTGGAAAAAAGGGGGGGGGAAGAGGGGGTAATTAGGCAAGGAAACAATGGGGAGAAGAGGCAAGGGGGGAGGGGGTGGAGGGGAAAGGGAAGAGAGGAAAAAAAGAGAAGAAAAGGAAAAGAGAGAGAGGAAATGGAAAGGAAAGGAGGGGGGTTAAAAATAGGACAAAAGAAAAGGAAGGGAGAAAGGGAGAAGAAAGGGAGAGAGTCAGAAGGGGGAAGAAGAGAAGAGGGGGAGGAGGTAGGATAGGAAGAGAAAGGGAGCGATGGGGAAAGGTAGGTCAAGTGGAAGGATAGGAGGGGTAAAGTGAATAGCTGAGGGGAAGGGGTGCGGGATAGAGTAGAGGGGAAGCGAGTGACAGGACTGGGAAGAGGAAAGGAAAAGAGAGGGGTAGGTAGAAGAATATAGGAGGTGGAGAAGAGGCATGGGCAGAGGGAAAGGGCAAAGAGGGGAGAAGGTCTAACTGGGTAAGAAGGCTCGTGGTGGGGGATCTAGTGTTGGAGAGAGAACCAGGGTATCTCATCATTTAGACCAGCCGTATCGGTGTGTAGCCTCCACACCCAGCGTTGTTCGGCCCGAAACAGTTTTTGTGACATGTTGGGGGTTGTTGGAGGAAATTGTTTGAGGACTGTCCAAGACATGTCATCCGGGGAGTGGTTCTTCAACAGGTAGTGGCTGGTTAGTTTTGTGGCATTGCGTTTGCACCGAATCGTGCTTCTGTGTTCACAGATTCTAGTGCTGACCTTTCTATTGGTCATACCCACATATTTGAGTAGGCAGGGGCATTTGATTAGATAGACCACGTTCTTACTATTACAGTTCGTAAGGGATTTTTGAACCCATGGGGTTTTGAGGTCGAGGTTGATGGTAGTAGACCTGCGAGTAAAGCAACACACGCTGCAGTTGCCACACGGATAGTGGCCTGCTGGAGGCGGGGTCTGCCAGAGCGTGGTCTGTTTGGGACGAAGCTTATCTTTGGGTCTTGTATGGACCACCATGTAGCGTATGTTGGTTGCTCTCTTATATGCATGTAGTGGCGGTTGGAAGGGTAAGCCACCTGATGTGAGGATCTTCCAATTATCTTTTATAATCTTCTGAATTGTGTTGGATAAAGGGTTAAACGTGGTGACACACACGATTTTCTCAAGGTCTGGTTTCAAAGCCCGTGGCTGCAATAGCTGGTCCCTATTATTGTTGCGTGCTCTTTTACGAGCCCTACTGACCAGGTGTGAGGGATAGTCCTTTGTGTGTAACTTGGTGGCTAGTTTATCAGCATGTTTACGGTAATCAGCCACGGACGAGCAGTTCCGTCTCAATCGTAGGAATTGTCCCAATGGGAGGTTGTCCTTCAGAGCTCGTGGGTGAAAGCTCTGGTATTGTAACAGATTATTACAATCCGTCGGTTTATAGTATACTTCCGTGGCCAAACCACCATCGTGCTCATAGATGAGTAGATCAAGAAAAGGTAGTTTGTTATCAACTATGGTCATGGTGAAAGTTAAGAAGGGATTGGCCCCGTTGAGCCAGACAGCAAAAGCAAGAGCCTCTTCCTTTTTTCCAGTCCATATCAGCAGTACGTCATCAATATACCGCTTCCAGAGTTTTATCTGGTCTCGGTAAGGGTTGTCATCATGAAGGACCACGAGTCTCTCGAAGTTGTCGACATATAGACATGCCAAACTAGGGGCAAAAGTACTGCCCATTGATGTCCCCTGTGTTTGTAGGAAGAAACTCTCTTCAAATTTGAAGTAGTTTCTTCTGAGAGCAAGGTGTGCTAGGTCCAGTATGAATCCAGGGGGAGTTTTAGATTCAGCCATATTTGTCTCTATTGTAGAAGGTTACTTATCACTTCCAGTGTAGCCTCCTGGGGGATGTTCATATATAGGGATTCCACATCTAGAGTGATCAGGAGTTCCTTGGTCTTGTCAAAAGATATACTGTAGATTCCAATAGTAGTAGGACATCGGTAGTGTCCTTGAGGTAAGTGGGGATTCTTCTAACTAATGGTTGTAGGAAGAAATCCACAAACTTAGACAGGGGCTCTAATGCTGAGCCTATCCCAGATACTATAGGCCTGCCAGGGGGAGGAATCTTCTCTTTATGTACTTTTGGCAAAATATAGAAGTACGGGATTTTAGGATTAGTCTGTATTAGGAAGGCTGCCTCGTGTTCTGTGAGCCAATTGTTCTCCATCCCTTTGGTCACCAAGAAGGAAATTTCTTCTTGGATGTCAAGTGTAGGGTCACGGGCCAGACGCTTGTAATGTTTGGTGTTACCCAGGAGTCGCTCGCATTCATCTCTGTACATCTTTTGTGGGAGAATCACCGTAGCCCCACCTTTGTCAGCTGGTTTAATAATAATGCTTGGGTCGGCTGTCAGACTCTTAAGTGCCTCTAGTTCATCTTTACTCATATTGTGAAATACTCTGTTTGACGTCTTAGTGAGCCCATTGATCTTAAGGGACACTGATTTCTCGAATGCCAGGACCTCGGGGGGCATTTGCCCTGCTGTAGGACAGAACACGGACTTAGGACGCAGTCCTGTGTTCTGTTCAGGAGTCTCATATTCCTTATCTAGGAAAAAGGTTCTGAGGCGGATCTTGCGAAACAGACCTGCTAGTTCTGTTCTGGTTTTAAACAGATCAACTTGCGGGGTAGGCACAAAATTCAGACCTTTACTTAATGCTCGGGTTTCGGCTTTGCTTAGTGTCCGTTTGCTCAAGTTTATGATGTTGATTGTTTTGTCTGAATCTATTTTTATTGCGTCTTGCTTGTCCCTGGGGTGGCTTCCCTGTGTGTTAGGTTCTCTATCATATCCTCTTTTGGGCGCCACTGTACTTCTTTTCTTCTCCCTTTGCCCCTCCCGTGGCCTCTGTCTAAAAAAGGAAGTGGGGGGTCGGGGAAGGATGTGGGGGGCAGGGTGCTGCAGATAGGGTGCTTGGTATTGTGTGGGGGGACCATACTGGTTAGGCCTGTCCCATTGTTGGTTGAAATATGGAGGGCAAGGGGGTGGCATAGGTGGATAGTTCCATCTACCTCGGCGTTGCCCACGTCATCCGCGGCGTTGCCGTGTATTCCCTGACGAGTTGCTATCACTATCTGAGCTATTGTTACTGCCTGAGGAAGTCTCAGACGTATTGCTGGAGGTTTTGGCTACATAATCGGGTTTGGAGTAGAGGTACACCCTTTCTAGCGAGAACCTGTTCAGATCTTTTTGGAATTTTGCTATTTTTTGTTGGGTCAGGTACTCTTTGTATTCATTCATATTCCTATTCACCTCCTCCAGTTTCTTTTTGAAGGAGAGGATGCTCACACCTGACTTGAGATTGTTTTCACTGGTTTTTATCTGAATTAATAGGGCTTCGGATAACCTAGTGGCTGTTCTTATGATTAGTATCAGCCAGTCACGTGTACATTTCCACGCTATAAGGGCCCAATCTTTTCGAAATTCAAGGTCGTCTAGGAATATACGTGGTTCATTGGTGACCAGCAGTCCGTTCGGTGCCGAATTACTGCAGAGGTATTCCGTGAGGACAGCTCCGTGTAGTATGGTCTTGATCTGAGAGCGTTTCAACTCTACCATAGTATCCCAGTCTCCCAGTTGGGACAGACTCTTAGATAGAGCTGTGTCCCCAAGGAGGGAGGGGGCTGCGAGGATTGCTGATACTTCCTCGTCATTAAAGGAAAGGCCTTCTGCCATTGTGTAGGGGGGAGGGGGGTTAGGATGGGTGCGTGGAACAAGAGCGGGGGGGAGGGGGGAAAAACAGGGAGGGGGGGTTTATAAAGAACCTTAGCACTGGGAGGGGACAGGGCGAGCCCGGAGTGCTCGCTAGGGGGTGAAAAAAGGGGCTCTCGCAGCCAGGAGGCTGCTCTACTATCAAATCACAAAGAGAGAGAATGTTGGAGAGAGGGGGCAAGCAAAGAACACAACCGTACTCAGCTCCCAAAATCACTACAAAATCACAACAAGGAGTACGGGGTTCTTAAAATGTGTCGAGGGGTGGGACAGTGGTGTAACAATTATAACACTGGACCCCTCGTAATCCTCAGCTAGAGGCGAGATATAGGTGAATTATGGTGTTGTGGAGGGTCTAGTGGGGGGAGGAAGGGAATTTCCTTTACGGACTAGGTGGTCTCACATACTATATAGTGTCATGCTTCATCATATGACCACCTAGCCCCACCCAGGTAGGACAGTGCCACCTGGGCGGACTCAACCTCACTGTTAAAAGAACAGGAGGGAGTGCGTAAATTAATTCTGGTTCTGGAAATAGGGATCCAGCTAGACTAAGAAATAAAAACACCTAAGCAGATACCTATGTAAGTATTTAATAGAAGGTTCTGTTTGATGTGATTAAAAAGGAGACTGGGACACCAATGTGAGAACAATGACTCACAGGATCACCTATCTAAAAGGAAGGAGCCGACATGTTTCTGCCCTAAAAAATGAGCTCTGGAAAGTCTCGGGGCATTCATCAGGGCGAAGGATCCTTGCTACTCATGCTCAGTGAGAGAATAAGTGCTGAAAAACTAATGACCAATGTGTAAGAATAATGAATACTGAATTAAAACAACGGGGGGCTACCTTGCCCGGGAATTACCTGGGGATGGCCTAGAGGAAATAAAATAGACCTGCAATGAGGGTGACAAAGTGACACAGCAATGCACAGCAAACCACAGCACACGTGAAACAATTAATCATGCGGTAAGTAGAAGTTCTGGGTACACGAGGCATAATTCACATAATTAATGGATTGACACGCAATTACGTGGAAGACAATGAGCTAGAGAAAGGAATTCTTACCCTATCACGAGAGGCTACTAGCCTCTGGTGTCCAGGAGAGGGAGCGTCCCCTTATAGTCAGACTCTAAGGTTCAAAAAGAGGAAAACAAGGGAAGAGAACACTATATGAGGTAAACAAAAGGAAAAAAGGAGGGGTAGCCTCTGAGGATGCGAAGGCGCAGCCCCGGGTGGGTAGACACCTATTGGGGTCCAAAAACCAACACGTAGAAAAGCACAAAAAAGCGCCTCACCTGGAGGGGAAGCGTGTGAAGGCAGAGACAAGTAGAACCAAACACTTGTGAACACTGCCAAGAGCTCCTGGAGCTTTGCCTTGGTAGGGTTGGACCCAGTCTTTATCTTTTTACCTTACAGAGAGACCTTAACTCCGACATCCCTAGATGCAGGTAAGGTGTGAGGTTGCATTCCATCACTGTCTCATCTGTGTGACTCATTATCACTCTAAAAGTTGGGATTACTCTTAAGAATCTAAAAACTACTTCTAGAACTTAAATCCTAACTTTTACAAACTTTTAATTTAAAAAGAAATGCTAACAGGGACTTACACAGAACTTTAAAAAAATGTGAAAAATAGTCAAATTGCAAAAGTCAGTTTCTAAGGATAATTTTTGGAATTTTAGTCGTGTGATCAGGTATTGGCTGAGTAGTCCAGCAAATGCAAAGTCTTAGACCCCACCGCTGATCCACCAATGTAGAAAGTTGGGTCTGTATATACTATCTCAAAGTGAGAGATAGTGTGCACAGAGTCAAAGGGTTCCTCTTAGAGGTTGATAGTGGCAAAATTAGATAATACTAATGCTCTATTTTGTGTAGTGTGGTCGAGCAGTAGGCTTATCAGAGGGTAGTGTTAAGCATTTGTTGTACACACACAGGCAATAAATGAGTAACACACACAAAGACTTAACTCCAGGCCAGTAGGTTTTTATATAGAAAAATATATTTTCTTAATTTATTTTTAGAACCACAAGATTCAAATTTGAGTTAAGAACATAAATTGCAAGGTACTTCACACAGGTAAGTATAGAACTTTGATTTAAAACAGCAGTACACACGTTTGGTTAAAATGGCAAATAGCTATTTTAAAAGTGGACTCAGTGCAAAAAATCAACAGTTCCTGGGGGGAGGTAAGTAAATGTTAGTTTCTCAGGTAAGCACTTACACAGTCAGACTCCTGGGAATAGGCAGCCCACTGTTGGGCGTTCAAGGTAACCACAAAGCCACAGCACCAGCAACACGGGCCGGTCAGGTGCAGAGGCCAAAGGAGGGCCCAAAACAGATAGGCGCCTATGGAAAAGAGGGGTGCTCCGGTTCCAGTCTGCTAGCAGGTAAGTACCTGGGTCCTCGGGGAGCAGACCAGGAGGATTTTGTAGAGCACTGGGACACACACACAAAAGCACACAAAACACACCCTCAGCGGCACAGGGGCGGCCGGGTGCAGTGTGCAAAGTAGGTGTCAGGTTTTGCATTGAAAGCAATTGAGGGACCCGGGCGTCACTCTGGCGATGCAGGCAGGGCACATGGGAGCTTCTCAGGCCAGCCACCGACTGGGCTAGGATGAGGGCCGCCTGATGGTCACTCCTGCACTGGTAGATGGTTCCTCTCGGTCCTGTGGGCTGCGGGTGCAGTGCTTGGTCCAGGCATCGGGTTCCTTTGTTACCAGGCAGTCGCGGTCAGGGTGAGCCTCTGGATCCTCTCTGCAGGCGTCGCTGTGGAGGTGCAGGGAGGTCCACGTTGTCGGAGCCACCTCAAGCCTGGGGCGTCAGTGCAGAGTGTGAAGACTCACGCTTCCGGCAGGAAGTGAGAGTTTCTTTAAAGTTGGTTTCTTGTTGCTGTTTTTTTGTTGTTTCTGGACAGAGCCGCTGTCCTTGGGAGGTTCTTGGTCCTTTAGGTGCAGGTTAGTCCTCTGAGTCCTCAGAGGTCGCCTGTCCCCGCTGGATGCATCTTTGTGCATGTTCTTTGAGTCTGGAGACAGGCGGTATGGCTGGGCCAAGTCAGTTGTCGTCTCCATCGTCTCTGTGGGACTTTCAGGTCAGCAGTCCTTCTTCTTGTTGTAGGTTGCAGGAATCTGATTTCCTGGGTTCAGGGTCGCCCCTAAATACTGAATTTAGGGGTGTGTTTAGGTCTGGGGGGCAGTAGCCAATGGCTACTGCCCTGGAGGGTGGCTACACCCTCTTTGTGCCTCCTCCCTTAGGGGAAGGAGGCACATCCCTATTCCTATTGGGGGACTCCTCCTAAACCAAGATGGAGGATTTCTTAAGGCAGGGGTCACCTCAGCTCAGGATGCGTTAGGGGCTGTCCTGACTGGTGGGTGACTCCTCCTTGTTTTTCTCATTATCTCCTCCAGACTTGCTGCCAAAAGTGGGGGCTGTATCCGCAGGAGCAGGCATCTCCAATAGCTGGGATGCCCTGGGGCGCTGTAACAACAGGCATGAGCCTTTGAGGCCCATCGCCAGGTGTTACAGTTCCTGCAGGGGGAGGTGGGAAGCACCTCCACCCAGTGCAGGCTTTGTTCCTGGCCACAAAGTGACAAAGGCACTCACACCATGTGGCCAGAAACTCGTCTGGTTGTGGCAGGCTGGCAGGAACTGGTCAGCCTAACACTAGGAATTGGACTGGTATACTGGGGGCATCGCTAAAATGCCCTCTGTGTGCATTTTTTTATAAATCCCACACTGGCGTCAGTGTGCATTTATTGTGCTGAGAAGTTTGATACCAAACTTCCCAGATTTCAGTGTAGCCATTATGGAACTGCGGAGTTCGTAATTGACAGACTCCCAGACCATATACTCTTCATGGCTTCCCTTCACTTACAATGTCTAAGGTTTGGCTTAGACACTGTAGAGGCATAGTGCTCATGCAACTATGCACTCACCTGTGGTATAGTGCACCCTGCCTTAGGGCTGTAAGGCCTTCTAGAGGGGTGACTTACCTATGCCACAGGCAGTGGGTTGAGTGCCATTTCGACTTAGTAATTTTCTCCCCACCAGCACACACAAGCTGTGAGGCAGTGTGCATGTGCTGGGTGGTATAATACATGCTGCAGCCCTTAGAGACCATCCATGGCCACAGGGCCCTTGGTACCAGGGGTACCAGTAACAAGGGATTCAATCTGTGTGCCAGGGCTGTGCCAAATGTGGGAACAAAGGTACAGTTTAGGGAAATAACACTAGTGCTGGGGCCTGGTTAGCAGGGTCCCAGCACACTTTCAATCATTACTGGCATCAACAAGAGGCAAAACGTTAGGGGGTAACCATGCCAAGGGAGGCATTTGCCTACACCAATATTTTAGAAACAGTGACAAGTTACAGACTTAAAAACAAGCCACTACACCATCCAAACAGTGACTTATTTGCCATCCCTCAACCCCACACATCTCCTGTGGGGGAAATACTACAGCAATTCCAATCTCATTGGCAAAACATCACCACAGACAATTGGGTGTTGTCAAGTATCCACAATGGCTATTGTCTAGAATTGATTACTACCCCTCTATACCTGCCCCCCCGTTACCACAGATTGTCCCCAGAACACCACATTCTATTACAAGAGGTACAATCGCTACTACTAAAACAAGCAATAGAATTAGTCCCACATTCTCAACAAGGAACAGGAGTATACTCACTATACTTCCTTATCCCCAAAAAGGATGGCACTCTCAGGCCCATCTTAGACCTCAGATCTCTGAATCCATACATCCTGTCAAAACACTTTTACATGGTAACTCTGCAGGACGTCATTCCACTACTACAAAAACAAGATTACATGACTGCTTTAGACCTCAAAGATGCATATTTCCATATACCCATCCATCCAGCTCACAGAAAATACCTCAGGTTTGTCATAGCAGGAAAACATTATCAGTTAAAAGTTCTGCCATTCTGCATAATAACAGTTCCAAGAGTGTTCACAAAATGTCTAGCAGTAGTGGCAGCCTACCTAAGAAGGAAACACATTCATGTCTTTCTATATCTAGACGATTGGCTAATAAAATCAAGAATTGTATACAGTGCCAACAACACACTCAGTACGTAATAGAGACCCCACATACACTAGGGTTCAATCTCACCTTTAACCAGCACAAGTACAACCTTACCTAGGTGCTATTTTAAATTCGCAAAAGCCCTAGCATATCGAAATAAACAAAGGATACAGTCTTTCCAAAATCTCATACCACAAATACAGCCAAATCAACAATACACTGTAAGATTTATCATTAGAATTCTAGGAATGATGGCATCTTGCTTAGCAATAGTACCACATGCAAGACTCAATATGAGGCCTTTATAACAATGCCTCTCACAACAATGGTCTCAGGCACAGGGCCAATTGCAAGATCTAGTGTTGTCGGACCGCCACATGTGTTTTCAATGGTGAAATCTCAGCAATTTAATGTAGGGGTGGTCAGTTTAAGACCCTGTGCCTCAGACCACAATAACAACAGATGCATCAATGATAGGTTGGGGAGCTCATCTCAACAACCTTCCCATTCAAGGGGAATGGGATTCGAAACACAGAAATGTTCACATAAACCATTTAGAATTATTAGCTGTGTTCCTTGCCCTAAAACATTTCAACCCCTTCTCAAACACAAGATTGTTCTGATAAAAACAGACAATATGACAACCATGTATTACCTGAAGAAAAAAGGCGGACACATTAATCTCAACTGTCCCTTTTAGCCCAGACAATATGGAAATGGGCAATTCACAATCACATTCATCTATTGGCAGAATACATTCCAGGAATACACAGTCCGCTGGCGGATCTCCTAAGCAGGAACCACCAACAGACACACGAATGGGAGATTCACTTTCAGGTACTTCAAAAGTACTTTCAAAAGTGGGGAACACCAGAAATAGACTTATTTGCAACAAGCGAATATGCAAAATGCCAAAACTTCGCATCCAGACACCCACATTCCCTATCCAAGGGCAATGCTATATGGATCAATTGGTCAGGGATATTTGCTTATGCTTTTACCCCCTCTCCCACTCCTTCCCTTTCTGGTCAACAAATTACATCAGACATCTCTGACCATGATACTCATAGCCCCAACGTGCACACGACAGTATTGGTACACAATACTCCTAGACCTGTTGATAGTACCTCACTCCAAACTTCCAAACAGACAGGATTTGTTAACACAAAACAAAGGTCAAATCAGGCATCCAAACCCCAGTGTTGTTCTCAACTTAGCGATTTGGCTCCTGAAGTCATAGAGTTTGGATACCTAAAACTTCCATTAGAATGTATGGAAGTACTCAAGCAGGCACGTAAACCTACCACTAGACAATGTTATGCTAACAAATGATTTGTTTACTACTGTCAATCTAAAAATACTGATCCACTTACAGCATCAATACAAGATATTGTATGCTATCTTCTTCATTTGCAGAAATCAAGTTTCTCTTTCTCATCCATTAAAATTCATCTTACTGCAATATCAGCATACTTGCAGACTATTCAACACACCTCTATTCAGAGTTCCAGTTATAAAATCCTTCATAGAAGGATTAAACGTATTATTCCACCTAGAACACCACCTATTCCTACTTGTAATCTAAATATTGTACTTACCAGACTCATGGACCCACCTTTTGAACCCATGCATTCTTGTCAGATTAAATTTTTGACATGGAAGGTTGCCTTCCTAGTAGCTATTACTTCATTGTGAAGTGTTAGTGAAATACAAGCATTCACTCTGGAAGAACCTTTTTTCCAAGTGTACAAACATAAAGTTGTACTTAGGACAAATCCCAAATTTCTACCAAAAGTAGTATCACCTTTTCACATAAACCAAACAGTGGAATTGCCAGTCTTCTTTCCACAGCCAGACAGAGTTGCAGAAAGAGCCCTTCATACTCTTGATCTCAAAGGAGCTCTAATGTACTATATAGATCGAATTAAAGAGTTTAGTAAAACAAAACAACTTTTCGTTGCTTTTCAGCAACCACATAAAGGCAATCCTATCTCTAAAGAAGGATTAGCAAGATGGATTGTTAAATGCATACAAACATGTTACATTAGGCAAAAAGACAAATTTTGATCACACCTAGAGTACATTCTACTAGAAAGAAAGGTGCGTCTATGGCATTCTTAGGAAACATACCAATGGCTGATATATGTAAAGCTGCCACATGGTCTTCTCCTCATGCATTTACAGAGCATTATTGTGTAGATATATTTTCAAAGCAACAGGCCATTGTTGACCAAGATGTCTTAAGAACATTATTTCAAACAACTTCAACTCCTACAGGCTGGCTAGCCACCGCTATTTTTGGGGAGGATTAACTGCTTTGTAGTCTATGCATAGCATGTGTATCTGCAGCTACACATACCATCGAACGGAAAATGTCACTTACCCAGTGTACATCTGTTTGTGGCATGTAGTGCTGCAGATTCACATGCTATGCATGATTCCGCCATCTAGTGTTGGGCTCGGAGTGTTACAAGTTGTTTTTCTTCAAAGAAGTCTTTTGGGAGTCACAGGATCGAGTGACTCCTCATCTCGGTCATACTGCGCACGGGCATTGACTCCATTGTTAGATTGTTTTCCCGCAAAAGGGTGAAGGAAGGAGTGATAGAGTGTAAGAATATAAATATTGTATAAAAGAAGTAAGTATAAAATAGATGTCCATGCAAATGTAAATGTAGCTACATATGTACAAATGATAAAACGTACGACCACAGGCTTCCGGGGAGGAGGGAGGGTGCATGTGAATCTGCACATTATATATATATATATATATATATATATATATATATATATATATATATATATACATACACTTACCTTCTATTGGAGGGTTTCCTCTAGTATTTTCTGATACTGTGTGCCAAAAAAAAGTACCTTTATTTTTGTACACCCAAGTGTTTTCTTTCTTCTGTATAAGTGCTGTGTGACTGTAGTGTTATTGCATGAGCTTTCCATGTCTCCTAGATAAGCCTTGGCTCCCCATCCATCCACAGCTACCTCTAGAGAGCCTGGCTTCTAGACACTGCCTACACTTCACAAAGAGGGGATACCTGGACCTGGTATAAGGTGTAAGTACTATAGGTACCCACCACACACCAGGCCAGCTTCCTACACTGGGGGAGTAGGAAACTACCAAAGTTAAGTACTAGAAATCTCACAGGTGCTCGGATGCAGAGCTGTTATTGAGCCGGGTGCTCCATAGGGTAACACAGGACCGTCGCAGCTGGATTTTTATTGATTTGGGACCCATTCCTGTGGACTCAGAGGAAACCAGTTGGCACAAAGGTTGGAGGTCCCCCACCAGTAGATAACCAAAAGACTGGAGTACCTACACCAGGGAGACCAGGTGCTTAGGGGTGAAGTGGTGTCGGAAACCATTGTTAAAGTCAATGGAAGCCCCAGTTGTCCAGCTGCTGTCTCGACCTGTGGACTAGACCAGTGGAACCAGCAGGTGGATTCTGGACATGAGAGTCTAAAAAAGAAGGGGACAGTCTCCACACCACTCAGAGATGTCAAGGCAGTGCAGGTAGGCAATGCCCACCCTCTTGGAAGTGAAGTTCGTGTAGGACGGTGGAGGAAGAGAGTCCAGCTGCAGAGTCCAGGGGGATGCAGGAGATCCTTGGAGTTGCCCACGTGTTGTCCGATGTCGGTCCCTGGATTGCAGGAGGGTCAGTGGCCTGCAGGGCCACCAACAAGCCTTGGAAAATGCAAATAGTTGATACAAGGAAGATTGCAGGTTTTGGAGGAACAGTAAGGTCCTAGTGATGTTAACCTTGGAGGAGAGTCAGGGCAGACGCTCAGCAGCAAGGAAAGCCAGGCAGAGGAGCCACCATGAGAGACCCAGTGGCAGCAGGCATAGGGAGTTGCAGGGAGGCCTCAGAAGCACAACAAAACAGTAGTCCCATGTCGCCGGAGCTGCAGAGTGGAAGATGAATCTGGAGTTGTGGCTTCTAGGAGCTCAAAGATCTCTTGGGGTAAGAGCCAACAAGCCTTGGCAAGAGCAAAAGTTGCGGTGCTTAGGGGAGGGGGGGTGTAGGAAGGTCACTTGTTTCTACACCTCCCAGAGGAGAGAGCACAATCACTTGGGTCCTGGTTAGCAGGATCAGAGTGAAAACAGTCTAAGCACAAAAACAGGCACAAAGTGGGGGTAACCATGCCGAAATGTGACTTTCCTACACCCCTCCAAATGAAGGACAATAAGACTAACTTTGCCCAGTTGAGTCTTCATTGTCTAAGTGGAAATATATGGAGACTCCCTCTGCATTGGAGAGCTTACTCCCAGGTCTATGTTCCACTTTATAGTCCATTTAATTGTACCAGCTTTAAGGTCCTCTGGTGTAGGTTCTATGCAAAGGGCAGGTTCCTCTCCCTCAGGAGTTGGATCCTCATTGGAAGTCTTAATAGGCGTAACTTTTTACCCTGCCTGCCTCTCTTTTTGGGAGCTTCCTGGGCCATTTTTTCAGGCCCCAGTTCTCCTTGCTCTCCCTCTTTCTTGGCCTGTGCTCTGGTTAAAGCAAAGATGTGCCCAGGGATACCCAGCTTTGCTGCATGAACTTCCAACTCCATGAGCCCAAGCTGAAGTCTCCAAATCATTACCTTACATTCTACAGGTAGGTCAGTGGATACCCCAACTTTCTTTGGGCCGATAATCCTCCACCTGCTAAGGTAAACAACAGCCATAGGTGGCACTGGGTGTTGTTGTGAGCATCAGTAACTTGGTAAGTGTGACCGAGTAGGTGTTGTTCAGGTGACACCAGTTTTTCAGTCACCATTGCGACACTAGCACCTGTGTCCCTGGAGGCCTCAGCCTCAACACTATTGATACAGGGATGCTGCCTGTACTTCCCCATATTAAGGGGACAAGCAGCTAGGGTGGCAAGGTCAATGCCACCCTCGGAGACTAAAACTGTCTCAGTGGTCTCTGACGAACCCACAGCCCACTATAGTTCCCAGGGTGAGCCCAGCTACTCTCTTGGGCTGACTACTACTACCATTGGTATTGTTACTGCTAGGCATGGAAGTGGTAGTAGCAGGCTTGGTGCTGTTTTTAGGACAGGTGCTGTAGGAAGCTGGCCTGGTGTGTGGTGGGTAGCCAAGTTACTTACACCTTATACCAGATATCCCCTGCTAGTGAAGTGTAGGCAGTGTCTAGAAGCCAGGCTCTGTAGAGGTAGCTGTGGACGAGCAGCCAAGGCTTATCTAGGAGACATGCACAGCTCATGCAATACCACAGTAGTCACACAGCACTTACACACATGAAAGAAAACACTCAGTTGTACAAAATAAAGGTACTTTATTTTTGGAACACAATACCACTAAATACTAGAAGGGTAACCCTCCAATAGGAGGTAAATGATACACTAAATATATACACTAGTAGTCAGAAACAGCCATAGAAAATGTTAGAAAACAGTGCAAATAGCAATAACCAACAGGAACCCTGGGGGTAGACCAAACCATATACTACAAAAATAGAATGCAAGCACAGGACCCCCACCTAGGTAAGTGGAATGTGTAGAACACAACAACCCCCTGTGACCAGGAAAGCAGGAGTAAATCACTGGATTTTCCCTAACCCACCCAAAAGAAGGAAAAGAAGAAACCCAGACAAGATTGTTAGAAACAGTGGTGGATTCCTGAAGACGGTGATGAAGAACAGATCAGCACTGCAGCCCTGGAGCCGGAGAAAAGTTCCTATTGGATGCAGAAGATGTCCCACACTGAAGTGAAGATTGCAGGTGGGTGTCTGTGCAGGAATTCCTCCAACAAGCCTTGGCAAAGGCAAACTCGCGGTTAGTGGAAAAGTGGTTCCTCCTGGGACCAGCAAGGCCCAGGAGGACTCAACCCAGGAGAGGAGTCACAGGGGACCCTCACATCGCCGAGAGTCCACAGGAGCAGAGGCAGCACCCACAGGACAGGGACACAGGTGGCAGAAGGAGCCCACGCAACACTACAAAAGAGGATCCCACACCGCTGAAGAACCACGCAGAAGGCTGTGCTTTGCAGGAAGGAGTATTGGGGGCCAGAGCTTTAGACTGAAGATCCCTTGGAGGAGATGCCAACAAGCTTTGGCAGCTGCAAAAGATGCAGTGCACAGGGGTACTGTCCTGTGTGGGAAGGCAAAGGCTTACCTCCACCAAGGTTAGACAGCTGGCAGAGAGGACCAAGAGGACTACTCCGGACCACCACCTGTGATGCAGGATCCACGCAGCTCCAGATGAGGGTAGAGTCCCGCAGCCGGTCGTCGTTTGCTGCAAGCGCCTGCAGTTGCAGGGGAATGACTCCTTCACTCCAAGGGAGATTCCTCCTTCTTGTGCAGGCTGAAGAGTTGCCGTCATCTGAGGATGCACGGCCGGGGAAATGTTGCAAATCTGGCAGGAGTTGTGGAAACAATGTTGCTGAAGAGTCTTCTTCGTTGATTGCAGCATTGTCGGCTCCTGGAGGGTCCAGTCACAGTTCCAGTGGTAAGAAGTCGAAGCGCAAGTTGCAGAGGAATCCTGCTGGCGTCTTGCAAACCGAATCTGAGGACCCACCCAAGAGAGACCCTAAATAACCCTGAAAGGGGGACTGGTCACCTAACCAGGTAAGCACCTAGCAGGAGGAAGCTCTGACATCACCTGCCTGGCCTGGCCACTCAGATGGTCCCAGAGGTCTCTGCCAACCTTGGAATCAAGATGGCAAAACCCAGGGACCCTCCAAAGGAGCTCTGAGCACCACCCCTGGGGAGGTGATGGACAGGGGAGTGGTCATTCCCCTTTCCATTGTCCAGTTTTGCGCCAGAGCAGGGACTGGGTGTCCCTGAACCAGTGTGGACTGGTTTATGCACAGAAGGCACTAAATGTGCCCTTCAAAGCATACCAGTGGCTTGAGGAGGCTATCCCTCCCAAGTCAGTCACACCTATTTCCAAAGGGAGAGGGTGTTACCTCCCTCTCCCAAAGGAAATCCTTTGTTCTGCCTTCCTGGGCTGATTAGATCAAGCAGCAGGAGGGCAAAAACCTGTCTGAGGGGTAGCTGCAACTTGGGCTGCCCGAAAAACCCTGTAAGACTGGTGGTAGTAATGCTGGGATCCTCTAAGGAGCCCCCAGAGTGCATGGAATCATACTTCCAATGCTCTCAACAGTATTGGGGTATGATTTCGACATGTTTGATACCAAACATGCCCAGGTTCGGTGTTACCATTGTGTAGCTGGACATAGGCCCTCATTCTGACCCTGGCGGTCTTTGACCGCCAGGGCGGAGGACCGCGGGAGCACCGCCGACAAGCCGGCGGTGCTCCAATGGGGATTCCGACCGCGGCGGTAAAGCCGCGGTCGGACCGGCACCACTGGCGGGGTCCCGCCAGTGTACCGCGGCCCCATTGAATCCTCCGCGGCGGCGCAGCTTGCTGCACCGCCGCGGGGATTCTGACCCCCCCTACCGCCATCCAGATCCCGGCGGTCGGACCGCCGAGATCCGGATGGCGGTAGGGGGGGTCGCGGGGCCCCTGGGGGCCCCTGCAGTGCCCATGCCACTGGCATGGGCATTGCAGGGGCCCCCGTAAGAGGGCCCCTACATGTATTTCACTGTCTGCTGCGCAGACAGTGAAATACGCGACGGGTGCAACTGCACCCGTCGCACAGCTTCCACTCCGCCGGCTCGATTCCGAGCCGGCTTCATCGTGGAAGCCTCTTTCCCGCTGGGCTGGCTGGCGGTCTGAAGGAGACCGCCCGCCAGCCCAGCGGGAATGTCAGAATTACCGCCGCGGTCTTTCGACCGCGGAACGGTAACCTGACGGCGGGACTTTGGCGGGCGGCCTCCGCCGCCCGCCAAGGTCAGAATGAGGGCCCTAGTGACCTATGTCCAGTACATGCGTAAAATGGCGTCCCTGCACTCACAAAGTCCAGGAAAATGGATCTGGAGTTTGTGGGGGCACCTCTGCTAGTGCAGGGGTGCCCTCGCACACAGGTACCTGCACCCTGAGAGGGCCTACCATAGGGGTGACTTGCAGTGACCTGGTAGTGAAAGGGTGCATGCATCCTTTCACACAGGCTGCAATGCCAGGCCTGCAGAACACTTTGTATGGGCTCCTTATGGGTGGCTTAATACATGCTGCAGCCCATATGGTCCCCTGGTACTCCAATGCCCTGGGTACCTGGGTACTATATGTTAGGGACGTACATGGGGGCATCAGTATGCTAATTGTGGTGTGAAAAAGGTTCCAGCAACCAAGTTTAAAGGAGAGAGCATAATCACTGGGGTCCTGGTTAGCAGGATCCCAGTGAACACAGTCAAACACACTGACAAACAGACCAGAAAAGTGGGGTAACCATGCTAGAACCTGTACATGTGCTGTAACCTGCCCTCTGGCCTTTTTGTCTACAGATGTAGCACCAAGGTTTCTTGTGGGAAGAGGACTTAAACCCACCCCAGAAGAGGTTTGTGGGCAGATGAAGACTTTCTTATTTGATTTGTCCCCATCCTTGTCCTGATTCTTAGAAGAATCCTTCTTCTTATGGTTACCCCCTGTGGACGTTTTCCTACCCACCCTGGTGCAAACCCATTTGTCTGCCAGTCTTTCCCAATTCTTTGAGTGGTCTGAGTCCACCAGGCACTGATGCAGCTTATCCGCCATGCAATTGTTGAGAATGTGCTTTCTCACAAAAAGATTGTACAAGCCCGGCTAATCATACATGTTGCTACCATGCAACCAGCCTTCCAGGTACTTGACAGAGTTGTCTACAAAATCTATCCAATTCTGGGAGGACTCCTTCCTAGTCTCCCTGAATTTGATTCTATATTCCTCAGTGGCCAACTCAAGTCCATCAAGGAGTACATTATTAAGTGTTTGATAATTATCTGCATTTCCTTCCTGACAGTGAGAAGTTTGTCTCTGCCTTTGTCAGAAAATGAAAGCCACGAGATGACTGCCCACTGTCTTTGAGGGACCCTCTGTACCTTACAGACCCTCTCCAAGGCAGTGAACCACTTGTGAATGTCATCCCCAACCTTGTAAGGTGGGACAATTTTACTTAGGTTCCTGGAGTCATAGTAGTCCTCCCTGACCTTGGTGTCTCTACAGCTGTTGCTGCCATCATGGGGTGTTAGCCACAAATTCTGCCTTTCCCTCTTCACTGCCAATGCCTCCCTATCTAGGAGTATTGCTGCTGCAGCCTCAGTCTGGTGTCTTCTAGTCTGTTTGCTGAATTCCCTATTTAGATTCTCCTCCTGAGCTAGAGTGGTTAGTCTCATCAGATACTGCTGAGGCATGGGTGTGGACCGATGAGGAGGATCTATCCTTCCTTCTGGAGACCCTTTGCACGAACCCCCCTGGGAGTAAAAGTGGACCTACTGGTGTGTCTACCCTTTTCACTGCCATGAGTGCTCCCCACAAGAATTGTGTGTTCCCCAGTTTCTTCCTGACACTCCTTGGTGAAATGTAGGATCTATCCTATCTAAGACTGGAGGGTCAGTCTCTACCTCCTGCTTTTCCTGGCCTGCAGTGCTCTGGCTATCAGCCTGGAGTAGCATTTCTAGGAATAGAGATTTGTTGGGATTTCTCCCTGTCTTTAGCTTTATAGAAGCACACATCTCCCTCAATTCCTGGAAGGTGAGGCCCTCATACTGAAAGTCTGGGTCCTGAGCTATGTTTTTTACTGTAGACATTTTCCCTAGAGTAGTGTGGGTGTACCTACCTACTCTAAGTAACTACGCTTTCTAAAAGTTTAGAGAACTGGTTATGCCAGGCCCCCACTTAAATAAACTAGAAGCCTGGTGATCCTAATTACTAAGTGTAGTGTAATCCATTGACTAGTGGTGAACCTTCCTGTGAAAAGTTACCAGTGACAGAGTGGTAAGGCAATTACAAGTGTCTTATCCCATCACTGCACCACCAATGTAGGAAGCTGGCCTGGTGTGTGGTGGATGCCTATGTTGTTTCGACCTAACACCAGGCCCAGGCAACCCCTATTAGTTAGTAAAACAGTGTCTAGGAAGCCAGGGCTCTCTGATGGTAGCTGTAGTGAGCAGCCAAGACGTATCCAGGAGTGTAAAGCACTTGCAATACCCCAGTATCCACACAGTAACTTATCTCACATGAAAGGAACCGTGTTGCAAAAATAACAGTACTTTATTACAGTCACACTGAACTAGATTACTTATAGGCAGTCCCCCAACTGGAGGTAAGTATACAGTATATACACACAATAAGTATTAGGAATTAGCATAGACAAACAAGCATTGGCAAGAAATGTCAGAAAATAGCCAGAGCCCTATAGAGTGGCCAAACCATATACTAAAATAGTGAAATGCAAAGTGAGGTCCCCCCACACAAGGATGCTGAGTAGTTAGAAGGGAGGTGGGAGAACTTGGACCCCTGAAGGTGAGTATCTAGATGACTCAGAGCGACCAGGAGAGCACAAGAAAGTTACCTGGTCTTCCCAAAGACTAACAAGGGGGCTTGGAAAAGGAACTTTGCAAGAAGAGGACCAGTCCAGTGGAACTCAACTGTGGATTTTGGAAGAAGAGGACCTGCAAAAGAAGGGGACAGAGTCCAGTCCATGCAGGAGTGTCCAGGTTGGGCAGGAGACACTACCCGCCCTTCTGTGGATGAAGATCTGGGTTGAAGATGGGAGATGAAGGCCAGCTGTGGAGCCCAGGAGCGGCACTGGAATCCTGAACTGATGCAGAAGCTGTCCCACGCTGGTCGCTGGGTCGCAGATGGGTCATTGGTCAGGAGGACCATCAACAAGTCGTGGCAAGTGCAAATCTGGACAGAGGAGGATTTGAAGAGGTGAAGAGGACCAGCAAGGTCCAGGAGACTTGACCATTGGAGGGGAGTCCGGGCTGACACTCAGTAGTTAGGAGAACCAGCAGAAGCAGTTGTAACTCCACCAGGCAACCCACTGGCAGCAGGCACAGTAAGTTGTAGTGAGGCCCAGTTAGCACACCTGGAGAGGAGTCCCACGTCGCTGGATGCAAGGATGAAGTGCTGGAGTCTGGGGCTACTAGAAGCCTGAAGATCACTCGAAGCAGGAGTCAACAATCCATGGTTGCTGCAAGAGTCACAGTACTCAGGGATTTCTTCTTTGATGCAGCGGAGGTCTTGCCCAGAGGATGCACAGCTGTAGAAATGTTGCATTTCCTGGAAGGAGCTGAAGAAACAATGTTGCAAGGCGAGGTTGTCTCAGTAGTTGCAGGCTTGTTTGGTTTCCTTTAAAGTCCACCAGCGGTTCCGGTTTCCAGGAGCATAAGAGCTCAATGCAAAGGGGTCCTGGTGAAGTCTTGCATGCCGAATCTGGGGGGACCCAAAAGGGAGTCCCTAAATAGCCCTAACAGGGGGCTTTGTCACTCTGCAGGGTGACCACCTATCAGAGGGGGTCAAAGATGTCAGTCACCTGTCCTGACAAGCCAGATGCTTTCAGGGTCCTCTGCCCATTTTGTTCCCTAATGGCAGAATCAATTGGCCATCTGGAGGAGTTCTGCGCACCACCCCTGGGGTGGTGATGGGCAGGGAGTAGTCATTCCCCTTTCCGTTGTGCATTTTCACACCAGAGCAGGGACCAGGAGTCCCTGGACTGGTGCAAACCGGATCAAGCAAGGAAGGCCCCTAATGTGCCTTTCAAAGCATGACAGTGGCATGGGGAGGCTACTCCTTCTCAGCCTTGTAACACCTATTTCCAAGTGAGAGGGTGTTGCTTCCCATCTCCCACAAGAAATCCTATGTTCTGCCTTTCCCAGCTTCGGTTGGTCAAGCAGCAGGAGGGCAGAAACCTGTCTGAGGGGCTGCAGCAGCGTGGGCTGACCACAAATCCTGGAAGACTGGTAGGAGCAATACTGAAGGGTCCTCAAAGGAGACCCCAGTGTGCAGGGAATCACGCCACCAATACTGCCATTAGTATTGGGGGATGATTCAATATGTTTGATACCAAGCATGCCTAGGTTTAGAGTTATTATTATGTAGCTGGACCACAGGTAGCCAGTACATGGATAAAATGTCTTCCCCACACTTACGAAGTCCAGTGCATTGGAACTGGCATTCGTAGGGGCACCTCTGCTCACGCAGGGTGCCCTCACACAAAGGAACCTGCACCGTGGTCTTTCGGGCAAAGGACCTACCATAGAGGCAATTTACAGTAACTTGGTGTAGTGACCAGTAGTGAAAGAGTGCATGCACCTTTTCACGCAGGCCGCAATGGCTGGCCTGCAGGCACAGTTTGCATGGGCTTCCATTGGTGGCATAATACATGCTGCAGCCGACAGGGGACCTCTGGTGTATCAATGCCCTTGGCACCTAAGTACCATTTACTAGGAACTTACAGGCGTACACCAGTATGCCAATTGTGGGGTGTAAAGGGTATCAAAGCAACCACATTTAGAGGAGAGAGCACAATCACTGCAGTCCTGGTTAGCAGGATCCCAGTGAAAACAGTTTAAGCACACTCATAACAGGCAAAATGTGGCGGTAACCCTGCCAAAAAGTGTGACTTTCCTAAACCTCCCAAAAGGATAGAGTATTGTTTCAGTTCCAAAAGAAGACCAGCAGTGGTTCCGGAGACCAGGAGCAGAAGACATCTTGCAAAGAGTTCCTTGTAGAGTCTTGCTTGACAGTTCTGAGGACCCATCCTCGGGGAGCCCTTAAGTAGCCCTAAAAGGGGGTTGGTCACTCTGTAGGGACCCACCTATCATGAGGTCAGGGACGTGATCTACCTGGCTTAACCTGTCAGATGCTCCCAGGGGCCTCTGCACATCTTATTTTTTAAATGGCAGAATCAAGTGGCCACCTGGCAGAGCTCTGTGCACCTCTCTAGGGGAGGAGCTGGACAGGGGTGTGGTCACTCCCTTGCCTTATGGCCAGGGGTTCCCGAACTGGTGCAAACTGGATAATGCAAGGAGGACACCAAATGTACCCTTCAAAGCAGTCTGGTGGTACTCAGAGGTCACCTCAGCCCAGAGACAACTATTTCAAAGGGAGAGGTGATCACACCTCTCCCTTGCAGGAAATATTTTGTTCTGCCTTTCCCTGCTTGAGTTAGACTCAACACCAAGAGGGCAGAACAGTGTCTGGGGTCGTCAGGAGCGTGGGCTAGCAGCCAGACCCCATAAGGCTGCATTGGCAGAACTGGGGATCCTTTAAGGAATCCACAAACAACATGGGATCATGCATCTAACTCTGGAATTGGTGTAGTTTTATGATTCCAACATGTTTGATTCCAAGCATGCCTAGGTTTGGAGAAGCCATTATTTAGTTGGACCACTCATGTTGACCAGTGTCTACTACATACCTTAAGAGGGCTTCCCTGCACTTATACAACTTCCAGGGAATGGAGTCTTGGTTTTGCAGGGGTACCCTCGCACTTGGGGAAATGTACCCTGCCCTTGGGCTGAAGGGCCTACCAGAGGGGTGACTTATAGTGTCCGAGTGCGGTGGCGGCGATAGAAGGTAAGCCTTATATCTGGAGTGAACGTTGCATGCGCCATTTCACACTAGCTGCAATGGCAGGCCTGTTGACACAGTTTGCATGGGCTCCCATGGGTGCTATAATACATGCTGCTGCCCATTGGAGACCTCTGGTGCACCAGTGCCCTGGGTACCTAAGTACTATATACTAGGTGTAGGAAAGTGCCCCTTTGGCATGATATCTGATGCTAACTTGACTGAATGTGTGCTGGGATCCTGCTAACCAGGCCCAGCACCTGTATTCTGTCCCTAAACTGTACAATTGCTTCCACAATTGGCAGACTACTAACACACAGCCAAGTACCTTGTAAAAGGTACCAGTGATACCAAGGGTCCTGTGGCCAGGGAGGGTCTCTAAGAGCTGCAGCATGTATTGTGCCACCCTAAGGGGCCCCCTCCCAAAACTCATGCACACTGACGTTGCAGATTGTGTGTTGGTGTGGAGAAAAAGGTAGTCGACATGGCATCATTCGGTGGGTGCTATGCCTACAAACCACTGCCTGTGGCATAGGTAAGTCACCCCTCTAGCAGGCCTTACAGCCCCAAGGAAAGGTGCACTATATCAAAGGTGAGGGCATAGCTGCAGGAGCAATATGCCCCTATATAGTGTCTAAGTCAATTCTTAGACGTATGTATAGTGTGTATATTTTGAGTACATGGGCTGGGAGTTTGTTATTACGAACTCCACACCCTCTGACCTCTGTAACCACCCTAAACCTAGTATTTAGGGGCACTCCTGAACCTTGCTCTTCAGATTCCTGGCAACCTGAAAAGGACTGAAGGGGTGCACCAGCAGAAAAGACTGCAGATGACAACTTACTTGACCCCAGCCCTACCAGCCTATCTGCAGCTTCAAGACTCCTGCTAGATAAAAATGACTCATCCTACATGTCCAGCGACCTCTACATACCTCCAGAGGACTGCCTGCCTAGCCAGATGCCAGAATCTCCCAAGTACAGCAGTCCTACCCACAAAGAAACTTCCAAGACGGACTCCAGAACGGCCCCGGATCTGCACCGATGCCCACAGCCCATTTACAGGTGGCCCACTGGTCCAAAGAAGGTCCCCAGGCAATTTCGACCTCAAGTCCACCCTGGATTGACCCCTCCTGACTAACACGAGGACACCTGCAGCCTAAATCCAGAGAGCCCCCTGATGGGATCAGGTAAAGATTTCCCGACGCCTAAAGGTATCCCTGCACCTGCAGCCTCCTGGCCTTGGGGAACCCAATTGACGTCCAGTGGGCGGTCTACTTACCTGTCCAGCCACTGGTTTTCTTCAGCCGACTTCCTGGACCAAGCCTGTAGCATCTTTGTGACCCCCATGGTTCCTCAATTGAAAAGCACTGGGTGCCGACACTGTGTTTGCACCTTGCACCTGGCCGCCCCTGTGCCCCTTAGGGTGTGTTTGATGCTGTCCTGTGGCCCTCCCTGTGCTGATTTAAATCCCCCAGATCTATGCCCTGAAGTCACTGGTACTTACCTGCAAACTGTTTCTTTCTGAGTGCCCGCAGTCTCAATAGGATTCACACGGGTACCCAACACCAACTTTGACCTCTGTGGCCGGCCGACCCCATGTTGTTGGTGGTGCACACTGCTGTCTTCATAAACTTTGCCCTGTGAACACCCTAACCCCCAAAGACTGAGATAGTAAGTCAAGTACTTACCTGAAAATTGTGTTACTTTTCCTCCCTAGGACTGCATTGCTTTCTATGAGAAATTGCACTGTCTACTTTTGAAATTGAAAGTATTACTTACCTGAAAACTGTTATCTGTAAAAATAAAAAAAGAGCATTTGACACTTGAAAGTGATATATTCTTGAAACTGTACTTAACTGCAACAAAGATCCTTTTAGTTCTAGAAATAAAGAAACAAAGTACATATTTTGATACATACTGGAGTTAGTCATTGAATGTGTGCCTCTTTTCTTGACTGTGTGTGTACAGCAAATGCTTAGCTCTACCCTCTGATAAGCCTACTCCTCGACCACACTACTTTAGGAAAGTGACATCTTTCTGGCATAGTTACCCTTGCTTTTTGCCTGATGTCAGTGTGTTTGGACTGTAGTTCACTGTGATCCGGCTAACCAGGACCCCAGTGACTGTGCTCTCTTCCCTAAATTTAGCGCACCCCTGTATATCCCTAGTGTATGGTACCTAGGTACTCAGGGCATTGGTATACCAGGGGTTCCCCATGCTCTGCAGGATGTATTATGCCACCAATGGGAGCCCATGCAAACTATGACTACAGGCCTGCCAATGCAGCCTGCGTGAAAAGGTGCGTGAAAGGGTGCCCACACCCTTTCACTGTTAAACCTTACCACTGCACTTAGACATTAATAAGGTACCCCTCTGGGAAGTCCTTCAGCCCAAGGGCAGGGTGCATGTCTAAGTGTGAGGGTACCCCTGCATGAGCAGAGTACCCCTACAAGCCCTAGGCCAATTCATGGGCTCTCTAAGTGCGGGAAAGCCATCTTAAGGTATGTAGTGGACACTAGTGAACACGAGTGTTCTAACTACATAATGGCCACTCCAAACCTAGGCATGTTTGGTATCAAACACATTGGAATCATGCAACTACACTGATTCCAGTGTTAGTTGCATGATACCATGTACTTTGAGAGTTCCCTAGGGGATCCCCCAGGTCTGCCTGTGCAGCCTTATAGGGTCTAGCTGTCAGCCCGTGCTGCTGCTGACCCCAGACACTGTTCTGCTCTGCTGCTGGTGAGCCAGGCTCAGGCCGGGGGAGGAGAACAAAGGATTCTCTGCAAGGGAGAGGTGTGACCACCTCTCCCTCTGTAGTAGGTGTCTAAGGGGAGGTGGTGGCCCCTGAATGCCTCCAGAATGGCTTGAAGGGCACATTTGGTGCCCTCCTTTCATAATCTGGTTTGCACCAATTCAGGAACCCCTTGGTTCCTGCTCTGGTGCAAACACTACACAAAGGACAGTGGAGTGACCACCCCCTGTCCAGCTCCTTCCCTAGGGAGGTGCCCAGAGCTCTGTCAGGTATCCACCTGGTTCTACCATCTTGAAAATAAGATGTGCACAGGCCCCTGACAACATCTACCTGGTTAGGCCAAGTAGATGACGTCCCCGACCCCCTCTGATAGGTGGGTCACTGCAGAGAGCGACCAACCCCCTTCTAGGGTTACTTAAGGGCTCCTTCACAGGTGGGTCTTAAGATTTGTCAAGCAAGACTCTCCAAGGAACTCTCTGCAAGACATCATCTGCTCCCGGCCTCTGGAACCGCTGCTGGTCTTCATTGGAACTGAACGAGTCTCCTTCTGGTGGGAAGGCTCCCATTGCAACATTGTTTTTCTGGATCCTGCAAGAATTCTGCAGCATCCAAGGCTGTGCATCCTCCAGGGTCACAAGGGCTATGTTTGCACCGGGAGCCCCAAAGGAACCTCCCTTGGAGTGAAGGAGTCACTCCCATGCATTTGCAGGCACCTCAAGACAATGTCGACCAGTTGGGGGGGTCTGATTTCCCTAGACACCGAAGATCCTGCAACACAGGTGGTCAGTCTGTGGCCTCCTCTGGGTCCTGTCTGTCTTTTTTTATCCAAGTTGGGAGCCTGTGGGCCCCTGCTTTTGCCCTTGGGCTGGCACCCCTGTACACTACAACTGTTGCATTTGCCAAGGCTTGTTTACTCTTCTGCCAGGAGAACTTCAGGCTCCAAGAAGCCCAGGACTCCAGCACTGTCTAAACAGAAGATCAGCTCTGTCCTGCAACTCCTGCGACATGGGACTTCTGTTTTGCTGGGCTGGTAAGGCCTCCTTGTGACTACTTGTGTTGGCCTTCCTGTGTGCTGCGGGCCAGCTTTGATCCCCCTCCTGGGCAGAGTTTCTGGACCTTGCTGGTCCCCAAAACTTTGCACCTTCCTCTGCAACTCCTAATTGCATTAACCCTCCTGCAATCTGGCAACAGTCAAGGGACAGCTCATAGGCGACTCCTGGGATCTTCCACAGCTCCTGGACCCTGCAGTTGGACTTCTTCTTCCGCCAACTTGCAGGAACTTCATCTTCAGGAGGGTGGGAATTGCCAGCTGGGTGCCCCCGTAGGTGCTGGACTCTGTCCCCTTCCTTTACAGGTCCTCCATGTCTGGAATCCGTCCCTGGGTTCCACCGGCCTCCTCCATGGGTCGTGACAGAAGCTGGTCAATCCAAGACATGCACAGTCTTCAGAGAGTGTCCCTTCTCCCCTCTGCATCTGGGTCCCTGCTGTAGGTACTCCAGTCTTCCATGTATTCTGGTGTAGGGGCACTCTCCATCCATTCTCCTGCCTTCTGGTGTCCTAGGGGTCCACTGGGAAGGATCCTGAATTCCACAAGCTCAAACCACTACACTCTGTGTCTATGGGATAACTGAGCAGGTAACTGGCTTACTCCTGGTTGCTGAGGTCACTTACTGTACTTACCTCTGGTGTTCCTAACTGCCCCAGCCCCTAGCTAACCACTAAACTCACTTTGGCTGGAGTCACCATTTCCCATTCCACTTTCTTAGTATATGGTTTGGCCCTACCTCAGGGCCCTGTTTATTTCTATGCTATTTGTGACTGTTATTTTGTGTGTGTATATTGTATGTAATATCTCCAAAGGGAGATATACCAATGTCAGTTTAGTAGCAGTGCTGTAATAAACTATCCTTTATTGTTGCAACACTTGTATGGTCCTTTCTTGTGAGAAAGTTACCATCTGACTACTGTGGTATTACAAGTGCTCTACATTCCTCCTGGATAAGCTTTAGCTGTTCGCCTCAGCTACCCCTAGAGAGCTTCAACCTATTCACTATCACTAAGGGTTGCCTGGACTCAGCATAGGGTCATACACCATTGGTGTACACCATAAACCGAGTCAGCCTCTTACAACTACCACAAAGAGCACAGTATTATTTAATTTAGCCTCTGTAAAGCCTCTGGGGATCCACTGGACTCTGTACACACTATACCTTACTTCGGTATAGTATATACAGAGCCAGCTTCCTATACTAGGGATTACATGGGTGCACCAGTGTGCCAACTGTGGGTGCAAAACGTTTACCAGCAACCCAATTTAGAGGAGAGAGTACAGACACTGGGGTCCTGATTAGCCATATCCCTGTGTACTACAGTCTAAACACACTGACACCAGATAAAAAGTGGGTGTAACTATATCAGAAAGATTCTACTTTCCTACACCCAGTGCCAGGTCTTCCCCCAAAACTGCAGTCTTTGTTCCCACAAGCAAAACCTTTAGCACCCATTAGCACCCACTGCAAGTCCCTAGTAAATTGTACCCCCTGGCAGCTAGGGTACTAAAGAGGGTCCCTAAGAGCTGTAGCACAAATTGTGCCACCCTAAGGGACCCCTCACAAAGAACATGAGGCTGTCATTGCAGGCTGCATGTCTTCGTGCAGACAAAAGTGAAAACATGGCATGGCACAGTCTGTGTGCCACGTCCCCTAATACTACATGTAAGTAAGTTAGCCCTCTAGCAGGATTTACAGCCCTAAGGCAGGGTGCATAATGTAAGGACGTAGCTGCTGGAGCAGATATCCCCTTGCTATGTGTAGGAAAGTGTCACTTTTGACATGGTCCCCCCACCCCACACACACATACTTTTTCCTGGTTTTTGGTGCAATTGTGACAGAACGTGCACTGGGTCACTGCTATACTCCCTAGTGCCAGATCTCTTTCCCTAAAACTGCACAGTTGTTTTTCCCAATTGGCAAACCTTTAGTGGCCACTGTAAGTCCCTAGTAAATGGTACCCCTGGTACCTAAGGCATGGGGTACTAAAGGAAGGCCCCAGAGGGCTGCAACACAGACCATGCCACCCTCAGGGACCCTCTCACTTAAGTGCACACAGGGCTGCCTTTGCAGGCTGTGTGTGAGGGTGCAGACCCAAAATTAAAACACATGGCACACAGCCTGTGCCCTGTCCCTTTACACTGCATGCAATATATGTAAGTCGCCCCTCTGGCTGGCCTTCCAGCCCTAAAGGCAATGTGCATTATATTACATGTGAGGGCATAGCTGCATGAGCAGATATGCCCCTGCTATGTCTGTCTATTCTCAGACATAGAAGATGAACATTGAAGCCATTTTGAGGACATGTGGTGGACATTGGTGAATATGAGTTTCCCAGCAACATGATGGATTCACTGACCATATGGATGTTTGGTATCAAACATTTCATATTAATAAACTCTTGCTGAATCCAGTGATCAGTTTATTAATAGATGCACTCAGATGGCACCTTAGAGGTGCCCCCTACAAAACCTACCAACTCCTAGCGTGGGCACTGACTGGTCAAAAGCAGTACAGCCACCTTAGAGTTCTCACCCTCTGGGGCTCAGAACAAAGGCCTGCTCTGGGCAGAGTTGTGACCTCTCTCAGGCAGGATGGACATTCAATGGCAGGGAGCTTCAAAGGCCTTGCCGCCTTTGAAAAGCAACCCAGGCCTCTCCAAATGATTGATTTACCTCACCCCTCTCCCCCATTCCAGACCCCACTTTTGGTGGCAGGACTGGTGGGAAAATTAAGCAAATTAGGCAGTGTCCACTTCATACCAGTCACACCCCTAGGGTAGATGAGATGAAGTGGACGCTACTTTTCAAATTCCTCCATCTTGTTTGGAGGGAATTAGGACACTAGGGTTAGGGTTATGCCCACTACCCAAATGAAGTGGTGTAGTCACCCTAAAGGTGAGTAGCTGACCTCCAAAGACTTGAAAGGACTGTCTGCCTTTGAAAAAGACAATAACTCAGGTGGACAGCAGACCTGTCCAGGACAAACCATCTTCAAAGAGCGGAAGCATGCCTGTGGAACCGCGAAACCCGACACCCCCTGCCGCGAGTCCAAGGGGCCCATCTATCCAGTGAAGGTTCCTTAATGCTTCTGACCAAGAGCCCATTGTTGGCTGACTCCTGCTGGACTCCCCAGTGATGCGTGCAGCCGAATTATGGGGACTTCCCCCAATCTGCTTGGTATGCTGATTTTGACGCATTAATCTTTTCTGAATTCACATACTGTCTAGTGGTTGGGTTTGGATCTTCTACTATTATCCCAAATGTTGTCCATCTTTCCTCTCTACTCTTTGTTGGTGGGAGTCAACTTCCATTTGGTGTCCTCCTGTGACATCACACCCCTTCCTCCTGATGTCTCCAACCCTATTCGCGATCTTCAGATTCTTTTTTTTTTGGCCATTGGGTCTGGATGTTTTCGTGAAGACGTCATCAACTTAACCAGGAACCGTGATATTTTAGAACATCTTCAAGAGGTGGAAGAAAAAGGTGCAGGAGAGTGTGTCGACAGTTGGGCGAGAATGCCCGTTTGGGGGTGCTCCCCACGTGGCGTGATGGAGAACACTCCATTTCAATTTTGCAAAAATTGTCAACACATGTACGCACAGAAGAACATGCATCCTGTGTGTAATTTGTGCCTCCCATTTGATCATTGCAGGAGTATTGCAACACCTGCCCAGTGTTCGTACCAAAGGGGCTAAGGGTGAGACAAAAACAAAGAATGGCACACAGCACGCTTCAGGAGCAGAAAACATTCCAATCAATTCGAGGTTTGGGACTTTCAAGCAGAGATGAGGAAAATATTGCAGATCATGCCGAAGTAGATAAGTAGATGCCTCTGAAGGCGACCGGGATATCGTGGAAGTCGGAAATGATGTGCTGTGAAAGAGCCGCAAGGAAGTAAGCACATTCCAAACCTCCAGTAAATCACTCGAGTTGAAGAGATCTGACTCCCTGCATCCTAAAGGAGCCTCGGCGTCTTAACGATCAGGGACTGCAAGCAAATCGTTCGAAAGGGAGACCAACGGAGCTTTCAAAATGGTATCCAGTGGAGACAAGGTACTGAATAAACACGAATCAGTGAAAATTGGAACAAAAATTGTTGGTGCAAAGGTTCCGACTCATACACCATCACTCTCAGATGATATTGAGATATACAATATAGTTATTAAAAATGCAGCTGATAAGTTCAATGTGCAGTTGGAGGAGGACAAACCTCAATCTTGTTTCCCTTTAGAAAATGTATTGCCAAAACAGACAAAGAACCAATATTTTCCTATGGTTCCTAGTGTCCTGATCCATGGCAGGGAGGCTTCTAAGGAACCAGCATCATGCAGAGCAGTCACTCCAAGAACAGAGAAAAATATAACTTCTCTTCAAAGGATCCACCATATATGAAGGGAACAATCCCAGTTGATTCAATCATCACATCAGCAGCAAGGAAAAGGGCAAATGTCCCCTCAACATCCTGGCCACTCCCAGACAAAGAGAGCAATAAGATGGAGCCCATGGGTGGAGAATGGAACCTAGTGCAGCTAACTAATGGCGCATTGCCAATTCAAATCCTCTACTGAAGAGACACTCACACCAACACTGGGAGGAAATAGGCGAGTTAATGAAGGACTTACCGAACCAGTACAAAAAGAGCAGCACATTTAGTGGAGAGAGGAAAGAATATTGCCAATACATGTCTAAAGTAAGCACTGGATGCAGCAGACACATCAAGTATATGATTAATGATGGGAATAACCCTAAGATGCCATTCTTAGCTAAGAATTTCAAGCTTCAAATCAGAGGTACAGGCTAATATAATTAATACATCATTAAATCGTCTGCAGTTAGTTGGCAACTCAGTGGATTAATCTTTAAATCAACTAAAGAGAGACAATGAAACTGCAAAGTCAATAGGAACTTTACAATTTCGTGGAGGATTTCAGAGAGGCTCTTTTATTTCAAGAAGACCATCGTCAAGGGGTAGCTTTCAGTCAGCCAGTTCTCACCAAAGTTTTCAGGGGAGCATGCAGACATCATCACAGCTGACTTGGCAATCAACAAGCGAGGCATCCCTTTAGAGGAAGAGTCGGAGCCAGAGGTCAATCTGCAAAAGGGGAAACAACTCCTTCAAGCAAGTGACTGCACATCAGCACCACTAAAGCATACAAAAGATCAGTCATACAAAAAATCAGTCACAAAGCAATAGAGTTCCACCATTTTTCACCAGTCGGTGGAAGAATAAAACATTTTTTCCAGGAGTGGAGAAAAATAACTTCAGACAAATGGGTGCTAAACATAATAAAATATGGATATTGCATAGCATTTATAAAATACCCTCCAGCAAAGGAGCCAACAGAAATAATAAATTTGAAGGAAGAGACAATTCAACTCCTCAAAGAAGTTGAAGAACTGTTAGGAAAGCAAGTAATAGAACTGGTACCAAAACAGGAAATCAGAAGGGGATATTTCCTAATTGCAAAAGTGGATGGCTCACTAAGATACATTTTTTACCTCAAATTAATCAACAAATTAATAAAGAGTCAAAAATTCAAAATGACAACTTTGCAAGAAATTATATCACCACTCCAAGAAGGAGACTACATGCGACAACAGATGTAAAGGTTGCATATTTGCACATACCAGTGAATGCAAAACACAAGAAGTATCTAAGATTTGTAGTAAATTGAAAACATTGTCAATTCAAGGTCCTAGCCTTTGGAATAAAATCTGCACCAAGAGTGTTCACAGAGTGCCTAGCAGTGTTATCAGCACATCTAAGAAGTGAGAGGGTACATGTGTACCCATACCTGGACAATTGGTGAGTAAGAGTGCACTCCTACCAAAAATGCAGAAAGGACATTTTAAGGGTAATGAAAACTCTTCACTCTCTAGGGTTCTCATTGAACATTAAGAAGTCATCCCCAGAACCGGAACAGGAGAAGGTTTTCTTGAAAGCCAGGTTGAATTTAATTCACGGCAAAGCTTTCCCCAGCGGCAAGAGGACTTTGTCTTTGTTGGAGGAAACTCTAAGTTACCAGAAGGGGCAATCCCTGACAGCGAGGACTGTGGGGAAGTTACTAGAAAAGATAGCATCATGCATTCGCTTAATACCCAATGTGAGACTGCACATGGGACCGATCCAGGAATGGCTTCAGGATCAGTGGTCTCAAGCGAAAGGGAGTTGGGAAGATCTAGTGGTTGTCACGCAGAAGGTTCAGGAGGAAAGGGCGTCATTCAGAAGGGGGAACATTACTTGGGGACGACTATTTCTGCAACCGACTCCATCAGTAACAATACCCACAGATGCATCACATATGGGATTGTGGGGCTCATATGGGCTCACTCAAAGTAATAGAAGTTTGGAACAAATAGGATGCGGTACAGCACATACATTGGCTAGAGTTAAAGACTGCGTTTCTGGCCTTGAAAGCATTTCAGAACCACATTTTCAGGAAGACAATCCTAATCCAAACAGACAATACAACAATGTTTTATGTCAACAAACAGGAAGGAACTCAATCCCTACCACTCTCAAAACTAGCTCAACAGTTATGGATTTGGGCAATTCAGAGACAGATAGACATTCAAGGGATTCATCTACCAGGGTAGGAAAATTGTAAAGCAGACAGATTGAGCAGACAAGCCTCATGCTCGCATGAATGGGAGCTAAGCCAGAAGACAGTACGAGACATTTTAAAAAAAATGGGGACTTCTATCAATAGACCTGTGTGCAACACCCATGAATGTGAAATGCCAAAGCCTTGCGTCCAGGAAATCACACCATCAATCTCTGGGGAATGCTTTTTCGATAAATTGGTCAGGGACATTTGCACACGCTTTTCCACCAGTCCCATTGCAACACAATGTCCATGGAAAATGGGGAAATCCTGCACCCAGATCCAGATTATTTCAAACACACACATTACTCCTGAAGACTTAGAATTCGGTCACATGAGGTTACCAGAAGATACAATGGCAGTGCTAAGAGAGGCAAGAAAACCAATAACTAGAAAATGTTATACAGCAAAATGGGAAAGATTTACACTTTGGTGTGTACGGACAAATTAAGCAAGAGAATCACAAAGGAAAAAACTGTTTTAAAATATCTAACACACCTGTTACAAGAGGGGTTGACTTATGCATCCTTGAGAGTTCATCTAGCTGCTATGTTGGCTTATACAAGAGGACAAATAGGAGCAAGTTTCTTCAAAGCATCTGTGGGGAAAAGACTTTTAGAAGGGGCAAATAGGGTAGCTCCTCCTAGAAGTGTTCCAGCACCTACTTGAAATTTAAATTTAGGGGCATATTTATGAACCCTTACCGCCACTGGAGCATCACTTTACGTGGAGCGCTATGCCCTGCACCATATTTACAAGGTGGCTTTAAGCCACTTTTTGTGGCTTAACACCACCTTGTAAATACGGCCCCTTCACACGCACCACTTTGCGTGTAAGGGGTGTTCCTGTGGGCTTGCCACAGCAACACCTATTGCATTTTGACGTTGCCCCCGATTAAATGTTTTCGTAAACCTGAGGCAGGGCCAAAATCTAACACCACCCCAGAGGTGGTGTTAGCAAGGCACATCGAGGAGGAATACTTTTATTCCTCCTTGTTTTTCGCTTTTTCTATGTGTGCTGTATTCTGCAGCACGCATAGAAAGAGCAAAATGACAGAAATGATTGTTTATGTGCAGGAAGGCATCTCTTCCTGCACATAAACAATCACTTCAAAATGACGCTTTGGCACTTCTGAGTGTGCTGCATTCTGCAGGACACAGAAGTGCCAAATCACTATTAGTGACTGTTTATGTGCAGGAAGGGACACCTTCCTGCACATAAAAAATCAAACCCTCAATGCAGACATCCTTGTACAATGGTGCAAGGATGCCTGCGTTAGAGCTAGGCAGCACAATTTAGCACCAGCGCAGAGGGAAACGCAGGGGTGCACTGTAGTCTAATAAATACGGCGCATCCCTGCATTTCTAAAGTGATACAGCGCAGCAATTTTGTCGCAGCATCGCGCTGCACCACTTTTCAGTAAATCTGACCCTTAGTTCTTACACAATTTATGAAAGGGTCGTTCGAACCTTTACACAAAGCAACTTTGCAAATGCTAACATTGAAGACTGCTTTTCTTGTAGCTATAACATCCTTACGCAGAGTCAGTGAGTTACAGTCTCTCACTATTTAAGAACCTTATCTTCAAATTCACAAAGACAGAATTGTTATGAGAACAAATCCAAAAGACCAAGCAGAAAAAGCTCTACACACTCTGGATACAAGACGTTGCATATATTATGTTGAGAGGACAAAGCCTTTGAGGAAAAGTCAGCAATTATTTGTAGCGTTCGCAAAGAACTTTCAAGGGAGAGCATTGTCAAAAGGCACTATTGTGAGATGGAATGTGAAATTGATTCAAAAATGCTACTACAACACAGGAGAAGCATTACCTAGGCCACAAAGAGCATCTTCAATACAGCAAACAAAACATGGAAGCTCAAGTGGAACAAGGGGTATTAAAACTTATATTTACGAATCAATACCCATCTTCATCCCAACCACCACAATAATAAAAACAGCTTTTAAATAAATGCACAGCTTGTGAATCCAGAAAAGATTCATGCCGCAAGATGTAAAGTATCTTACCAGTAGGTGTAGTTTTTCAGCTTGAAGATTTTCTGGATTCACAAGCAACCCACCCATATCCACCAAGAAGATGGAGAAGAAAAAAAAGGAAGAGAACGAAAATAAAGGAAAATAAAAACAAGAGAATTTGAAGATGGCGAATAGGAATGGATACATCTGGAGGAAGTGGTGTGACGTCACAGGAGGACACCAAATGGAGGTTCTGTTGACGCCCACCAACAGAGTAGAAAGGGAAGATGGACAAAATAGTTTGGAAAGTAGTAGAAAATCTGGACCCAACCACTAGATGGCAGAATAATGCACAGCATGTGAACCCAGAAAATCTTCAAGCTGCAAAACTACACCTACAGGTAAGAAACTTTATGTTCCGATGCCTAAAGAGGCCCCTGTACCTGGAGCCCCTGGACTTTGGGGAGCTGAACCGCTGGTGTCCATACTACCTCTTACATCTCACCTTACCTGGGCAGCTGTGGGTTGACCTCTCCTGGCCTAAGCCTGCAGCCTGTTTTGGAAAGTGATCTCCGCTACTGAATAATATTGGGCGCCCAACACTGTGTTAGCAATGCCCCTGTGGCGCTGAGGTGACAAGTTTGATACTGCCTTGTGGCCCCCTTGTTCTTACTTCACCACCAGGAGATCGACCCCTAACTCTGCTATACTCACTTGTAAGCAGCACTGCAGTGGATACCCTTGTCTTCATTGGATAGCATTTTGCCCCTGATGCAGTGTTAGCATTCTGCACTGAGCCGCCCCTGTGCCGCTGAGGGTGTAAGTTTGGTGCTGCCATACACCCTCTCGCCCCAGTGCTCGCCTCAACCCCTGGAGACCACCATCTACCACTGCTTGTACTTACCTGGGAGCAGCGTGTCTCCACCCCCCCCCCCCCCACAACATTCGGCACCAACTCCGACTTTGACCTTTGCACCCAGCCGCCCTGTACTGCTGTGGGTGCACCCTTGTTACCAACCTGAACCCTGCTCGGTGCTAGTCTAAAGCCTTAAAAACTGGAGCCATACGTCATTTACTTATCTGTGAAAATGCATCATTTTCCCCCTATAGGGTAACATTGAAGAGCTCTGAAAATTGCACTCTGTCAATTTTTGAAACAGGAAAGTATTTTGAAATTAAAAACTACTTACCTTATAACAAAGTTCTTTGATTCAAAGCATATATAAAAGCAACTGTTATTTTTCTAAATTGGTCTCTGATTTATTCTTTGAGTGTGCCTCATTTATTGCCTATGTGACCACAACAAATGCTTAAAACGACTCCTTGATAAGCCTTGCTGCTTGCCCACACTAAAACAAAATTAGTACTAGACCTATCTATTTCTGCCTCTGCACATCTTTGGGGATCCACTAGACTCTCCGCACAGTGTACTTCATTTTGGTGCACTATATAGAGAGCCAGGTTCCTACACTATGTATTTGTCGATTCTCAGACATAGTAACTGTAGGAAGCTGGCTCTGTATATACTATATCAAAATGAGATATAGTGTGCACAGAGTCCAGGGGTTCCCCAGAGGCTTAACAGAGGCTAAAGTAGATAATACTAATACTCTCTTTTGAGGTAGTGTAGTCGAGCAGTTAGGCTTATCAAAGGGTAGTGCAAAGCATTTGTTGAATACACACATAAAATAGAAGAAGCACACACTCAATGACATAACTCCAAGCCAATAGTTTTTATATAGCAAAATGTATCAACAGTACTTTGTTTGAAATCAATAAGTTAAACAGTTTTTGAATTATTGGCAATAATCTGTTTTAAAAATGGGGACACTGCAATTTTCAGAAACAGTTCCTGGGGGGGAGAAATGTTAGATCGTTTTGCAGGTAAGTACAACACTTACAGTTTCAGTCTCCGGATTTTTGAAAGTCCACCAGTTGGGGTTCAAGATAACCCCAAACACCCACCACCAGCAACGCAGGACCGGCCGGGTGCAGAGATCAAAGATGAGCAGATTTAACGTGGGCTCCTATGGAGACAGGGGGTACTCAGAACCAGGTCTGCCTATAGGTAAGTACCCGCGACTCAAACGGCAGACCAGGGGGGATTGAAGGAGCACTGGAGGGGCCACAAGTAGGCACCAAACACACACCCTCAGTGGCACAGGGTGGCCGGGTGCAGGGTGCAAACAGGACATCGGGCTTCCAGGGCTGGTCTATGAGGGGACCCCACTCAGAGGCTGCAGGCGAGGTCCTGAGGGGTGTCTTGGGCACCCCACCAGTTGAACATGGAGGAGGGCCGCCTGCTGAACATAGGTGCACCAGGTGACGGTTTCTCTAAGGCCTGGGGGCTGAGGGTGCAGTGCGTCTTTAGTCCGGAGCTTTGCAGTCCTGGGGGGTCCTCCGGATTACCTGTGCAGGCATTGTCGTGGAGAGGTCAACCCAGCGTGGGCACTTACTCCCAATCACCATGGGACCCTCTCTAGTTGGGTGGACCACCTGGACATGGGCCGTGGGAAGCAGGTGCAGAGTGGTCAGGACTCGCGCATCGGGAGTGAGGTGGGAGCCCTTGGTAGTTGGTTTTTCTTAGACAGGGCCGCTGTCCTCTGGAGTTTTTGGTCCTTTTGGGTGCAGGGCAGTCCTCTGGAACTTGGCAGAGGTCATTGTTCTCACTGGATGTGTCGCTGTTCTTTTGCAGGTTCTTTGAAGCAAGAGGCTGGCCGATAGGACTGGGGCCAAAGCAGTTGTCGTCTTCCTTCTCTACTGGGGGTTCCAGCTAAGCAGCCCTTCTTCTTCTTATAGGTCAACAGAAATCTGGTGAGTTGGGTTCAGGGAAGCCCTTAAATACAAGATTTAGGGGCATTACAGGGGTCAGAGGGCAGTAGCCAATGGCTACTGTTCATGAGTGTGGCTACACCCTCCTTTGTTCATTCCCTTTGGAGAGGGGGCACATTCCTATCCCTATTGGTCCTTCTCCTCCAAACCAAGATGGAGGATTCTTCATGGAATGGGTCACTTCAGCTTGGACACCTTAAGTTTGGTCTCAGCTAAAGTGGTCACTCCCCCTTGTTTTTCTTAAGTTTCCTGCCGATCGTACCGCCAAAAGTGGGGCTTTGTCTGGGGGCAGGCATCTCCACTAGCTCAAGTGCCCTGGGGCACTGTAACACGAGGCCTGAGCCTTTGAGGTTCACCGCCAGATGTTACATTTGCTGCAGGGGGGAGGTGCTTCACACCTCCACTCAGAGCAGGCTTTGTTGCTGGCCTGAGAGAGCACAAAGGCCCTCATCCCATGGGGTCAGAAACTTGTCTGCTAGTGGCAGACTGGCACAGTCCAGTTAGTCCTACACTAGAGGATTGGGTAAAATACAGCGGGCATCTCTGAGATGTCCTCTGTGTGCTTTTTAGAATAAATCCAACACGTGCATCAGTGTGGGTTTATTGTGCTGAGAAGTTTGATACCAAGCTTCCCAGTATTCAGTGAAGCCATTACGGAACTGTGGAGTTCGTAATGACAAACTCCCAGACCATATACTTAATATGGCCACACTGCACTTACAATGTCTAAGAAAGGACTTAGACACTGTAGGGGCATATTGCTCATGCAGCTATGCCCTCACCTGTGGTATAGTGCACCCTGCCTTAGGGCTGTAAGGCCTGCTAGAGGGGTGACTTACCTATGCCACAGGCAGTGTTTTGTGGGCACGGCACCCTGAGGGGATGCCATGTCGACTTTGCCTTTTCCTCCCCACCAACACACACAATCTGCAATGGCAGTGTGCATGTGTTCGGGGGGGGGTCCCTTAGGGTGGCACAATACATGCTATCAGGCAAAAAGTGTGTGGGGGGTAACTGCAACAAGTGCCAGTTTCCTACTGTAAGTGACTAGTGAAGCCATTTTAAATACACGTGCTGGACACCGGTCAATATGAGTTCCCCAGCTACATGATGGCTTCACTGACAATAGGATTTTTTTGGTATCAAACATCTCATATTGGTGAGCCCACACTGATACCAGTGTTAGATTTACCAATACCTGCACCCAAAGGGCACATTAGAGGTGCCCCCCTGAAAACCTGCCATCTATTTGTATGTTCACTGACTGGTCCTGACCAGTTCAGCCACCCAAGCCATGTTTCAGACCCCCTCCAAGGTGAGAGGAAGTGCTCTTGAGGGTCAGAGACAAAGCTTGCACTGGGTGGGGGTGTTAGCACCTCACCCAGGCAGGATGGACAGTCCAGGGCGGGGAGCTTCAAAGGCCTCGCTGCCTTTGTAATGCGACCCAGGTCTCTCCAGATGGTGGAGATGACCAACCCCACGTCCTGACCCCAATTCTGACGGCAGAACAGGTTGGAAAATTATGCAGATTAGGTGTGCCCACTTCATGCCAGTCCCACCCCTAAGATGGACCAGTTGAAGTGGACACTACCTTTTTAAATTCCTCCATCTTGTTTGGAAGGAATTCAGGCCACTAAGGTTAGGGTTTTGCCCACTTCCCAGCAGAAGTGGCCATTGAAAGGGTGTAGTCACCCTAAAGGTGGGCAACCCATTGGCTGCCACCTGGCACTCCCTGTAACACTCCTAAATTTAGTATTTAGGTGGCACCCCTGGAGCTTAGAACTAATATCCTGACTACCTGCAAGGAAAAGGATGCATAGGAGTTGCACCTGCAGAAGAGGAAAAGGCGCTGCTGACCTGGTACCAGCACCACTGGCCTGCCTGCTGACCTCAATGGACTCTACCCAAAAAGACGACTTGTCCTGCAGCTGAGCCTCCAAGAAACCCAGGAGGACTTCCGGCCTTCCAAAAAGACTCAGACTCCCATGAATCAGCTCTGCAACAGTCTCACAAAAGGAATCTGCAGCCTCTGGAACAGTAAAGACCCGACACCCTAAGTGACTACTGCACCTGACATCCACAACCTGAGGTGGAGCAAACCGACTGTGCCAGGAAGGTTCCCCAGATGTCCGGAGTCTGAGTCCATCATGAGTTCACCTCTCTTGGGATCCCCCTTCCCCCAAGTTGCCTGCAGCTCCTCACGCAGGCCCGCCCATCTCCCACGGCCTTGTGGTGAGAGAAAACCAGAGCTCTCCAGCAACCACTGCACCCATCATCCACAACCCAATCTGAGGTAGGTCACGGGTGTGAACAATGTCCCCTCGCTCCCCTGAGCTCTAGTCCACCCTGGGTCCTCCCTATTGGACTCCTCAACGATACCTACAGCCTCAACACACAGGACGCCCTAACCACGAGGGCTCCTGGATGGAGAAACCCAATGCCTAAGGACACCCCTGCATCTGTCGCCCCTGGGCCCTGGAGCAAAGGACCAAAGGTGCACCTACATCCATGAGCACCCCACGTCTACACCCTACCTGTTTGTTGTCCCTGATTGGCTTCCTGGCCAGAGCCTGTTTTCACAAGGACTAGTTCCCATTGAAAACCATTGGGCACCCAACGCCTTGCTGCACCCCTGCACCCAGCCGCCCCATTGCTACCTGGAGTGACCTAGTCTGGTTCTAATCAGTGCCCAGTACCTTAACTCTGAGATTGGCCTCGTAGGTTAACATTGAAGAACTCTGAAATTGCATTGTTGATGCCTACACAAGTCTTGTTCTAGAACCTCCACTGTTTTTACCATCCACAGCACTTATGCTGGTATAAAGCAGTGGTTCCCAACCTTTTCACTTCTGTGGACCCCCATTAAGGTACTTGTATTTGAAGTTCGGAGATGCACTTTAGGTGCTAAGGTGCCATGGTCCATAAACCCACCAGCAAGTTTTAGTTTACTTGCCCTGTTGTATCCGGGAGCAGAGGTGCTGGATGGGTTGGTAGCCTTGAACGCTACATTGGTAGAAAGCAATGGGCCCCTGTAAATACATGCTGTAAGGGTGGGACTTCGGAAAACCTTTGTCAGAACTCCAAGGGGTTTTTAGAGCAAGGGGGCACAGTCGGTTGACGTGAACTTGGGCCGTGGGGCTCCGGTGCAGAGGTGTTTGTCTGGCTGGTCCCCTGGAGTGGGGAGAAAAACAAAACAGCAGGACCTCTCTGTTTGTTGATCTTGTCTGTCTTGAAGCCCCTTGATGTGCAGGTGAGTTTTCAAGGTGGTGTTGTCCAGGCTGGACAACAAACATACCTTGGCTGATGCAAGTGCCCCAGTACTCAGAGTATTGATGCAGTGGGGCTCCTAGGGGTTCTAGCATCTCAAAACTTGGTAGAGAGACGGAGCTGGCTTCCTTGAGCCATGAAACTCCCCTCCTGAAGTGTTGCTGTCTCAGTGGGCCTGATGGCCAACAACATGGTGTACCAGACAGACGTGGTCAGTGCCAGCAGATGTAGGGGGATGGCTCCTCCAGCCCAGTGGAGATAACTGGTTGTCAAAGTGCTGGGCAGTCCAAGTGATAGGGAGGGTGCACAGTCACAAGATGAGTCAGGTCTTTGCAATTGTTAAAGAGCAAGTAGAAAGGCAGGGATTGGTACCAATTTCTGTGCAGGACCTTGTTTCTCATGGTGTCCTCTCTTCTTTGTCCTTCAGTTCCCAGGAAGTCTAATCTATCTCTCTGGTGTCGAGGGGGACTCCTAAATACTGAAATTAGGGGAGTGTAGGGTAGTTGCCAATAGGCTACATACCCCTGGGGTGTCTAAATTGGGTAATAGCAACACTTGCTATTTCAAGTGCTTAGAACGGTAAAAGGGAGGTATGAAGTGTGATATAAAAGTAAGTTTATGTTATGTGATGGAATGGGATTAGGCGACTGCAGCGTTGCATTGCTAGTTCAAGAAAGCAAATCCTTTAAGTGTCGGCTTTTTCTTCACAGAATGAGCCACAAGAGGAGGACAGGTGGGAGGTGAAGGCCTTGTGCAGTAGGATATAAAGTTGTTTTATGAAAATAGCAAGGGATGCACTCATTACTGTGCCTGATTTTCATAGGGCATGCATAAAATAGCTTGCTGTGTATATGTGTATGAGGTGTATCGGACTTGTACGAGTTTTGTAAACCCTAATCTAAGAAAAACCTGCCTGTGTGTTCCTAGTTTTAGGGTGTAGATGCTTGCATTTGGTAATGATCCCACGCTCACATGCACAGGTTCTTCCTCTGGCTGAGCTGCATGGCTTTTGTTATAATGATAGCTGATAATATTCCTCAGTGATCACCTGCTGGGATCTGTGTGTGGTATGAAAGGTGCAGGTTCCATTCCTAACTAGGTCACCTCAGAATTGTATCCTTCCAACATTAAACGAGAACCAATTTCTAAACCTGTATGGTGGTAAGTTGACATATTGTGGACATTCATTGCATGATGTGACCCACTTGTGTAATAATTATAATATCTAATGGTGTTATAGTTCTTTAGGAAATATGTATAGTTACCATTTCATAATAAATTATACACATATTCTTTAAGCCTGATTAACAAATGTATATTTACTCACAGTTAAATATATATGTGTGTGTGTGTGTATATATATATATATATATATATATATATATATATATATATATATATATGTGTGTGTGTGTGTATATACATATATATGTGTATACTATTGTACACTTAACATGCTCATAGGTCACTGTATTGCTCCTAGATAAGTTGTTATATTAGATACTTATGAATCCCTGCTTTCCTTTGTATGTCACAATGTTATCTTAACTATTTAACAGCAAACATTTCGCTATTGAAAAATTGAGGAAAGATAAATGAATGTTAGAAAAGTACACTTATTAATTAACATTGCATATTACAAATCATGAAAGTCTGTGTTTATACAATACTACTTTTCTTCTTATATTATTATACCCATTATTATATTCTTTGCACATATATTCCCTTACTATGTATTTACATATCTATTTATTTATTACTGTAGTCCTACTGTACTACAGGAAAAATATATAAAAATAAATAAGATTATATAAATAAAGTTCAAAATATAAATAATGTAAGAAATGTATATATAAAATAATAAATAAATACAATATAAAATAATATAAATTTTACTCTCTCATAAGCTTTACTCTATCTCCCCATCACCGTATGTCTCTATCAATCTATCCTCCGTTCCCACACTGACTCATCCCAAACCCATTCTACCACAATTATCTCCAAAATAACTCCGCCTAAGCTCTTACCTCCTCTACCGCATCTAGCTCATCCCAAACCTCAGTTTACTACCATGATCTCCCAAACAACCCCTACTAATGTCCCCCTCATTTATCTCACCTTTGACTCATCCAAAACCCCTCTTGCTACTATGATTCTCTCTAACCCTTTCCACAGACTCTTCCCTCCTCCATCTCTCCTTTACTCATCCCAAGCCTTATCCTATTACTATAAAGTCCCAATTAACACTTCTTGATTCTTCCCTCATTTATCCCTTCATTGCTCCAGTCAATCTAACTAACAACCTCACATATCCTCTGCTCAAATTAACTCATAATACTACTAATACTGTACTCATATTTCCCTATACTAATCCACCACTAATTCCTCTTGGGTTCCGGAGTAGCGCGATACTCGCCGAAAAGCACTTCAACGCCTCGTCAGGGGTAGTAGGCGCTATATAAATGAAATTACAATTACACCCCCAATATGACCACTTCCTGCGAGGAGTAGGCTTGGTCTGACCCAGAGTTGCTAGTTTCACCAAAAACCAAGATGGTAGAACCCTTCTACGACTGTCCGCTTCAGGTGACCCGACTTCTGAATACCTAATTTCCCACCTGCTCTGGTGACAAATGGGCCTCAAGGCGGGGGGGAGGAGTTTGCCAGGTCTTTGGGAAAGCCATGGTTGCATATTAAAAGTGGCAGAGGCTTTGAAGCCTCTGGCCTTGATATGCTAAATTCTGCAGTCATCCTGCTGTAGGAGGTGTGATCACCTTACATCTGGCAGGCATTGTTCCTGGCATCAGAGCCGAGGCTCTCACCTGCAGGGGTTCAGAAACTCATCTCTGGTGGCAGGCTGGACTTCATGAGTCAGCCAGCATGCTAGGTGACTAGTAGGGATACAGGGGGCACCTCTAAGGGCCCTGTGGGTGCATGTCATAATCTGATGCTGGCATCAGGACACATTTATTAAGACAAGGTGTTTGATACCAAACTCCTGTACTTTCAGTAAAGCCATCATGTAGCTGGGTAACTTGTAATGACCAGTGCCCACTACATGTTCTCAAAAATGACTTCCGGAACACTTGCAATGCCTATCAATGGAACTAAGCATTATAGGGGTACATCTGCTCATGCAATTGTGCCCTCACGTGTATTATAATGTACCCTGTCTTAAGGCTCTAAAGCTTGCTGTAAGGGTAACTTACATATAGTACATAAAGTGAGTAGGCATTGCACATGGAGTGGGCAATGTTGGGGCATATTTTTTTTTGCTTTTAGCATCATATATTTTGACACTAAAATGGTGCAAAGTTAACTCAATATTTATATTTTGCAAATATTGGAGTTTGTTCCGTTTTTTGGATGCGTGAACCCACCTTGCCGCAATGAGATGCAAGGTAGGCATTCTCATTGAAAATATGACACTAAGCCCTCAGTGTCATATTCATCCCCTCATGCAAAAATGAGGCACAGATTGGAGGCGGACCAAATAATGATGCTAATCTTGCTTAGCGTCATTATTTAACGCCTAGGTCAGACCAGGCGTTAAGGTACCTGTGGACCAATTTCAATGGCCAAACACCATGGAATTGGCTCACAGGTGCCCACCCCAAGCCCCAGGAACACCCGCACCAGAGGGACACCATAGGAGGGGGACTCCATCCCAGGTGAGTAAGGTAAGTATTTTTTAATTTAATATTGAAGTGCCATTGGGGACCCTTTCATGGGGCCCCCTGTCTGGCACTGGGTGTAATGGCTATGCCCAGGAGACACTGGTCCCCTGTGCTGGCCATTGGGGTGGTGGGCATAACTCCTGCCTTTACTAAGACAGGAGTCATTTTTGGGTGGGTGTGCGTCAGGAAATGACGGTAGGCTGGTTACCGTCATCCATTTTGCCACTAACCAGCCTACTGTAATTTCCTGTCGCACAACCCCCGTTTCCCATACTGCCACCCTCACCGGCTAGCTTCTTTTTTTGTGACGCTAGTCCAAGCTTAGCGCTGGCTTGCCCCATTCATTAAATATGGCTCCCGGCTGGCAGTGTAGAATCGCACAAGCCGGTGCTATACTTTTGATTCAAAACTGCGTTTGCACAGTTTTGCGTCAATAACTATAAATCTGGGCCATTGTGTTTACAAATGGTTTGCACCATTTCACACATCCTGCTTTGGCAGTTTATGCAGTTTATGTGTGGGTCCCTTTGGGTGGCACAATAAAGGCAGAAGCCCTTGGGGGACCCTCTTTACTACCCCCTCCCTAGGAACCATGGGTACCATTTACCAGGGACTTGATGGGGTGCCAAAGTCCTTGCTAATTGGGTTACAGTCGGTCATTTGTAGTGCTGCAAGTGAAAGAGCACTGGCATCTGGTTGGCAGGGACCCAGTGACATCAGTATCAGTGAGCAAAAGGTGGGGGTGATCATGTCAAAAATGGCACTTCTTTACAGTGTTTTCAGCACTATTTGTTTTTTTTTCTCTGTGCCAGGTTGGTGCTTTTCTGGCAGGGTTGGGGCCCCATTGGTCTGTTTGGTGCTCTATATGGGCTTCTTCCTGCAGTTCTGCTCTCTGCCATTTCAACCCAAGGTTCGCCTTTGGACTCTTCTGGTGGTGGTCATGTCCACTCTGGTGCCAGGCCTTCATTGGTGATATGCCATCTGAGGTCTAATTTGGCATCGTAACTTCCAGCACCAACTACACCCCCCCCTCAAAAAGACACCCAAGGACAAAGTCAATCTTCCAAAGGTCTAGAAGTGAGGCCCTGAGATAAGCAATGTTGGCCTGGTCAAGCACAGAACTGCAGTAGCCTGAACCAGTTCCACTCCAGCAACATTGCCAGTCATGTGACATTTGGCCCCAACCTCTGCCCACATGCTATACCCAGTCATGCAAGTTGCAGATAATATCAGTAAGGATGCTGATTTAGTCCAAAAATAACCCCCCCCCTTCTTCTGACTTAATGACTGGTCTCCAGGGTGCCAGTAAGCTTGATACACTTCCAGACGTTAACATGGAATGTCCTTCAGGCACTGCTCCAGGGATGACCTCCTTCCACAAAGATCTAAGCAAGGCAGCCAGAGGTCTTGGGGCTAACTTTTCCCACTTACTTCTTTGTTCCAACTTTTTTACTGGGCTCCTGCAACATGCCTTGGCAACATAAAAAACTCTCTGGCCCACTTCAGCCTTGGCTGTTAATCATTGTATTGCAATGTTGTACACCCCTGATCCTGGCGACCCATCCTTACTAAACAATCCTACTCCTTTGCTAGCAAGTTTGGTGGTACAGGCTTCACCCTATTCGAAGCAGAATTTATGAGTTTGACTGCCCAACCTGACAGAATCCAAGAAGCTGGTTGTGTTCGGTAAAAAAAGGTCTTGGCAGGCATCTTGGCTTTGAGGTCAATTAATGCTCGCTCAATGCTTGCCAGATATACATATGCCTTATGAGAGATGGCTCTCAGACCACCCTACCCATCACTTTGCTGAGGTGGTGGAAGAAGTCCATGATGCCGCCCTTTTAAATGATCTGGATAGGCATGGACTGACTTCTGTAGCCAGAGCTTTGGGGTTATCCACTGAACACGAGCAGCATCTTTTCTTCAATTCTCCTGGAACATACTAGCAAGCCTCATGGATATGCCATTCAGAACGGCTCTCATTTTTGGGACAATGATTGGTGTAGCTCATGCGGTCTCCGCTCACATCCTGCGGTTGTAGACAGTTACAACAAACCTTTTCAAAAGGCTTTGCCTTTCTGCAGTGTAGGAAAGTACCCTCTTTCCTGGCATGGTTACCCCCATTTTCTGCCTATTATCTGTGTTTGACTGTGTACACTTGGATCTGCTAACCAGGACCTCATTAATTATGCCCTCCCCCGGCCAACCTGGTTACTTGTACCATTTTCCCCCCACATTTGGCATACTGGTGCCCTATGTAAGTCCCTAGTATATGGTACCCAGATACCCAGGGCATTGGGGTACGAGGGAATCCCCATGGGCTCAGCATGTATTTTGCCACCCATGGGTAGCAAATGCAAAGTGTATCTGCAGACCTGCATGCACCCTTTTCACTAGAGCTCATTGCACCAGGTCACTGTAAGTCACCCCTATGGCAGGCCCTCCTAGTCCAGAGGGCAGGGTGCAAGTACCTCTGTATGAGGGCACCCCTGCACTAGCAGAGGTTCGCCCACGGACTCCAGTTCCATTTTCCTGGACTTCATGAGCGCGGGGATGCCATTTTATGCGTGTACTGGACATAGGTCACTACCTATGTCCAGCTACATAATGGTAACTCCGAACCTTGGCATGTTTGGTTTTAAACATGTCGGAATCATACCTCAATACTGTTGCCAGTATTGGAAGTATGATTCGTGCACTCTGGGGGCTCCTTTGAGGACCCCCAGCATTGCTCCTACCAGCCTTCTGGGGTTTTCTGGGCAGCCGAAGCTGCTGCCACCCCTCAGACAGGTTTCTGCCCTCCTGCTGCTTGAATAGCTCAAGCCCAGGAAGGCAGAACAAAGGATTTCCATTGGGAGAGGGGGGTAACACCCTCTACCTTTGGAAATAGGTGTTACTTGGTTTGGGAGGGGTAGCCTCCCCAAGCCACTGGTATGCTTTGAACGGCACATTTGGTGCCCTCCATGCATACACCAGTCTACACTGGTTCAGAGACCCCCAGTCCCTGCTCTGGCGCGAAACTGGACAATAGAAAGAGGAGTAACCACACCCCTGTCCATCACCTCCCCAGGGGTGGTGCCCAGAGCTCCTCTAGAGGGTCCCTGGGTTCTGCCATCTTGAATCCAAGGTTGGCAGGGACCTCTGGGAGCATCTGAGTGGCCAGTTCAGGCAGGTGACATCAGAGCCCCCTCCTGATAGGTGATCACCTGGCTAGGTGATCAATCCCGCTTTCAGGGCTATTTAGATTCTCTCTCTTGGGTGGGTCCTCAGATTCAGCTTGCAAGATTCCAGCAGGACTCCTCTGCAGTCTCTACTTTGACTTCTAGCCACTGGAACCGTGACTGGACTCTCCAGGAACTGACAATCTGTATCCACGATGAAGACTCTGCTTGCAACATTGTTTCCACGGCTTCTTCCAGCTTCTGCAACATTTTCCTGGCTGTGTATCCTCTGAGGGTGGCAAGTCTTCAGTCTGCATGAGAAGGAAGAAAGAATCTCCTCCTTTGGAGTGAAGGAGTCACTCCCCTGAATCCGCAGGCACCAACTGCAACAATGACTGACTTCGTGGATCTCCCCTCATCCTGAGCTGCATGGATCCTGCATCACGGGTGGTAGACCAGAGTAGTCCTCTTGGTCCTTTCTGCCAGCTATCCAACTTTGGTAGAGGTAAACCTTTGCCTTCCCATGCAGGACAGCACCACCTTGCACTGCATCTCTTGCAGCTACCAAGGCTTATTGGCATCTCCTCCAAGGGATCTTCAGGCTCCGTGTAGCCCCTGCCGCCAGCACTCCTTCCTGTGATGCACAGCCCTCTACGTGCTTCGCCTGCGATGTGGGACCCTTTTCCAATTTGCTGTGTGGGCTTCTCTGTGATCCCTGGTTCCTCTTCCAGTGGGTCTCCTGTGGGGGCTGTCTTCCTCAGTGGACTCTCTGCCTTGCTGAGGGTCCCCCTAGGACTGCCCCCATGGGTAGGACCTTGCTGGTCCTCGGCAGCTCTGCTTGTGCTTCCCCGCGACTTCTGCCTTTGCCATGGGTTATTGGTGGCTTTTGCACACCACTGACTGACTGCAATCCTCCATCCGGAGTGGGACGTTGACTGCATCCTCCAGGAACTCTTCACCTGCTCCAGGGCTGCATTCTTGACCATCTTCGTCCTACTGTCGACCAACTCCTGCAACCACAACTGGGTAGGTGGTAGCTCTTGCTCCCTTCTGTGACTTCTGGACTTAGTCCCCTTCTTCCACAGGTCTTCCTCTTCAGGAGTTCACCGCTGGTTTCTTGCAGTCTTGTCTGGGTGTTGCATTTTCTTCTTTTCTTTCCTTTTGGGTGGTGTGAGGAAAATCCGGTAACTTACTCCTTTCCTTCTGGTCACTTGGGAGGCACTGTGGTCCTTACCTTTGCGGTTTCCTATTTCCTCCATCTCCCCTCTAAACACTCCACTTACCTAGGTGGGGGCCCTGCATTCGCATTCCATTTTTTTTTTGTATTGCCTATTACAATTTGCACGGTTTTGTATTGACTTCTATGTCTATTTCTGATTAGTAGTGTACATATGTAGTGTGTTACTTACCTCCTACTGGAGAGTTGCCTCTCTAGTACTTTTTGGTATTGTGTCACTAAAATAAAGCACCTTTAGTTTTGTAACACTGAGGCCCATATTTATACTTTTCTAGTGCCACATTTCCGTCATTTTGTTTTACATAAAAGCGGTGCAAACTTACAAAATTAAATTATATTTTGTAAGTTTGCACCGCTTTTGTATCAAAAAATGACTCAAATGCGGCACTAGAAAAGTATAAATATGGGCCTGAGTGTTTTCTTTCATGTCTGTGCTGTGTGACTATAGTGGTATTGCATGAGCTTCGCATGTCTGCTAGATAAGCCTTGGATGCTCATCCACAGCTACCCCTAGAGAGCCTGGCTTCAGATACTGCCTACACTACACTGATAGGGGATACCTGGAGCTGGTATAAGGTGTAAGTACCTTAGGTACCCACGGTACACCAGGTCAGCTTCCTATATGAAGCTACAACCCTCCTAGAGTCTGTCTGCACACCCATTTGCTATGCTAATACACGGGCAAATGAAGGGGACTTCTTACCTAGGGACCCGTCTCTTCCCACACCTTGAAGTACCCCCACCCACCTCAAGGAGCACTTGTAGTTGCTTTGTGAGCTGGGTTTTTATCCTCCTCTCTGCAAGCCGGGAATACCCATCAGGTCAGTTAGTTATAGTACAAGAGGGCTATCAGTTACCCATCTAGAGTCTTCAAACCCCACCTTTTATTTTGTCTCTAGTCAGGATAATCTGATCCTACAACAGGCGGTCGTAACCCTGCCGCAGAAAGGAGCAGTGGAGCTGATTCCCACAGCAGCTAAAAGAGCAGGAATACTGCTCCTGGTACTGGACGACTGTGGTCTTTATTAGATCCTAGTGCTCAGGACCTTTTTTTAACTTTTTCTGTACAATGAAAAGGTCAAAAATGTCCCTAGCTCAGGTTTTTCTGGTGCTTGAAGCATAAAACTGGATGGTGCTTCCAATATTTGTAGGACACATTTCCACAAACCTATCTTGCAGTCACACAGGACGTACCTGAGGATTGATGGGTTCTAACTGCAAGCATTTCAGTCCTCCAGTTCAGACTTGAAATCTGCACTTCTAGTCTTCATCAGTGATGGCAGTGGTTGCATCCTAGTGGAGAAGGTCGAAGGACTTGGTGTCCTGTATTTAGAAAAATGGCTGCCGTAGGCCAGTTTCCCATGAATTGTTAGATTGCCTGCAGACAACAGCATCCCTGCTTGGGCTTGGTCCATGAACTTGCCCAAGTGTCATCTAGAGATCTTGCTAGCTGTTCACTGGGGCCCTACTGGACACAACATACTTGCAAGGTTTCTTGGGACATTGGGGTATGATTGTGATGTTTAAGCAAGGGGCTCAAGTTCATCGCTTGCCAGGCTTCCTGGCTCATTGCAACCTCCTGTTTGCGTACCTATGCTTGTACATGAGAACTCTCCAGTATCACCTTCATTGCCAGCAGTTCTGGAATTGAGGGTAGGTCAGGTGGCTCACTGAGCACCTGGGATGTCCAACTCAGTCGGCATCATCTTGCTGAGCACAAGTGGGCTCTCCACCCAGAGTGGTTCAGACAATCTTCCACGGGAGCACACCATGTGGCCCTCTCTGTCACATGCAACCACGTTCCTTGCCCGTAGATTGATGCTGTCCAGTATTTGTTGCAGGTAGCCTTTCTAGGGCATTTCGGTTGAATGCAAGAAGAAGAGGCCACCATAAACATCAAGGGTGGTATGTTACATGAGGGGGGTACTTTTGTGCATGTTTTTCTTCAGACTTGAATGCTTTGTTTTTTCCATGCAGGGCAACAAAAGCCTCTTTGGCCTGCTTGCATTACACCTCATTCAACAAGGCAAGTACAGTTTTTCTATTTGATTTTTACACTCTTTATTTCAGACTTGTGAAAGAAACCGACTGCTTCAACCAAGAGTCATACCGGAGGAGTTAAGATCTGGGTAGTCGCTATATTGTAGGTTTTGGAGCATGTATTGGAGGGGGTGGGGGGGGCATACTGTCAAAGTATTGTAAATTACATCTGCACTTAAGTTGGAAGAAAAATTGTGCATTACACAGAATGTCAATAAGAATATTTACCTATGTTTGTCTTTCTTTGGCTTTCAAACTACAAACTCTATTGAAGTCTTAATCCAAATATGCTAACTCCGCTCAAGCAATGATGTTGTGATGCCTCGAGAGACGGGATTTTTGGAGGCCTCTTTACCAGTCTTCAATTCAGCAAGGGTTTTCCGGGCATCAGACAGTTGGGCACAGTAAACGTTCAGTTCTGCACCAGATGTGGCTCGAGCGAGCCTTCTGGCAAGCAGCTCTACAGATCGTAAAACTTCATACCCAGCACACATGAGGACTCGACATTTGAGAAGCTTTGGGCAAGGAATTATAGACATTGTAAAAGGCCTACATGTCGAGCACACAGGCCATCATAGATCAACAATGCAGGAAGCACATGAACTGCCCTCGAGCAAGGGCAATAAGGCGTGGATACAGTGTCAGTGTGTTTATTAAAAAAAATAAAACTTCAATGCCTTTTACCATTAGCTAGCAAAAAGGTGGGTCAGGGGCTGTAGGAAAGCGCCACTGTTGGCATTGTTACCCCCCACTTTTTGCCTAGTGTTGATGCCAACTTTGAAAGTGTGCTGGGACCCTGCTAACCCAGGCCCCAGCAGCAGTGTTTTTTCCCTAAAACTGTACCTTTGTTTCCACAGTTGGCACAGCCCTGGCACACAGTTAAGTCCCTTGTAAAAGGTACCCCTGGTACCAAGAGCCCTGTGGTCAGGGACGGTCACTAAGGGATGCAGCATGTATTATGCCACCCTGGGGAGCCCTCACTCAGCACACGCACACTGCCTCACAGCTTGTGTGTGCTGGTGGGGACAAAATGACTAAGTCGACATGGCACCCCTCTCAGTGTGCCATGCCCATAAACCACTGCCTGTGGCATAGGTAAGTCACTTGGCCTGTCTACTGCTTCAGAGAACCTGCAAAAAGACCAGCAACGCCTCTAGCGGGCCCAGCGACCTCTGCCAACTCCAGAGGACTGCCCTGCACCAAAGAGGACCAAGAACTCCAGAGGACAGTGGCTCTGTATAAAGAAACTAACAACTAAGGTCTCTCACCTCCCTCCCTCTGGATATGTGAGGCTTGACCCCTGTGCACCCGACACCCATGGCCCGTGTCCAGGTGGTACACCTAGCAAGAGAGGGCCCCCAGGCGATAGCTAGCAAGGGCCCTACCTGGGTTGACCTTCCACACCTCCACAACTAAACCTGCAGAGGGAATACCTAGGACCCTACTGACCGTGAAGCTCCGGACGAAGATATCCGACCTTTTAAGAACACACTGCACCCGCAGCCTCCAGGTATTGGAGAATCCGACTTCCGATGCCTCAATGTTCAGCAGGCGGCTCTCTTCCCTGTCTGACCTGTGGTGTGCCCGAGACACTCCCCCTGGACCTGGCCTGCAGCCTCTGAGTGACCCCTGGGGTCTCCTCAGACCAGCATTGGAAACCCGATGTCCTGTTTGTACACTGCACTCGGCCCCCCCTGTGCGGCTCAGGGTGTGTGTTTCGGTGCCTACTTGTGGCCCCTCCAATGCTCCTTCAAACCCTTCTGGTGTGTCCTCCAAGCCGCGGGTACTTACCTGCAGGCAGGCCTGATTCCGAGTACCCCCTGTCTCCATAGGAGCCCACATTAAGTTTGCTCAACTTTGACCTATGCACCCGACTGGCCCCGTGTTGCTGGTGGTGGGTGTTTGGGGTTAACTTGAACCCCAACCGCTGGACTTCCTAAAATCCGGAGACTGAAACTGTAAGTGTTGTACTTACCTGTGAAACGATCTAACAAATCTGAACCCCAGGAACTGTTCTTAAAATTGTAGTGTCCATTTTCAAAAACTGTAATACTAATTTCAAACAAAGTACTGTTGATACCTGTAAGGAAATGCCTACTTGGCATGGTTACCCCCTGACTTTTTGCCTTTGCTGATGCCAAGTTATGATTTGAAAGTGTGCTGGGACCCTGCTAACCAGGCCCCAGCACCAGTGTTCTTTCCCTAAACTGTACTTTTGTCTACACAATTGGCACAACCCTGTCACCCAGGTAAGTCCCTTGTAACTGGTACCCCGGGTACCAAGGGCCCTGATGCCAGGGAAGGTCTCTAAGGGCTGCAGCATGTCTTATGCCACCCTAGGGGCCCCTCGCTCAGCACATACACACGACTAAGTCGACATGGCACTCCCCTCAGAGTGCCATGCCAACCTCACACTGCCTGTGGCATAGGTAAGTCACACCTCTAGCAGGCCTTACAGCCCTAAGGCAGGGTGCACTATACCACAGGTGAGGGCATAGGTGCATGAGCACTATGCCCCTACAGTGTCTAAGCAAAACCTTAGACATTGTAAGTGCAGGGTAGCCATAAGAGTATATGGTCTGGGAGTCTGTCAAACACGAACTCCACAGCACCATAATGGCTGCACTGAAAACTGTGAAGTTTGGTATCAAACTTCTCAGCACAATAAATACACACTGATTCCAGTGTGCACTTTATTGTAAAAATACACCCAGTGGGCATCTTAGAGATGAACCCTGAAAACATACCCGACTTCCAGTGTGGGCTGACTAGTTTTTGCCAGCCTGCCACACACCAAACATGTTGCTGGCCACATGGGGAGAGTGCCTTTGTCTCTCTGTGGCCAGGAACAAAGCCTGTACTGGCTGAAGGTGCTTCTCACCTCCCCCTGCAGGAACTGTAACACCTGGCGGTGAGCCTCAAAGGCTCACCCCCTTTGTTACAGCGCCACATGGCATCCCAGCTAGTGGAGATGCCCACCCCTCCGGCCACTGCCCCCACTTTTGGCGGCAAGGCTGGAGGAGATAATGAGGAAAACAAGGAGGAGTCACTCCCCAGTCAGGACAGCCCCTAAGGTGTCCTGAGCTGAGGTGACTCTTACTTTTAGAAATCCTCCATCTTGCATATGGAGGATTCCCCCAATAGGATTAGGGATGTGCCTGCCTCCCCACAGGGAGGAGGCACAAAGAGGGTGTAGCCACCCTCAGGGCTAGTAGCCATTGGCTACTGCCCTCCCAGACCTAAACACACCCCTAAATTGAGTATTTAGGGGCTCTCAGAACCGAGAAAGATAGATTCCTGCAACCTAAAGAAGAAGAAGAACTGCTGACCTGAAGCCCTGCAGTGAAGACGGAGACGACAACTGATTTGGCCCCAGCCCCACCGGCCCGTCTCCCTACTTTGAAGAAAACTGCAACAGCGATGCATCCAACAGGGTCCAGCGACCTCTGAAGCCTCAGAGGACTACCCTGCATCTAAAGGACCAAGAAGCTCCCGAGAACAGCGGCCCTGTTCAAGAAACTGCAACTTTTTTAAACAAAGAAGCAACTTTTAAAGACCACACGTTTCCCGCTGGAAGCGTGAGACTTTTCACTCTGCACCCGACGTCCCCGGCTCGACCTGCGGAAAACTAACACTACAGGGAGGACTCCCCAGCGACTGCAAGCCCGTGAGTAGCCAGAGTTGACCTCCCTGAGCCCCCACAGCGATGCCTGCAGAGGAAATCCAGAGGCTCCCCCTGACGGCGACTGTCTGCTTCAAGGAACCCGACTCTTGGAAAACACCCTGCACCCGCAGCCCCCAGGACCTGAAGGAACCGAACTCCAGTGCAGGAGCGACCCTCTGCCTAGCCCAGGTGGTGGCTACCCCGAGGATCCCCCCCCCTGTGCCTGCCTGCTTCGCTGAAGAGACCTCCGGGTCTCCCCATTGATTCCTATTGAAAACCTGATGCCTGTTTGTACTCTGCACCCAGCCGCCCCTGTGCTGCTGAGGGTGTACTTTCTGTGCCTGCTTGTGTCCCCCCCGGTGCCCTACAAAACCCTCCTGGTCTGCCCTCCGAAGTCGCGGGTACTTACCTTCTGGCAGACTGGAACCGGGGCACCCCTATTTCCATTGAAGCCTATGTGTTTTGGGCACCACTTTGACCTCTGCACCTGACCGGCCCTGAGCTGCTGGTGTGGTAACTTTGGAGTTGCCTTGAATCCCCAACGGTGGGCTACCTTGGACCCAACTTTGAACCCTGTAAGTGTTTTACTTACCTGTGAACTTAACAATTACTTACCTCCCCCAGGAACTGTTGATTTTTGCAGTGTCCACTTTTAAAATAGCTTACTTCCATTTTTGTCAAAACTGTACATGCTATTGTAATAATTCAAAGTTCCTAAGATACCCGAGTGAAATACCTTTCATTTAAAGTATTGTTTGTAAATCTTGAACCTGTGGTTCTTAAAATAAACTAAGAAAATATATTTTTCTATGTAAAAACCTATTGGCCTGGAATTTGTCTTTGAGTGTGTGTTCCTCATTTATTGCCTGTGTGTGTACAACAAATGCTTAACACTACCCTCTGATAAGCCTACTGCTCGACCACACTACCACAAATTAGAGCATTAGAATTATCTCTTTTTGCCACGTTCTTACCTCTAAGGGGAACCCTTGGACTCTGTGCACACTATTTCTTACTTTGAAATAGTATATACAGAGCCAACTTCCTACAATACCTGTGTGAAATACAAAACTTTTGAAGTACTCCCTCCCACTCCCCACTTCCTCCCCAGACCCCCCTTCATACACACCCCTCCTGTCACACATGCATACACACACCCATTCCAACATTCATCCACACATGCATACATCCATTCACACACACATCCACACACACTTACATACATACACGCAGACATGCATTCACACAACTCAATATACATGCATCCACAACCCAAAACATGCACACACATACAACACGCAACACACACCCGCATACAAGCACACACAGACATACTCACAACACCCCCCTCCCCTGTCGGAGCACCCACTTACCTGGATCCAGAGGGTCCTCCAGCAGGAGATGGGATGTGGCGCTGCTGCCAGCAGCAGTGTCCACCAGCAGAAAACCACCAGGCCGTATTAATTCTCATAATACGGCCGGTGGCGGTCTACTGGCGTGGCGCTGCTGCTGGCAGCAGAGCCATCTCACCGCCATCCGGCATGACCACAGCTGGATTTCCGCCATCCTTCTGGCGGAAATCCAGCTGTGGTCATGATACAGCAGCAGCAACGGTAGGTGGTATATACCGCCAAGGTCCTAATGAGGGCCTGTATCTCACTTTGACATAGTACATGCAGAGCCAGCTTCCTACAGGGGCTAAGCTGAAATCATATCAGGTAAAGGGATATTCTATATCGCAGCTAACATTGGGCATAAGTGCTCTTTGCACATTACAGAGTTGCACTATAAAGCACTTGCAGTTCAAACAGATGTAGCTAAAGAAAACCCTAATATATGTGAACTGCAACATCTTCACTCTCAACTAAAACAGTTGCTAAGTAGCGTGTAGTGGATGCAGTGAAACAGACAGATCTGTAAGGCATGTATCAGTACACGCATGGCCAAGCTATTCAAGTGAGCCACCTGCACCTTGTGGAACAGCTGCAGGCGGTAAACACGTATTGCAAGTAATCATTCAGCACACACCCAGGTGCATGAGGCATGTATATGTGCAGACATGGACACAAGACAAAATCAGGACCCTAAGAAGAGTGTTTTTTCCTCCTAACACAACAACTCTTAAAAGGTGACATTGCACAATTCAGTATCCAGGGATGGGGTGCAATACAAATCATGAAAAAATGTAGCTTTTATGAAATACACCTTTACCAGTTCGAAATTACCTTATGCGTTACTTAATAGTTCCTAGGCAATTAAGTACAACCGCAGCAACACTATGGGGCACAAGTAGTAAAGAATCTGCCCCCAACCCATCACCCCCTTTTCCTCCTCTGGTCCTTACAAAATACTCTGCCGAACAGTATCTTCCTTACGGTTCCTACTCCAAAGCCTTTTTTTCATTTTTCTTTGAGGTTTTGTCTCGCATCAGAAAATGTACCGCTGTGTTTCCCAAAAATACATTGGGGGTCATTTTGACCCTGGCGGTACGTGACCGCCAGGGCTAAAATGACGGAAGCACCGCCAACAGGCTGGTGGTGCTTCCTGGCTCATTACGACTGCGGCGGAAGCGCCTCGGTCGCACTGCCGGGGCCGGCAGTTTTCCGCCACAATGGCCCCGGCTGTAGTAATCCGCCAGGGCAGCGTTGCTAGCAGCGCTGCCCAGGGGATTACAAGTCCCCTAACGCCAGCCTTTTCCTGGCAGTTTGAACCGCCAGGAAAAGGCTGGAAGTACGGGGAGTCGCGTGGCACCTGGGGGCCCCATGCGGCTTTTCACTGTCTGCTTTTGGAGCCGGCTCCTGCGTTGCGGCCCACATCCCCACTGGCCCGGCGGGTGGAAACTTGGTTTCCACCCGCTGGCCCAGCGGGGATGTCAAAATGGGCACGGCTTGAGTGCGGCCGCACGGCGGTTACAACTTGACGGGCGGCGAGTGCCGCCTGCCAAAGTTGTAATGAGGGCCATTGTGTGTGTTTTTTGTGGATGCGGTTACACAGGTCACAACTACCTTCCACTGCAAATGAGCTGAACACCAGCAAAATGTAATTTAGTTAATGGCATTACTTTGAGATGTATTGATATTGCTGAAGTTTAGTGATATTGCTTAATATGAGGTTACAGTGCAGTCACTCAATATTAAAAATCGATTCCACAGATTTACTACGTGTGCAGCTTGTATTTAATAGAGGCTTTAAGATTGTTATAATCAATACTTACACAAGGTCAGGGTTGCGGTGTCAGGAGTCTCAGACCATAATTCAGCTGTCTGAATACTTAGATACCCTGCCCCCCAACACCAAGTTAGTAGTTGCAGGGGACATGAACTGTACATTTGAATCCTCATATTTAAGCAGTGATTTAGTAGCTGAAGAGGTTGAGCAATGGGGTATCCCTCTTTGGTTAATGAGCAACTCTGTAGTCGTTCTTGTGTGGCCTTACAGTTGATATCATTGCGTCTTAAGTATGGGCTAAGTGTCTGTAATGGTTGAACGCTTTCTGATCCAAATATTGCATCTACCTTGAAACGAGGTAAATCGCTCAGTGTTGTTGATGACTTTTTATTGGATGACAGGTTATGGCCAACTTTGGAGGATATGAAGGTGGAATTCCGTCATGATAGCGATCATAATCCCTTGCTTCTCACTCTACATAGCGTTGAATCCAGGAGGTTCTTGAATATTCACCATACTGTTGTCCCTGAGCCACAACTGAATAATATTCTTACCCGTGCCAGTCGGCCAAAAGTTCTGTCTAACCCATATACGATCAGGGAGATCTATAAATTGTTTACTGGTGTTATGGCGAATTATGAGGGACATGAGGTTGACAATATTCCAATCCTTACCATCCATGAGATATTGATACATAAGCTGCAAAAAATTTTTTATAAAAGAACTCATATCAAGTCGGGACTTGTTGAATGCTGCCAGACCTAATAATAACATGTCTTTTTGGAAAGTATTATCTGACAGACAGAGAGAGGGCAAGAATATAACTTGTACTCGTATTCAACCCGAGAGTTGGGTTAATCATTTTCCTAATCTTTATGCTTGCCTCGTGATTCTTCCTCTTGTAACCTCTACTTCCAACAGTTAGCTGTAGTGAGTTCACTGTTTGGTGACCTGGGAATGGATGCAGGCAAACAGGATGATTATATTGTTTCACTTTGGAGGAAACACTAGCCGCAATTAATTCCCTGAAACCCTACAAAGGCCCAGACAAGATACCGGGGGACCTATATAAGTCTGAGCCAGTGATTTGGTCTTGTTATATAAATATGATATGTAATTCAATAGCAGCGGGGGTTCAATACCCAGTACGTGGAAAGGGGCAGAAATAGTTCCTATTTATAAAAAGGGAGTGGTGAGTTCTCCTGGCAATTATAGACCTATTAGCCTTATTGATAATCTTCAAAAAGTTTTTGCCAAACAACTTTTGGGAAGGCTTTAGACTGGGTTGATACCCATTATGAGATATCTCCACTTCAGGCAGACTTTCACCCCAAAATTAGCACCATGGATCATGTTTTTAGGTTGCCACTTTTACACTGGAAATACGTAACACTTGCTAAACAAAAATTGTATGTTGCCTTCGTGGACCTTCGGTCCGCGTTTGATATGGTCCCTAGAGGGAAATTATGGGATGTTCTATATAACATAGGTACTCCAACTAACATAATTTACCTCCTACAACGGTTACATGAGGGCACATACGCTCTGGTGAGGTGGGGTAATCTGGGCTAATTGACAGATCATATTGCTATTCAACGGGGGGTTCTTCAATGTTGTGTTTTGGCACCAAACTTATTTACCTTATATATAAATGAGGTGGTACAAGCTGTGTCTCTTTGCCAAACGGATGCCCCTTCTTTGAATGAGCAAATTATCCCTATACTGCTTTTTGCAGATGATTCTCTTCTTATTTCCAAGAACCCAATGAGTCTCCAGATCTTTGTGGATGAGTTCATAACCTTCTGTACTGACCATGGGTAGGAACTAAATGCTAGTAAAACCAAATTAATGGTACTTAGCCCTCGGTCAGTCAAGAGATGTACTATTACTTTAGCTGGGGCTCCTCTGGGAGAAGTAAGCTCAATAGATTACCTGGGTGTGAGGATCTCTAATGAACTGCTCTGGGAAGAACAGATTAACAAGAGTGTGTCCCTTCTTCAACATAGATCCGGGGCTATTCTGTGTTTTTATAAGAGCATAACTACAAAAGCCCTTTCACCAGCTATAAAGATTTACTTAGCTAAAGCGCAGAATGCCGCTATTTATGGCGCTGAAGTGTGGGGCTCTTGTAAGACTTTTAAATTAGCGGTGGGTAAGAATAATTTTGCCAGAGCATTACTTGGTGCCCAGGTAGCACACCCCTGATCCCTTCTTTTTTAGATCTTGGTTTTAATCGTATCTCTGATATGATAGCCCTAAAACCATTACTCCTCTGGGTAAGAATTTGGATGACTCCCCAGCTTGTTGTTTACAGGGATTCTCTTCTTGACCTTTTAAAAAGATCCAATGTAATATCAATTCCATGGTTCAGGCATGTTTTTAAGTGGTTTTGTATCCTGGGGCTCATGAATTATTGGGCGAACCCACAGGACTTAGAGAAGGCCCATAAATTGTCTTTGAAAAAAGTATATTGGTCCTATGTTAGGAACAATTACCTCCTTTGTTCATCACATGGACGACTTACCAATGCTTTCCTTGGTTTTAAATGGTATCCTGAGTTTGAGCCCTTTTTAGATCTCATCCCTAATATTTTGGGGAAGAGTTTGTATGTTCGCCTTCATTATGGGTGTTTACCGCTACTGCTACTGTCTTTTGTTAACAGTCGGAGGCCATCGGCGATATTTAGATTATGTCCATGCTGTAATTACGCTTTGGAAATAGTTGAACATCTTATGTTCTTCTGTACAGCGTACACCTTTCCCCGTCGTAAGTGGATTCGTCCAGTTTGTCAGATGTTGGGCTTTAGGCAATTCGCTACAGCCCTTAGGATTTTAAAGAGCGATACCTCTGTTATTTTGATCCATGCAGTTAGTAAGTTTCTTGAGGCTGCATGGTATATAAGAATTCATTTTTTAAAACTGTTGTAGTTTATAATTAGGCAAGCTTTGGGATATGTGTTGACAGATTTTATTGGTTTTATTGTTAATAATGAATTATGTTTTTATTGTTTGTTATTTATTTCTTTTTTATTGGAATTTTTTGTGTATGTAATTATATGAACAATGTTTTTTTGCTTTGATGGTTTACAACCAAATAAAGCTTGTCTTATACTGATAATGGCATTACTTTTTTTTTTTACTCCTTATTAATTTTCAGGTTACATATAAAAAGTTAAACAACATTAGGAAGTACCGTGCTGCAGCGACCAAGTTGCTGGCAGTACTAATGACACTCCTACCTCTACATAGTGGGGTATAACTTGTTTTACTGCAGCAAAAGGCTCACACAGTGAAAAACCATACACTGTAGCGCTATGTAACTTGTCAACCTTTAGTTAAGAGATTGATCTCATTCACACAAGAGACCTTGCAAACCACCACTGATGGACCACGCCACAAAAGGCAACACATTACCTTCTACCAAGGGCACCTACCCCCACTACAAACAAGCCTTTTTAAAGCAGGTAGGTTTCACCTGCCTGCGAGCTAATGGTTTTACCAGCAAGCAATCACACTTCTGTATTGGCTTCCATTTATGCTGAACCACATGTAGCCTTACAGAGGGGCAGAGGGGGCATATTAGAAAGCACACCCTGTCTTGCTGCACTATAAATACATGCATTGTTAAGGCAGAGCATGCTCAGTGGGGCATTGTGTTCCACACATGCCTATTAATGCCTGCAATGGTGTGCATGGACATTCCCAAAGTGACTCCTACCACAAACAGTTGGGATTCAAAGCCTGCTACCGTGCACCATGAGATTTAAGGTCAGCTACAACACGCAAGCCAGTTGTTCCTATTTCCTGGCCAACATCACCACATAGGGTGTGAGCCATTCTACACATTTATGCTAACCTAGGCACCAACATGACAAATATGCACAGACTGCAGATTTTTACCTTGTTAAAAAATAAGGAGGGGGGTAACGTCTATATACATTTAATACATACTTTTTAAGAGTTCGATCCAGTGTTACGCTCCAGTTTTATACTCTTGTAAACGTTTGGCCTGGGCCTAGTAGTGCTGGTCTGTACCCTGGTATAGGGATCTATTTTGGTTGTCTGCCAGTAAAGCAGCAGACGTGTGCAGTGGGCGCGCCAAAGGCAAGCCCATGTTCGCCTGGCCGGGACCAGGGGCCAGGTATGCTGCTCATTTCAGCCCAGATAAAATAGCATTCTCAGCTAGCCAACTCCTTGCCCTCAGAACACCTGTTTCAGGCTGCTGCAGCGCTCCTTTGACCCTTGTCTCCCACACTGGGTCTGCAATAACTGTTTATGGACTCCTCAAAGTGTATCCGTGCAGCGTCGAAGGAAGTACAATGGGTTAGTCTATTAGTTAATTGCTGATCCCTACCTGCCCACAAAATTAATATTCATTTACTGTTGAGTGACTATGCCCCAGAAGATCTATTTCTGACTGAAACTTGGCTCCGTGAGGAATCCTCTCCGGATGTCGCCTTGGCCCTGCCTCATGGTTACTCAATAAACCGGTTAGATAGGGCACATACAAGGGGTGGGAGATTGCCATTATTTATAAAGACTTCAATAAATGTCTCTCTCAACCTTTGATAATTCTTGACTGTGAAAGCATGTCTTTCTCGCTAGCAGTGAACCCTAAGTTCACCCTTTCCAGAGCTCTGATCTACTGCCCCACCGGTCCCCACAATAGGTTCATTCAAGCTCTTCCAGAATAAGTTGCTGATCTAGTTTATAGTAAGTCTAACTGTACTTTTCTTGGTTATTTTCATATTCACGTGGATGAGGCAAGTAATGCCACAGCCAAAACCTTGCTTATAGCCCTAGACTTTGAGGCACTAGGTCTCACTCAGTTGATTAATGGCCTTCCACATTCTGAGATTGATCTTGTGTTCAGCAACATTTCAGATCTTTCAGCCCAGACACCCCTTCCTCTGTCATGGTCCAGCCACTTTTTAATTAGGCTCATGGCACCCAATTCCGCTGCTGATACAGGTTCGCAGGCGGACAAGTTATCTGGTCGGCATTGGTCAAAGCTAAACTACAAGGAATGGATCTCCGCTCTTGAGAACACTAGAGCTACTCTTCTTAATTCCACCTTAAGCTCAGCGGATAAATTCAATGAAAGGATCTCTAAATTCTTAGACTCTGTACTACCAATAAAATAAATCACCCGAGGTGCAGGTCATAAAAAAATCCCCATGGTTCACTCCTCAGCTATTGCTGTTAAAAAGAGTGTAAACACTTGGAAAGAAAGTGGAAGAATACTTACGATATGTCCGCAAGAAATGAATATAGGAAAGCTATTAGATACTTCCATACAGAAATTAAAGCTACACAGTCATCATATTATGCTTCCAAAATAGATCAGCCCACCAATTATCCCAAAGAAATCTTCTCAATATTTATAGAAATCATTCAGGTGTCCTCTCATATCGAACTTATTGAAGCATCTAAGGAGCATAGCAATAACTTGGCCTGCTTTGTTCAAAGGAAAATTCTTGATATCTGCTCAGCCTTTCAAGACATGACTGCCCGGAAAGACAACTTTGCCGGTCAGGTTCAGTTACTAAACACCAGAGATCCTCTACTAGATTTTCCGCCCCTCACGGAGGACTCAGTAATTAACCTGTTACACATTATAAAATCAGGCTCTCCGCTGGACCCTGCCACTCCCAACAATTTGGCATTAGGTTCAGACATTGTTGCCCCTGTCCTGACTGAGGTCCTTGATGAGCCTTTAATAACAGGGCACAATCTGTCACATTGGAAACATGCCATCATTAAGCCTTTACTTAAAAAGCTTCATCTGGATGCAGCCCTACTGAGTACCTATAGGCCCATTTCTCTTTTGCTAAATTGATCGAAAAACATGTCAATAGACATCTGTCAAGTTTTCTTGAAGATCACAAGATCCATACTCAAATGGGCTTCAGACCCCTACACAGTACCGAGACTGCCCTTCTGGCAGTTGTTGAAGATGTCCGATAACGACTGGACTCAGGTGGCTCTGCCGCCTTCATTTTATTGGACCTAAGCACTGCTTTCAACACAGTAGATCATAACATTCTGCTTCAAAGAATTTTCCAGGCAGGTATCAAGGGCTTGAAATGGGTCTCCTCCTTTTTGGGCAACAGAACCTTTCAAGTTCTTGATCGCTCTTTTTATCCAACAGTCTTCCTCTCGGCTGTGGCGTTCCCCAGGGATCCTCCCTCAGCCCCACATTGTTTAATATCTAAATGTCCCCTCTGGCTGAGATGGTAGTACCTTAAGGTTTGCCACTGGTTTCCTATGCTGACGATAAACAGCTGATCTTCTCATTTTCAACCATTTCTAATCCTAATTTGACACCCTGAATTCAATCAGCAGCTAGATGGATGGCTGGCTGTAAACTTAAGCTGAATGAAGATAAAACCAAAGTAATGCTTCTGGGTAATTATTGCCCACTCAAATCCCCTTCTCTATTCCCTGAAGGGCTGGAAGGCCTGCCTCTTCCAAGAGACAACATAAAGTCCTTGGGCTATTGGCTAGACTACCATCTCACTATGGACTATCAATCTAAAAAGCCGGCAGCCACCTGCTTTAGTATACTAAGACTTCTTAGAAAAGTCTTTAAGATACTTCCATTTCAAGCCAAAAGATGAATCACTCAGGCTCTCATAATTTTACGCATGGACTTTGGAAATATCCTTTATTTAAGTTCACCTCGATATGTATTAAAAAGACTTCAGGTGGTGCAGAACGCCACTGCACGCCTACTCATGAACATCCCCAGTCACCTGTCTGCAAAACCTGCTTTAGCCTCCCTCCACTGGCTGCCTATGAAACAACTGATCAACTTCAAGGCACTCTGCACTTTGCACAGAGACCTACACAATAAGAGTCCGGCCTTCCTTAAACAGATTGCAACACACTATGGCCCTCATTACTTTGGCGGGCGGCAAGCGCCGCGCGCCAAGTTGTATCCGTCGCAGTCCCGCGGTGGCCATTTCGAGATCCCGCCGGCCCAGCGGGGATGTCGGCCGCAACACGGGAGCCGGCTCCAAATGGAGCCGGCAGTTTTGCGGCAGTGCGATGGGTGCAGTTGCACCCATCGCGCTTTTCACTGTCTGCTATGCAGACAGTGAAAAGCTCCATGGGGCTGTGGCAGGGGGCCCCTGCACTGACCATGCGAGAGGCCTCAAAGGGCTCTTAGATCCTCAATGGCCTCCCTAATTAATGTCCCACGGATTAAAAAAGCAAGATGGGGAGGCTCATCTTTAGCATATAGAGCCTCAAATCTCTGGAACTCTCTTCCCTTGCAGCTCCGTCAAGATAGCCAGGAACCTTCTTTTCGCAAGAATCTGAAGACCCTTCTATTTGCAGCATAAGTCGCCTCCTTGTAGTTCTGTTTCCGCTCTAGCGCTAGGAGGCCTTCGGGTAGCCATGCGCTTTACAAATTCATAAAACTGAAACTAACCTACATACATGTGCATGGATGCCTTGTTTAAAAAAAATATATACATATCAATATATATCAATATACTTATATATATATATATATATATATATATATATATATATATATATATATATATATATATATACACACACACACACACATATATATATATATATCTATATATATATATATAGGTTGATGCATGTGTACATGTATGCTCTTTGGTATGTAAGTAGGCCTTTTTGTATGTCTGTGTAGGTGAATATATATGTGCATGTACACAAACCATAAATTCCCCAATACCACATCCATGTTGTAGGAAAGTGCCTCTCTTGGCATGGTTATCCTCCCACTTTTTGCCTGATATTGATGCTGACTTGACTGAGAGTGTGCTGGGATCCTGCTGACCAGGCCCCAGCACCAGTGTTTTTTCTTAAAACTGTACCATTGTTTCCACAATTGGCACACCCTTGACACACCGCTAAGTCAAATAGTAGAAGGTACCAGTGGTACCAAGGGCTCTGTGACCAGGAAGGGTCCCTAAGGGCTGCAGCATGTACTGTGTCACCCTAATGGACCCCTCATCAAACACATGCACACTGCCATTGCAGATTGTGTGTGTTGGTGGGGAGAAAAGGGTACAGTCGACAAGGCATCCTTCTTAGGGTGCCATGCCCACAACCCACTACCTGTGGCATAGGTAAGTCACCCCTCTATCAGGCCTTACAGCCCTAAGGCAGGGTGCACTATACCACAGGTGAGGGAATAGCTGCATGAGGAATATGCCCCTGCAGTGTCTAAGTCCACTCTTGAACTAAGTGCAGTGTGGCCATGTTGAGTACATGGTCTGGGGAGTTTGTCATTTTGAGCTCCACAGCACCATAATGGTTCCACTGAAGACTGAGAAGTTTGGTATATAAGTTCTCATCACACAAATCCCACACTGATGCCAGTGATGGATTTATTGTAAAATGCACACAGAAGGCATTTTAGATATGCCCCCTGTGTTTTACCCAACCCTCTAGTGTAAGGCTGACCAGTCTGTACCAGCCTCCCATTAAAAGACAAGTTTCTGAAGGAACTGCAGGAACTGTAACACTTTGCGGTGAGACTCAAAGGCTCAGGCCTCCTATTGCACTGCCCCACGGCATTCCAGGTAGTGGAGATGCCTGCCTCCCAAACCAAGCCACAGGTCTGGCCGCAAAATTAGGTAAAACATGGAGGAGTGACCACTGCAGCTAGGACCACCCCTAAGGTGTCCAGAGCTGAAGTGACCCCCTCCCTGCAGAATTCTCCATCTTGTTTTGGAGGTTATGGAACAATAGGGTTAGGAATGTGCCACCCTCTGCAAAGGGAGTGGGCACAGGAAGGGGGGTGTAGCCACCCTCTGGGACAGTAGCCATTGGCTACTGCCCTCTGACCCCTGTAAACACCTCAAAATCTAGTATTTAGGGGCTCCCCTGAACCTCACTCACCAGATTTCTGGTGAGCTAAGAATAAAGAAGAAAGACTGCTAAGCCGACCCCAGCCGTGAAGACTTCAGGTGAGAACTGACTTTGCCCCATTCCTACCGGCCTGTCTGCAGCTTTAGAGATCCCTGCTCCAAGAAGGCAGTGCATCCTGCAGGACCAGTGACCTCTACAAACCCCCAGTGGATTGCCTCTGCAGCAGAGGACCAAGAGCTCCTGAGGACAGCGGCCCTGTCCAGAAGAAATCACCGAAAAGACTCCAGAACCGCCCTGATCCGCAAGCCCTGCCCACTCTGCACCTAACGCCCACTGCCTGAGTCCAGAGAAGGTCCCCTGGTGATTCTGACCTCGAGTCCATCCTGGGTTGACCCCTCCTGGCCAATACACCGACACCAGCAGCCTGAAACCAGAGGCTCCCCCTGACCATGACCGGATCTGAGGAAGATTCTTGAAGCCTAAAGGTACCCCTGCATCCTGGGCCCTTCAGTCATATCTAGATAAAAGTATCATATTTCGGCCCAGTTTGTCACCAAAGCTACAAGCAGCCCTTGGTAAACTAATCAACAAGCTTGTGGTTGGTAATGAAGTCACGGTTCCTCTAGCTACGTGCACACACCTGTAAAGCATTTTAGGAGCACACACAGGGAATGAGATCACCTGATTTCACTTTTTGCTAAATAAATATGCATGGTTAAAGAAAACACAGGAATACAAGCGTTCCACGTGCTTCCTGTATAGCCCTAGTGCTTAACCTCTAAAATAAAGGTTACATTTTACGAAATTGTAAAATGTACATACACATAATTTTATTACGCACTCACTGTAAAGCATGTTTTTTGCAAAAATAATTAGTTGTATAGACCACACAATATATATTTTTATACACTAATCATACTTTATTCCCTCCTTCACAAAGGGTAAATACCACTACGTAATCAATGCAGAGTCTGGGAATCTAGAAGACATCCAGGCTCCAAAAAAAAAAGAATTACATCTCGCAATAGTTTTGCAGCCTGACTTTTCTAAGTTCACCTATGATCCTCCTGCCTCCCTGGTGAGGGAGAGGACTTATAAAAATATTATAAGAAACACATAAAAATAAAAGTGTAATAGTACTCCAACATCAAAAAAGGGGTCGAGGGGATTCAGAACAGGTTTTCTGAACCCCTGATGATACATAAGTACATTACAAAAACAAAATGTAATAACACAAAATGTTACATAGACCTTTCGGCAACAGCAAGGTACAATTCACATAGAGGTTACACTTAATCAAATTAATAGTTATACCAGGATACATACAAGAATGTGTGCTTTCAGCTCAAATAAATAAAGAATTAAATCAAAAAGTGAAAAGTGACTATGCGCTCTCAGCCCATTAACCAGGGTGTACACACAATATTGTGCTTATTCTGCAGTCATACTCAATCACAGGGCATAAGAACTTGAACACACACAAAGGGCTTCTAGCCCAAGCTGGAGGAATCTGTTTTTTCACACACTACATTAAAAAACTCACAACAAAGCAAGTAGCACTTTCCGACTCAAACCACTAGGTGGCAGGTGATACGCATAGTACGGGAATCGAGAAGAGTCAAGCTGCAAAACTATTGTTATTTAACTTGCATCATTTTCACTGGTTCTTGAAATGTCTTTTGCCCTATTATAGTGACAGCCAGGCAACTTTGCACAGTAAAGGATGCTAGGCAACCTGGGCACAGTCTGGGTGCCTCAGGATACGTTCTCAATCAATCAATCAGAAATGTGTACAGCGCACTACTCACCCAGCTAGGGGGGGGGGGCTGGTGTTAGCGCGTCCACTCTTTATAAATTACTTGTATTTGGACACGCCGGAGGTCGGTGAACCTTTTAACCGAGTTGGGTTCTCCTCATCCAAGAATAGTCGGATCATTTGAATCAATAATCAATAACCATTGTAATCAATATCCAATACTTAATTAATAATCAAACAACAATCAAGAATCAATAGTAATCAGTATTTGACACACCATGACCTTTCAGTCATGAATAACCACACCAGTTTATTAAAAGTTAATGAGTTTATTTCCCTATATTAACAAAGCTAGCACAATATATGTAAGTCTCAAAATCAAATGGTATACGTATACGAACATTACTAGCTGTCCGTAGCGACGGAAGAAACGCAATCTATGCAATATCTGGATTATAATGCACTCGGTTATAGCAATGCAAATCACTAATATAAGTAACTGAATTTGACTAATTTCATACATCGTTCAGCATAACAAGATTTCAATTTAGCATGGTGCATCAAATGAATACCTCAACTAATCTCTAATTAACATTGGCATGTGGGGCTTCATGCAAAAACAAATTTAGTCAACATAAATTTTAAAAAACTTCTTGCTTGGGCCCTGTCAAAATAAGCAGTTGGTACCTAAGAAGGAAAACACAATGCATAATACAATTATCCTTTCATATTTACCAAATACAATCAGCATTCAAAGTAAGTCTTCGTCCTTCAGGTACTGTTTCGATCAGCATGGGGCAGATTTCAGAAGAGACAAAGTTAAAGCAAGTTTCCTTGCGGCAGCAAGGAGAATGGGGCAAAAGTTACTGCATGGACAAGACGGGGCAAAATTAAAGTTAAAGTCTCTAGGGTGAGAATTCTTAAAGTCTCTCTCTGCGACAGAGAAAAGGCATCAAAAGGTCATTTAAAATGGCGTCTTGAATCTGGCTTCAAAATGGCATTGAAGAAAATGGCTGACTTCTCTTTGTCCAGTGGGTTTAAGTAAGAAACGTTCCAAATTCTTCAGGGTCTTCCATTGGAGGGTTCATAGGGTGGCTTCCTTTTGACCAATGAATAGTGTCTTTCTCTTAGTACTCATTTATGCATAAGGTGTCCTTGGAGCCTTGGAACACAAGTTGCAACAAAGTTTGCCAGTTATTTCTGTATCAGAGTCTTCATTGTCTGCACCTGCAGAAACTGACCTTGCTTCAAAGGGGATGGAACTAGCCTAGCACGAAACCTTGAGATAAGTGTATTAGTCATCTCTACTGGAAAAATACATCCTTAAAGTAAAATGCGTTTTTCTTAATACAAGTGAAAACCATGCAGTTAAATTTGAGACCAGGCAAACTAGGCCAAAGCCTGTGCTAAATTTAAGCTAAGCATATAACAGTTTCAACAAGAAAATCATGGAATACATTTGCATTTATGACGGATTACTACATTTGTCGATTCTTCATAATTAATTAAGCTCGTTTATAATATTGGCGAACTACCTCGTGGGCACATTTTCCCATGTACATTATTTTTCTTTGCTAAATCACACTACCTTATACGATTTTGTTACATGATATATGAATATTTGTTAGTCTTTCTTTTTCTGCTTCATCAATCCCTCCTCTGATGACTAATTATGTCATCACATCAGATCTTCCAACACAAATTTTATTTCATCAAAATTCTGTTTTAGTAATTTGGCACTTCAGTCAATTCCCTCTTCCTTTTTGTTCCCTTTGATTTTTCCCTGTATATTTCTACTATTTTATTTTGTTCTTTCTCTTCTCTTCTCCTTTTGTTTCTTGATTTCAATATTTTAATAGCTTTCCATATTCCCCAAATACCTAATAAGCAAATTAATATTATTAATATTCCTTTTACTATTTTCAGTAATAGTCCGTTCCAAATGTTGCTGAGCCAATTTCCCACAGAAGGAAGTCCTTTTCCAACCTTTTCCCATACTCCTGGTTTTTTCAATTCTTTCAAATCTGCACTCTCGTTAGTTAAATTTGTAAGCATTTTTCTAATTTGCCCACTGTTGTCTGGTATGTAAGAACAACAGTGACGTGCACTAAGCATTTTGCAAACGCCGCCATTCTTTGCTAAAAGAATGACTAAGGCAAGCCGGTTTTGAAGAGTCATAGCTCTTTCTGCAGCAAGTTCAGCATCAATCAGGATTATGGCTCCTGAGAATTTTGTCAGCATGTTATCCACAATAGTAGACAACTTTCGTATTTTGATTGAATTCAATATAACTCCTACAGAAGGAATCATTGCCCCAAATATATCTCCTACCACATCAGAAGCTGTCTCCCTTTTCTGAATGCGATGTGATTCAGACAGCTTTGGAAATTTCTTTAAGTCATCCAGTTGATAAATCTTTGGAAATACTATTCCCAAATAACACATCCCATACCATCCTTTAGAAAGACGATAATAGGCGTTAAGTCCACAAATATAATATACCCCTGGAATAACTGGGTCTTGTCCATTTAGCATGAACGTCCACTTAGCCTGAAACGAAAACGTATGTTTACATTCACTCGTTCCCGCAAAGATTGTGTCATAATATGATTTAGGTCTATATACACAAAGTTTCCCTATATGTAATGCATCTAAAGCTAGTTTCCCTTGTGTCTTTATTGCAGCAAAAGCATAGTTATCTACAGACGTTCTTTTGTGTAATTCTTTTTCTAATTTCTCCTTTACCCTTTTCCTCCTATCTTCAGTGTGATCTAAAAAGCTTTTCTCTACAGGTGAAAGCAAGCATGTAAGGTTGTCTCTATGAGCGTGGACTACAGGAAAAGGCAATAGTGGTTCAAAGAAACCTCTAACTAATTTTATATAATAATCTCTTGCTGTTTTACTCAAATATTCAATTATGGGGATATATGGAAATACGACATCATGATTGGAATAGAAGTATTGGATAGATTCCTGGCCATAAAATCTGGTCAGTAACAAGCTACATGAAATTCCATACGTAAGAGGCATGCTATGATATGTCACTCCTTCTATTACTGAGGTAGGTATTTGTGGGCACACATAACAATCTTTTGCATCCATTGTCTCAACATACTCACTCAGCAAGCGATAGAAGACATTAGAGGAGAGCTCTTTCTTGTCGTGTAAATATTTCTTGTCTTGTTCGAGTTTCTGCAAAGGAGTCAATTCAGTAGGAGTTTTAGAAGTAGAAGCATCATTCGCGTCTCTTTCATTCTCTCCATGGATTCCAAGAACTATTGCTATAATTATTAGTACACATGCAGTTATTAGACCTATACACATGTATTTACAACACTTCATTTTATGTCCCTTTGTAGTACTGCCTGGCATGATCTATATAGAATCAGAAAGTTGAAGACACTTTATCAAATCAGATTTGCAGATATATATAAAGCTGAATGAGTTCAATGTTCACACGGTTTTCTTTAACAGCTTAGTCTCTTATCGGTTTAGCAGCTTTGTCTCGAAATTGGTTTCTGAGTCAATCAAGTTATCAATGTCTTATCCGGTTCAAAAGTCAATCAGGTTGTCAATGTCTTATTCGGTAATGTTCATGAAATTTCACTTTTCAGGTACCAAAGTGTCGTTCTGCTTCTTCGTTTTCAAGACTGAGAGATAGAAATTCGTCTGACCAATCATTAGTGGCTGTGTATGCCCACTCTGGACCAGAATATCTTCTGCTCGGTATTCTTTTCCTTTTCAATTTTGCATCGCCTTTCGATTCTCTTTCGCTTATGTCTTGTTCTTAGGCTGTGTCTTTTTCTTCACTCTGTGTTGTTATTATGCTAGACACTTCTTTTCTTTTCTCCTTCAATTTTGGCCCTTCATTTTCTTTTAATGATTCTTTAGTCTTTATTTTCACTGGCGATATGCTTTGTCTTCGTTTCGCGCTACTTTCACCTGATGGACCTGCAACTGGTTATGGAAGAATTTGAACGGTTTCACTCTGTTCTGTCTTGTCTCCTTCCCATAGGAGGTCAATCAGGTTTTCTCTTTCTTTTCCTGTATCGTCTGCTTCTGGGAAAGCCCTCCTCTTATTAGGCTCTCCTGCTTCTTCACCTGTGACAGGATCTTTGCCACCTTCAGGATCTTTTTCGCTTCCTGAGGCTTCTTCTCTGTTGTCCTCAAAAGGATGGACTGCGCCTTCCTCAGAGAATATTTCCTCTGCCTCTATTTCTTCTTGTTCGCTTTCAGGCTCTCTTCGTTCTGTCTCAGTGCCTGGTACTTTCCTGTCAGTTGCTGGTAATTTCAGCGCTTCAATTTCCTCTTCTGTGGGGCACGTCACCCTTTTCGTGTGACTGGCGTGAATCCAGTTGGGAACTCCCGCACACTTCACAGCGGTTGTAGTTGTCAGAATCACTTGAAAAGGTCCTTTCCAACGGGGTTCCAGACACGACTTCCTCACGTGCTTCTTTATCATGACCCAGTCACCTGCTTTCAGGGCGTGTCCTGGACCTTGGATCGGTGGCAAGGTGGTTGCCTCCACCTGGTGGGAAAAAGAGCGGACCACATCAGCCAGACCTTTGCAGTAGTCCAATACCATATCATCGGTAATATTTACAAGAGCATTTGCAGGAACTGCTGGAAGTCTCATGGCTCCGCCCATGAGGATTTCATGCAGTGATAGTCCAGTTTTTCTATCAGGTGTGTTTCTCATTGACATTAACACCAAGGGTAATGCATCAGGCCATTTCAAGTTTGTGGATGCGCATATTTTCGCCATCCTCGATTTCAATGTGCCATTCATTTGCTCCACTAGTCCTGATGCTTCAGGGCGGTAGCTACAATGCAATTTTTGTTCAATGTTCAGTGCTCCACACAGTAATTTGATTACTTCGTTATTGAAGTGACTTCCCCTATCTGATGTTAAAGAGATCGGGAATCCGAAACGTGGTATTAGTTCTCTCAAGAGTAGTTTTGCAACTGTGAGACTGTCATTTCTGCGTGTAGGGTATGCTTCAATCCAGTGACTAAAAATGCACACAATCACCAACACATATTTCAAGCCTCCATGCATAGGCATCTCAATGAAATCTATTTGCATCCTACTGAATGGCCCAGCTGCTCTTCCAATGTGGCTCAAATTTACTACTGTTCCCTTCCCTGCGTTCATTTGTTGGCAAATGACGCAACAATCGCAACCTGCTTCAGCAATTTGACGGAATTTGGGATTAAACCAATCAATTTTGAATAGTCTAATCATGGCATCCCTTCCAAGGTGGGCTTGTCCATGATACAACCTGGCTAATTGCTTCAAAAGGCTGTCTGGCAAAACCAATCTCCCTTCACTTGAAACCCACAAATCATCTTGTTTCTTTACGCATTGTAATTTGCTCCATGAGAGTTTCTCATCCTTACTGACATTATTTTGTAGGAATTTCAATTCTTCGATTGTATCTACAACTTTTAGAGCAAAGGCTTCACTTGGTTCAAGTTCTGTCTCATTTATCAATTTCCATTCGTCTCTGAGCAATATACAGTTCAATGCGCAAAACCTTGCGACTTGATCTGCATATCCGTTTCCCAAAGAAAGAAAGTCTTGTGATTTCGAGTGTGCACTGCATTTTACCACTGCTACTTCTCCTGGCAACTGGATAGCATGTAACAATTCTCTTATTCTTTCACCATTTTTCACTGGTGATCCTGAAGAGGTCATGGAGCCTCTCTGTGACCACAATTGTCCAAAATCATGCACTATTCCAAATCCGTACTGACTGTCAGTGTAAATGGTGACTTTCATTAATGCAGAAATTTGGCAAGCTCTAGTAAGGGCTACTAGTTCCGCTACCTGTGCAGAGTAAACTCCCTGAAGCCAAGATGCTTCCAGAACACCTGTTATTGTACATACAGCATATCCTGCTTTCAATATTCCTAGTGCATCTCTTAAACAAGAACCATCAACAAAAATAATTTGATCATTTTCTTCCAATCGGGTGTCTTTGATATCAGGTCTTAGTTTTGTACAAAATTCAGTCACCTGAAGACAGTCATGCTCGATGTCTTCGGCATTCTCAATTTCGACATTTTCACTGGGAAACAAGGTTGCTGGATTCAACGTAGTGCACCTTTTCAGCTGCACATTGGGTGATCCCAAAATGATTGTCTCGTACCTTGTAAGCCTAACACGGGTCATGTGCTGTGTTTGGGAACATGTCAAAAGTATTTCGACTGAGTGAGGGACCATAACTGTTAAAGGATGTCCCATCACTATTCCTTCACTCTGATTTAGGCTTATACCAACTGCTGCTACAGCACGCAAGCATCCTGGTAAGGCTACTGCGACTGGATCCAAAGTAGCTGAAAAATATGCTACTGGTCTGTTTACACCACCATGGGCTTGAGTCAAGACAGACAAGGAACATGCATCACGTTAATGACAAAACAATGTGAAAGGCTTTGTGTAATCAGGCATACCTAAAGCTGGATCTCTGCACATGCATTCCTTTAATTCAATAAAAGCATCCATTTAATCTCTTTTCAACACTATCTCATCCAGCGCATCTTTCTGGGTCAGTTTCAGTAAAGGTTTGGCTAGAGTTGAGAAATTGGGAATCCATTGGCGACAGTAGCTCACCATTCCCCAAAACTTTCCCACCTCTTTTCTCGTCTTGGGTGGACTCATTTGAAGTATACTTGTTATTCTTTCTTTCATGATTCTTCTCGACCCTTTCTCTATTTGGTGACCCAAATATTTCACTTTCTTCTGCAGAATTGTAATTTTGAAGTAGACACTTTGGGGGTCATTCTGACCCTGGCGGTAAAAGGCAGTTACCGCCGGTCAGAAGACCGCCATAACACCGCCGCGGCCGCGGTAACCCGCCAGGGTCATTCTGACCCACAACTGCCAAACCGCCAAAAACCCGACCTCCACTGAAGGCCGCCACATCAGCGGTCAGCGATAAACTGGAGATGACCAAACCTCCACCGTCACGCCAACAGAAATACGCCCATGCCATTACGACCCACGAATCCACGCGGCGGTCTTTCAACCGCGGTATCCCATTGGCGGTACACACCGCCGCGGTCAAAATACACACACATCTACAAAACACTGCCACATTGGACAATTACAAATACACACACCTGATACACATACAAACACCACTCCCACACAATCAATACGATATAAAACACACACCCACATCACCCACAAACCCCCACAAATCGAAATTCAGAGACAAGGCGCAATACACAGAGAGAGAGCACAGGGAACGCAAACCACAACACACACAGGAACCCAACATCATCCCCCACACTACATCTACGCACAAAACACCACACACCACTACACTCATCACCACAAACACCACCCCACACCTCATCCACACCACCCCATGGCACCCCAAAGACACCCCAGGTTCTCGGACCAAGAACTCAGGGTCATGGTGGAGGGAATAATTAGGGTAGAGCCCCAGCTCTTTGGCACACAGGTGCAGCACACCACAATAGCCAGGAAGGCGGAGCTATGGCAAAGGATCGTCGACAGGGTCAACGATGTGGGACAGCATCCCAGAAATCGGGAAGACACCCGAAAGCGCTGGAACGACCTACGGGGGAAGGTGCGGACGATGGTGTCAAGACACAACATCGCTGTGCAGAAGACTGGCGGCGGACCCCCACCCACTCCACCCGAATTCACAGCATGGGAGCAAGAGGTCTTGAACATCCTGCATCCTGAGGGCCTCGCTGGAGTAGGAGGAGGAATGGACTCTGGTAAGTCTAATCTCAACTACTTCACCCCCCCCAACCACCAGCATGCCAACCCACACCCCCACCCTCACCCCCAACCCCCCAGCACATATCCTCCCTGCTAATGTCTCACCAGCACAACCCACCCAAACCAACACCAACCCCTGAATGCCAACACAAACCATGGACACCCATCACCTAAGCATGACCACTGCACATACCCGTCCCCCCCCCAAACCACCCTCACAACTCCTCCCACAAGGGAATGCCAGCACTGGGGGACAAGGGCACCCACAAATCGCACGCCATGGCACACACAGAAGCAATAACCATACTCTTTTATCCCTGCAGGGCCTGAACGCCAACACACCGGCCCGGAGGGTCCAGAAATGTCCATCCCACCCCCAGAACAGGCCCCCAGTGATGACAGCAGCTCTGTCGACCTAGAACCTGATGACCAGCCCGGACCATCGGGGACCTCTAGACAGTCGGTTCCCCTCAGGCAGCCACAGGCCACAGCAGGCCTACCCCCTCTGGAAACCCCAGCACAGCACCCACCCAGCGGGCCCATGCCTCTGTCTCCAGGACAGGTCAAGCAGCGGTGTGTCTACCACTACAGGGCACCCAGTTCAACCCACCACCCCAACAACAACAGGGACCTGGGGGCAGTGGTAGTGGGCACACCGTCCAGGGGACAGAGGCCCAGGAACAAAGGGGAACTGGGAGGGCTGCTGTGCGACAGAGGGAGGACAGGCCTAGGGAACCGACTGTCCAAGAGGCCCTCACCACCATCATGGGAGCGTACCACCACTCCCAAGAGACGATGGCGACGGTCCTGGCCAGGTTCCAGGAGATCCAGGCCATGCAGGAGGGCCAGTACATGGGGTTCCGGGAAGAACTGCGCAGCATCAGTTCCGCAATGGGTACAATCGTGGTGGCACTCAACCAGATTGTCACCACATTGCGGGACCATGTGGCCCCCCAAAGGGCCCCTGCCACTAGCATGGAGGAAGAACAGCCCACCACCTCCGCCGGCGCTAGTGGTCAGGAGGCCCGACACAACAGCAACGGGCCACCCGGACCCCACCCCCTGCAGAACAAGAACCACCCCGCAAGAAAGGCCTGAGATCTAGGAAGAAGACAGAGTAGGATGTCAAGACCCCCGCCATGCACGGATCCCCCCGGATGTCATCCCACTGTCCCACTTGTTCACTCTGTCCAACCTTGAACTGCCCCTGCTCCACCTTCCACAGGCATATGGACAATGTACCTGTGCGAACGAGAGTCTGGACTCTGCCATGGACATGCCTCCACCATCACCCTTTTTGAACTATACACCAATTTTTGAACTTCAATAAACACAATTATTGCACAAAAACCATCTGGAGTCTGCTATTAATTTTTTTAAACCAAATGTATTCGATATAACCAACCAAAAATGTCCAATTACATTGTGATGACAACATACCAGTGTCACACAGCGGTAGTCCATGGGGAAATAAACCAGAGGGCACTCCGTGGGGACCAGATCACTGAAATAGGAAGGCAAATTCACAACTAAGTTACCATACATTGGGGTGAAAGGTCAGACAGTAGAGAGCCAGTACTGTTACAGATATAATAAAATGCAGGAGTAGATTCTCACCTGTGTGTTACTGGAAATACTGCAGTATCACTCTGTCCCTGTTGTCTGTGTCGTCCTCTTCGTCTTCCTTCTCTTCACTCTCCGCAGGCTCCACAGCGGCCACAACACCACCATCTGGACCATCCTCCTGCAGGAAAGGCACCTGGCGTCGCAAAGCCAGGTTGTGAAGCATGCAGCAGGCCATGATGATATGACACACCTTCTTTGGTGAGTACATTAGGGATCCACCTGTCATATGCAGGCACCTAAACCTGGCCTTCAGGAGGCCGAAGGTCCACTCGATCACCCTCCTAGTGCGCCCATGGGCCTCATTGTACCGTTCCTCTGCCCTTGTCCTGGGATTCCTCACTGGGGTCAATAGCCAAGGCAGGTTGGGGTAACCAGAGTCACCAATTAGCCACACACGCTGTCTCTGTAGCTGTTCCATCACATAAGGGATGCTGCTATTTCGCATGACGTAGGCGTCATGCACTGACCCTGGGAACTTGGCATTTAAATGGGAGATGTACTGGTCAGCCAAACAGACCACCTGGACATTCATCGAATGATAACTTTTTCGGTTCCTGTACACCTGTTCATTGTCTTTTGGGGGGACCAAAGCCACATGGGTACCATCAATGGCACCAATGATATTGGGAATGTGTCCAAGGGCATAGAAATCACCCTTCACTGTAGGCAAGTCACCCACCTCAGGGAAAATGATGTAGCTCCGCATGTATTTCATCAGGGCAGACAACACTCTGGACAATACCCTTGAAAACATAGGCTGAGACATCCCAGATGAAATGGCCACTGTAGTTTGAAATGATCCACTAGCCAAAAAAATGGAGTACTGACAGCACCTGCACTAGAGGCGGAATCCCTGTGGGTTGGCGGATGGGTGACATCAGGTCTGGCTCCAGCTGGGCACACAGTTCCTGTATAGTGGCACTGTTGAGTCTGTAGGTGAGTATGACATGTCGTTCTTCCATTGTCGACAGGTCCACCAGCGGTCTGTACACGGGAACATTCCTCCGTCTCCTCGCAAGTCCCAGCGGACGGTGCCTAGGAAGGACAACATGGAGCACAGAGTCAATCAACCCACAGGTAAGTTCCCACAGCCTGCACAGTACACGAATCTCTCTGGATTGAATGGCTTGTATGAGTGTCGATGCAAGGCCTAGCCATGTGTGACGCAGTAGGAATTAAGCCATGTGGGCCCTTGAAATGGCGGCTGCCTGACCTGTGAAGTGTGACAATGTGAAGTGAGGTCATTGCGCTGGCGTGGCACGCCGTGGCGGTAGGCGGTCGGAGACCGCGGCGCAAAGCAGCATTGGTTAACATTGAACCCTATGGGTTTCAGGAGCCAATGACGATGTGCGCCGGCGGTCGCGGTACGCACCGCCGCGGTACGCACCGCCGCGGGCGTGACCGCCATTTTCTCTCTGCTTAATCACACGAGACCTGAGCATCCACAGGAGAGGACCTATACTGCAAGTGCTGCTGTGACCTCGGTCTGGAAGTGACAATGGCTGCTGTGACTGGGGAAAGGGCCCCCGCCTTCAGTTCCGAAGAGTTGGAGAAGCTCGTGGACGGGGTCCTCCCCCAGTATGCGCTACTCTACGGTCCTCCAGACCAACAGGTGAGTACACGGGGGCCAATGATTAGTGGGCAATGCCTGTGATGAGTGGGGTGGATGTACGATGGAGGGGAGGGGAGCGAATTACGAATGCATGGCACGACAGATGAGAGAATGTGCCACATGGCAAGTTTGGGGAGGGGGGGCCACTCACATCGAGCATGCAGAAAAGTGATGATGTTTCTTTTCCCCCCCCTGTACATGTCACATAGGTCAGCGCCCATCAGAAGATCGATATTTGGCGTGCCATCGCCAAGGACGTCCGGGCCCTGGGGGTCCACAACAGACGGGGCACCCACTGCCGCAAGAGGTGGGAGGACATCCGCCGCGGGAGCAGGAAGACCGCCGAGGCTCTGCTGGGGATGGCCTCCCAACCTAGGAGGGGTGCCAGTCGTACCTTGACCCCCCCTGATGTCCGGATCCTGGCGGTGGCCTACCCTGATTTAGATGGGCGCTTGAGGACATCACAGCAGACACAAGGGGGTGAGTACCAGCACATTCAGCTATATTTGCGTGCAGTGGAGGTGCCTGGGTGGGGGAGGAGGGCTGTGGGTATCCCTAGGCCAGGGCGATTTCTGTAGGCTAGGCCCCTCCGTGAGGTATGGTCCTGTGCCCCCGCCCCCCACCTCTGTAGGGTGCCTAGTAACGCTATTCATGGACCTGTGTATTCTGTGTGGGCAGTTGTCGGCCATAGGCTTGTAGGGCATGTCCCAGTGAATGAGTAGTGTACCCCAAGTGCGCAGCGTAGTGCAGGGGGCTTCTGTGTCTGTCCTCTCCACCAACGGTGTCCCCAATGCATGCACTCAACTTGTCTTTATTTCTCCACTCCCCCCCCCCCCATTTTCTTTGTTTTTCTGTGAATGTGTGCATTAGCATCATCAGGCGGAGGAGAAGTGGCATCGGCGCAAGAGGGAGCTGCATCTCACATGGACCCGGAGGGCCATGCAACGGACTCCGACATGACCAGTGAGACGGAGGGCGAGGGGGGCTCCACCACGGGGCCCCATGCAGACGTCAGTGACACCGACACGTCCTCGGATGGGAGCTCCCTTGCGTTGGCGGCAACATCTGTGCCCACCGAAACTACAGGTACAGCCGCCACCCAGCGCACCAGCTCCGCCCTCCCAGCAGCCCCTCGGCCTTCGGCCTGTGCCCGCACGGCCAGGAAGGCGGGCATCTCCTTCGCCCCAGGCACCTCAGGCCCTGCCCCAGTCACCCCTGCTGCCCTCAGTGAGGAGGTCATTGACCTCCTGAGGACCATCATTGTTGGGCAGTCTACCCTTTTGAATGCCATCCAGGGTGTGGAGAGGGAGGTGCATCAAAGCAATGCATACCTGGAGGGCCTTCATTCGGGTCAGGCTGCCCAGCAGCGATCGTTCAACGCTCTGGCCTCAGCACTGACGGCAGCGATTGTCCCTGTCTCCAGCCTCCCTCTTCTAACTCCCTCCACCCAGTCCCACTCCCCTGTTCCTCTGCCTATCCCATCCACACCTACAGACCAGCCTGCACACACCTCAACACCCAAGGGAAGCTCATCCAGACATAAGTACCACAGAACACACAAGCATTCACACAAGCAACATACAGATGCAGACATGCCAACAGCCACTACCTCCTCTGTGTCCCCCACCTCCTCGTCTCCCTCCTCCCTCCCTGTGACGTCTACACTCACACCTGCATGCACACCACCATCAGCCAGTACACCCATCACCAGCACACCCTCCAGACCAGTCCGCACACGTGCAGTCACCACCCCCACTGCCATGTACACGTCCCCTGTGTCCTCTCCCAGTGTGTCTGTCACCCCCGCTTCCAAACCACACAAACGCAGGCAGGCACCCAACCAACAGCCATCCACCTCACGTCAGCCTCCAGCCCAAGCACCTGCACCCAAAGACACCAGACTTGACTCTCCTACAACCACATCCTCTTCCTCCACTCCCATACCCACTCCAGCTACCCTTCCCATTGCTCCTAAAAAACTATTCCTCTCTAAAGTGAACCTCTTTTCCTCACCTGACCCACTCCCTCCATCTCGTAAGAGTTCCAAAAAAACCTCAGCCACCACCAGCCCAGCAACTCCCAAGAACGTCGTGCCTGGTTTTTGGAGTCCACCCTTTCCTTGGGCAGGGACATCGGCCAGCAGCAAAGGCACAGCCAGCCCCCCCCCTGGGAAGAGGAGCAAAAAACCGAAGGGCAGGCGCGAGAGGCCTGATACGCCTGCCCCCAAGGAGGGTAGCCTTGCACCGTCACCTGCCACATCGGGTAAGGGAGCCAAGGGCCACGGAGAGTCTGCCAAGGAGGGCAAGGGCAGCAAAGCGCAAAAGGCAGGGAGCAGCCGACCTGGCCATGAGGGCCCCACCAGCCCCATTCCGGGGGTATCGGAGGAGACCCAGGGCCCCAGGACTCCATCACAGGAGGGCCCCGCAACGGAAAGGTCCGATGCTGACTGAGCGGGAAGTATTGGCCAGGTGTGGTTCACTCGAAACACAAGACAGGCACCGCTGAACAGGGCCCCGCCGTGAGGAGCACTGCTGAACAGGGCCCGCCGTGAGAAGCACCGCTGAACAGGGCCCCGCCGTGAGGAGCACCGCTGAACAGGGCCCGCCGTGAGAAGCACCGCTGAACAGGGCCCCGCCGTGAGGAGCACCGCTGAACAGGGCCCCGCCAAGACAGGCACCGCTGAACAGGGCCCTCCTGTCAAGCACCGCTCCGCTGGGCCCTCCTGTCAAGCACCGCTCCGCTGGGCCCTCATCTCAAGCACCGCTCCGCTGGGCCCTCCTCTCAAGCACCGCTCCGCTGGGCCCTCCTGTCAAGCACCGCTCCGCTGGGCCCTCCTGTAAAGCACCGCTCCGCTGGGCCCTCCTGTCAAGCATCGCTCCGCTGGGCCCTCATCTCAAGCACCGCTCCGCTGGGCCCTCCTGTCATGCACCGCTCTGCTGGGCCCTCATCTCAAGCACCGCTCCGCTGGGCCCTCCTGTCATGCACCGCTCCGCTGGGCCCTCCTGTCAAGCACCGCTCCGCTGGGCCCTCCTGTCATGCACCGCTCCGCTGGGCCCTCCTGTCAAGCACCGCTCCGCTGGGCCCTCATCTCAAGCACAGCTCCGCTGGGCCCTCCTGTTATGCACCGCTCCGCTGGGCCCTCCTGTCAAGCACCGCTCCGCTGGGCCCTCCTGTCAAGCACCGCTCCGCTGGGCCCTCCTGTCAAGCACCGCTGCGCTGGGCCCTCATCTCAAGCACCGCTCCGCTGGGCCCTCCTGTCATGCACCGCTCCGCTGGGCCCTCATCTCAAGCACCGCTCCGCTGGGCCCTCCTGTCATGCACCGCTCAGCTGGGCCCTCCTGTCAAGCACCGCTCCGCTGGGCCCTCATCTCAAGCACCGCTCCGCTGGGCCCTCCTGTCATGCCCCACTTCGCTGGGCCCTCATCTCAAGCACCGCTGGCCCATTGGCAGGCCCGGTTCTGTGTTGGGCAGGGCTTCACGAGGCACTCTGCCCACCATGCCTCCTCCATGACCAGTGGACTCTGTAATCCACCTGATGGACTGTGGCTTTGCACCCCCCAGGATGGCACAGTGGGCAATCCACCCACTGTAGAGACTTGAGAGACTGTGGCTTTGCACTCCCCAGGATGGCGCCGTGGGCAATCCACCCACTGTAGAGACTTGAGAGACTGTGGCTTTGCACTCCCCAGGATGGCACAGTGGGCATGGAGGCCCTTCGTGGATCTGGCGTCGTGGACTCATGTGGCTGAGGTGCCCCCCCTTCCCTTCCCCCTGAGGTGCCAGTATTTTATTTTTGTGATGCCCCAGCAGTGTTCTCTCCAATGGACTCGATCTCGTGTGTGGGCTTTGCCCATGTGTTGCTGCACATTGGCCCACGGACATTTGAACTTTGCAAAACTGTGCCGAACTTTTGCTACTTGTATATATATAGTTCTAGATGTGTAATAATTCTTTATATATTGCTAAGTTTGCTATACTTAATTATTGCTATAATATAGTTCTATTTTTACAATCATTGCCTTTTGTCTTTGCATTTTTGTTTTGGGGGTTTGGGGGTGTCACTCTGACTTTTTAATCTGCATTGGTGTGTAGGTATTTCGGTGGGGGTGAGGGTGGGGGTGGGTGTGTGGTGTATGTGTGTGCCCGTAACCTTTCCTCCTCCCCCCTCCCCTGTGTCGTAGGTGCAGTACTCACCGTTGTCGTCTGCGGCGACGTTCGTGATCCTGGAAGAAGAGCAGGAAGGCAATGGCTGGGAGGATGTGGAGTTCCGGTTCCATGCTGTCCTGATTCCGCGTGGAGTGTGTCGAGGTGAGCGTTTTCCATTGGAAATGTCTGTTTCCGCCGTGTTTTTATCGGCGGGGCTCCCGCCCCGGAAAAGGTGGCGGATTGGTGAGTCGTGATAGGGTGGGCGGAACATTGTCTGCCGCCTGGCTGTTGGCGGTGACCGCCGCGCTGTTTGTTTGTGCCGCCGTGGCGGTCGGAGTGTTAAAGCGGCGGCTTGTTCTGGCGGTTCCCGCCAGGGTCAGAATTCTATTTTTTGGACCGCCAGCCTGTTGGCGGGTTGGCCGCCGCTTTAACACTGACTGCCAGGGTCGGAATGACCCCCTTTGTGTCCATTCCTTCCCAAATGGTTCAATAGGGCAATAGTGTCAACCGTGCAGTCATTTTCTGTCTTGGATGCGATCAGTAAATCGTCAATATACTGTACTAAGGTTGATTCAAAAGGTAATTCCAATGATTCCAAATCTTTCTTTAGAATCTGATTGAAAATTGATGGTGACTCCGAAAACCCTTGAGTAATTTGACACCAACTGTAGACTCTGTCCAGGAATTTAAAACAAAAGAGAAATTGGCTGTCCTCATGAAGAGGCACAGAAAAGAATGCTTGTGACAAATCGATGACTGAGAACCACTCTGCATCACAGGGAATTTGAAACATTATCACAGCTGGATTTGGTACTACGGGACAACATTTGACTATTATGTCATTTATTTTTCTCAAATCTTGAACAATCTGGACCTTTCCACTCGGTTTTATTAGTCCCATGATTGGTGAATTACATGGACTACTTAGTACTTCTTTCAGTACTCCCTGTTTCACAAACTCGTCAATGAGTTGGGCGACTTTCACGAGAGTGTCTTGTGACATATGGTATTGTGGAGTCTGAGGAAAATTTACATTGGGTTTTACAGTCACTTTCACTGATTCTGCTCCTTTGAACAATCCTACTTCTTTCCCTGTCATATCCCACACTTCCTTTTCAACTGTTTCCTGTAATTCAGCAGGAATATCTGCTTCAGTGAACATTGGATAAAGAGTAATCAGGGGATACTCTTCATCGACAGTTTCCACTTTGTCCCCTCCTAAACTGTCCTCTTCTTCCTCATCACTGTTTGTCTGAATTTTAATTCCATCATTTGAGCACATAATCGAGCATCCCAATTTGCACAATAAATCTCTCCCTAATAGGGATATCAGACTTGAGTCACACACCACAAATTTATGTGACCCTTGAAAGTTACCAATTCTGACTTGCACTGGATCTGTGATTGGGTTGGTCAGATCCCTATTTGCTACTCCCACTACTTGAACTGTTCTCCCTGAAAATGGCAAATTTGGTACTTCGATACTTCTGACTGTAGAGCGTGTAGCTCCTGTGTCAACCAAGAATGTAACGCTGTTACCCATGACTCTTCCCTCCATATACGGTCCCTTTTGATCAACTTCCAAAGATGCTGCAAGCATACAATTTCCCTCCTCATCTGAACTTTCACTCTCCCACACATCGTTTATTCCATTCTCACTGTGTAATGGGAATTGGTGTACTGTGTCATTTTGATTCATTCCTTGACCCGTGACCTGTTGAGGAAGCATTACTTGTTGCTGATTCATTGGTGCTAAGGGTATTTGCATTTGCTGATTAGGTCCCATAGGAAACTGCTGTTGCATTGGCTGCGATTGTACCATTTGTACACGGGGCATTTGCACCTGCTGTGGTTGCATGGGTTGTAGACCCTGCATCTGATTTACATTATTTTGGAAATTTGGATTTGGACCTCTCAATTTTGGTCCTCTCATTTTCTGAAATGTATTGACATCATTATTTTGCTGACCTCCACCTTCCTGCACCAACATTGGGCACTTCCGTTTCCAATGCCCGACGATTCCGCACGTGTGACATGGCATCACCTTCTTCATTGCCTGTATACCATTTGGAATCACAACAGTATTTAAATCAGGACCATTATTCACAAAACCTCCTCGGCCTCTGCCTCTGATCTGTGGCTGAAACATAGCATTTTCCTGCTGTTGCTGCTGCGGCAACTGTTGTTGGAAACCTTGCAAACCTTGCAAACCTGTCTGAGCTGCTCTAATCTGCATCACCATCACTTTTTCTTTCAACCTTTTCTGTTTTGTCTCAATCTCATCACTGCAGTATTTTGCATAGTTCAACACTTCATCAGTCGATTTTGACTGCCAACAAATCAAATGCATTTTAATCATCTGGCTGATTTCGGGTCTCAATCCTTCCACAAATCTGAACACAAAATGGAGCATGTCCTTTGCCTCGATCGTTTCCGTGCCACTGTAATTTTTAAATGCTTTCAACAATCTCTCATAGTATGCATGTATCGACTCTTTAACTTCTTGTGCTGTTCTGTCAATTCTCTGCCAATCCACATTTTTCGTCGCAACTTTTGTTTTTAAATGCTCAATCACCTTATGGTATAAACTCATTACCGTAGGCGATGGTGCACCTGTGTCCCTATCTCTTTCTGGTTCACTTGTTGGCCAACCTACAGCCCTTTTACAATCTTCCCACAAATCTGCCAGAACCACAATTTTGAATAAAGTATTCAGGTCTTCCCAAAGACATTTTGCGAGTTTCACAAATCTATCTGTTTGTTGATACCATTCGATCGGTTTCTCTCTTAATTTAGGGAAGTCATCCGTAAAGGATTGAATATTACACCTGTGCCATGGTACATGGACAAGTTTTCCCCCTGTCGTTTCTCTCATTGGTAACATGGTTATCAGATCATCATTCTGTTGTACTTTCTCATTCCCGTCTGGGGTACTTTCTTTCTTCTTGTCCTTTTTCTTAACCCACCTGCTCTCCCACTTGTTGAGACATCTCCAAACCTGCGTGCTTTGCAGTATCTCTTTAAGGTGTGTTTTCATTCCTGCAGACCTCATGTGTTCAAAATCTTTTGTCTCAAAGTCTAACCTGTAACTTCTGCTCAAGTGTTTGGTTTTACCTATATCTACTTTGTTTCTGTCTGCAATTTCTTGTAACTTCTTATGTATGCTGCTTACTTCTCTTGTAATTCTAGGGCACATGTATCTCAGCTCTTCTTCTGTGTATGATTCTAACCTGTTCAAACCCATTGTTCCCTCTACTAGTTTGTCTGCTTCCATGCCCAATCGTATTCTTTTCAAGTATTCTTCTCCTTTCCCGCTGGGTGTACTCTGTGGAGAGTTCAGGCTGTTCAACCATTGTGTTAACTGTTGTGTGTTCAGTCCCATTAATGTGGCACTTACGTCCACTGCTACTGACGGTTTCTGTAGCACTTCTGTTTTTGAAGTTAGCAGTACTATTAGTGGTGGACCTGACCTTACCACAGTTGACGGAGCACAAGCTGGAATTGGACTAAATTCCAACAAAGACCCAGATCTATTTAGCAGTGTTCCTACCGGAGTCGTTTCTTGAGTATTTTCTATGCATCTCCTTCCTGTCTCATTTTGTGTCATTACCCCTTGGTCACATACGTTCGGCTTTGCCTGTATATACAATGGCACTGGCGGACCTACAGTGATAGGCAAAGATATTGCATCCGGATTCTGTCTGTTCCCCGAATTCTGTGTCATGTTAATTCCCATATTATGGTTCATCATTGCAGGCATGTCTAACTGGTTTTCTGCAATTTTAATGTATTTCGGCACTTCTTGCATCTGCTTTTGAGGCATCAAAATTTGTGTTGATTCGGCTTGAATCAATGTCGGTCCTTGGTAATTCTGTCCTCCCTGCACCATTAAACTAGAAGTCATTTCCAAATTATGCTCATCACAATAGCCCCTTTGAACCTGTGGCTGATAATTATTGACAGGTTTCAATTTAGGCACATCGGGATATATTCTCTGAACTTGTGGTATTTCTGGTGTAAAAGGCATGTCGGGACTACTTTGCCTCTGCGATATTCTCAAATTCGGTGTTACATTACCCTGTATTGGTTCTGGAGAGGCAGTACTAGTGCTTGGGCCATTTTCGCTTTCCACATATGGTGGCGGGCGATCATTTAGCAGTTGCATAATGAACTCCTCATCGTCTGATTCGTCTGACCTTTTCAAATTTCTATTGTTTTCTCTATCTCTGGACTGACTCCTGTTTGTTTTATAGGTAGCTTTCCTTCCTTCCGTCTCTGCTTCGTCAGTAATTGCTGGAAACAATTTAATCCCCTGCAATATGTCTGATCTCCAAACCTTTTGAGTACTATCCCATCTAGCATCCGCTAGTGTCTTTTCTACTTTTCTCACTCTTGTCTCAAATTTCTTTTGTAGCTGCCTCCTAGCCATTTGCTCCCAAATTGCTAATGCTTCAAACTGTGCTGGTCTTGGAGGTACTTTCATGTCGTATAGCGCAAATCTTAGATTCTCCAAGACTCTTAGATTAAACGACCCATGGATAGGGAACGCTACACTTCCATGCTTTTCTGTTAATTTACACCATTGCTTTAACCAAAGACATGGTGCAACACCCTTTTCTTCAATCACGATGTAAGCTGGTGTACCCTCAGGCGGTGTTTCTTCTCCTACATTTGCTTTAATATATACATCCCCCCTCAAGGCACTCTTAAGTGCTTTGAAAAATTTCATCTTTCAGTCTTTTATTTTCTTCAAAAAATGTAATCAATAAGTGACTTTAATTCCCGGAATACTCTTCGCTTGCCTTTCCCCACCAATTGCACTTCACGGACTGCGTCCAATCCGTGCGCGACCCTTCTCACCAACCAACCTATCCCAGCGCGGCTCCTAGGGACGTCACACCCACACACTGCGGCTGACAAAGTCTTGCGGCTTGTCCTCCTTCATTCAGCTTCACTCAAAACTCATTTCTGCAATATGTCGCGAGCACTAACCAAAAAGAAGAAAACAAATCTGTTGGTTTACTACAGGAAGGGTAATACCATCGCTTCAGAAACCTTAGGGATTTTTCACTAGCCTCGGCAGTTATTCCATCTTTCTTGGTTTCCCACTTTCGCAAGCAAAATTTGACCCGCAAACTTTACTCTCAACTGATCAATGAACTATTCTAGCGCGCCTTAGAATTTGTCAAATCTCAAAGTCTAAAATTTTCTTTCATTCCTCAATATTCATACTGACTTGTTTACCACGCCCGATCAACCTAATAAACCGAACAGATTACAACATCAATCAAGTGTCTCATACACTTTTCAACATACTCCGGAGTCTCTTGACCTCGCAGGGCCCGTCTCAACATCAACAACCACGTGGACAATTTTTCCTGCACAAAGCGCTACACACATATGAAGTTCGACGACTTCCCTACTCTCACACTTTGGAGTATCACTCTTCTAAAATTTTTGAGTGGGGTTCGCAGCCCCCTAAAATCCTCACAAACGTGACAATTCATCTGCGGCATAAGCTGTGCAAGCGCGAAACCCTACTTTCACTCATACTGTCACTAGAAACGCCGAAAATATTCTCACACCTCCATTTCCTCCATTCGCAAGCTCCGAGATTCTGGGAAAGTCACTGGGGATTTAGGGCATCATCATCTCTCCAACTTGTTTTATCAAAGAAAATTCTAACTTGAATCCGTCTATTTTTCGGATGGGGACCCAAAGGGCAGAACCATCCTCTGCTACCATCTACTGTTAGCGTGTCCAGTCTTTATAAATTACTTGTATTTGGACACGCCGGAGGTCGGTGAACCTTTTAACCGAGTTGGGTTCTCCTCATCCAAGAATAGTCGGATCATTTGAATCAATAATCAATAACCATTGTAATCAATATCCAATACTTAATTAATATTCAAACAACAATCAAGAATCAATAGTAATCAGTATTTGACACACCATGACCTTTCAGTCATGAATAACCACACCAGTTTATTAAAAGTTAATGAGTTTATTTCCCTATATTAACAAAGCTAGCACAATATATGTAAGTCTCAAAATCAAATGGTATACGTATACGAACATTACTATCTGTCCGTAGCGATGGAAGAAACGCAATCTATGCAATATCTGGATTATAATGCACTCGGTTATAGCAATGCAAATCCCTAATATAAGTAACTGAATTTGACTAATTTCATACATCGGTCAGCATAACAAGATTTCAATTTAGCATGGTGCATCAAATGAATACCTCAACTAACCTCTAATTAACATTGGCATGTGGGGCTTCATGCAAAAAAAATTTAGTCAACATAAATTTAGAAAAACTTCTAGCTTGGGCCCTGTCAAAATAAGCAGTTGGTACCTAAGAAGGAAAACACAATGCATAATACAATTATCCTTTCATATTTACCAAATACAATCAGCATTCAAAGTAAGTCTTCGTCCTTCAGGTACCGGTTCGATCAGCATGGGGCAGATTTCAGAAGGGACAAAGTTAAAGCAAGTTTCTTGCGGAAGCAAGGAGAATGGGGCAAAAGTTACTGCATGGACAAGACGGGGCAAAATTAAAGTTAAAGTCTCTAGGGTGAGAATTCTTAAAGTCTCTCTCTGCGACAGAGAAAAGGCATCAAAGGGTCATTTAAAATGGCGTCTTGAATCGGGCTTCAAAATGGCATCGAAGAAAATGGCTGACTTCTCTTTGTCCGGTGGGTTTAAGTAAGAAACGTTCCAAATTCTGTAGGGTCTTCCATTGGAGGGTTCATAGAGTGGCTTCCTTTTGACCAATGAATAGTGTCTTTCTCTTAGTACTCATTTATGCATAAGGTGTCCTTGGAGCCTTGGAACACAAGTTGCAACAAAGTTTGCCAATTATTTCTGTATCAGAATCTTCATTGTCTGCACCTGCAGAAACTGACCTTGCTTCAAAGGGGATGGAACTAGCCTAGCACGAAACCTTGAGATAAGTGTATTAGTCATCTCTACTGGAAAAATACAACCTTAAAGTAAAATGCGTTTTTGTTAATACAAGCGAAAACCACGTAGTTAAATTTGAGACAAGGCAAACTAGGCCAAAGCCTCTGCTAAATTTAAGCTAAGCATATAACAGTTTCAACAAGAAAATCATGGAATACATTTGCAATTATGACGGATTACTACATTTGTCGATTCTTCATGATTAATTAAGCTTGTTTATAATAATGGCGAACTACCTCGTGGGCACATTTTCCTATGTGCATTATTTTTCATTGCTAAATCACACTACCTTATACGATTTTGTTACATGATAATGAATATTTGTTAGTCTTTCTTTTTCTGCTTCATCACTGGTGCTGCTACTGCTCGAACAGCCAGGTCTTGATAGGTTTCCTGAAGGTAAGGATGTCTTTGGTCTGATGCAGGTGGGTGGGAATCGTGTTCCACGTCTTGGCGGCGAGGCTCTGCACATGCATGCTGGGTGAGTTTATGCTCCTGCAATGTTAGTCTCTGGTGTGCTTTTCTATGTTGAGTGAATTTGCCGACGAGTTGAACTCTGTTCTTAGTGTACCTGGCTCCAGGAGTGTCCTTTAAAGTTAAAACCTTATTGTTTGTGTACTTCAGTTGTCTGGTACAGCATTTTTCTCAGTTTCCTGCCTGCATGTTGGCTCGAGCCTTCGCCCATCCTTTTGATAACTCAAGTACTCGATCCTGCGCCAGCATCACACTGAGGTTCTTGATTGTACTTCATCATGCCAGGGTGTCCTGGCAAGTACTGACCGATGGTTGCTTTGTATTCCCGCTGAATTAACACTGGAACATACATGCACAAACCCACGTCCCCGGTCAATGCACTCTGGATGAACGGGTCATGAACATTTGCTTATGCTTTTCCGCCCCTCCCATCCCTTCCATTTGGGTGCAGAAAATATACCAGACATCTCAGACTCTCATCTCAGCCTTGTAGCTGTTAACGGGGCCTGTCAGCCTTATAACTAGAGCTCCTTGAAAATGTTGATCAGTGCCCACAAGAAGCTCAGGCCAGAGATTATCACCAGGGACCAAGGCCATTTCAAACATTCAGACCATAAGCTTGCCCATCTAGTGAACTGGCATCTGAGCTACTAGAGTTTGGTTGCCTATGTCTCCTATACAAATGCATGGATAACTTGCAAGGGTACCACAGACCAATTACACAGGCATATTATGCAGCCTATTGTAAGACGTTCATCCACTACTGCATTACAATGCATGTGGACCCCCTAAAACCTGCTGAACGCTGTTGTAAGAGGCTGGCTCAGTTTATGGTGTAAGCCTATGGTGTAGCACCCTATACTGAGTCAAGGCAACCCTTAGTGATAATGTTTAGGTGCCCAGATAGTCAGAGCTCTGAAGGGGTAGCTGTGGTGAGCAGCAAAGGCTTATCTAGGAGGAGTGTAAAGCACTTGCAATACCAAAATAGTCACTCAGTAGCTAGTCTCAAGGAAGAACCACACTGGGGCCTTCATTATGAGTGTGGCGGTCTTGAGATCGTCGCACTCGCAGTGGCAGTCGGACAACCGCTATAGTGGCAGTCCGACCACCACATTACGACCGTGGCGGAGTTGCCACAGTCCGACCGCCAGCACTGCCAGGTTGCCGCCAGTCAACAGCCTGGGGGTCTCTGCAGTCGCAATCTGCCAAGGCAGCGCTGGTATGAGTCCCCCTTCCACCAACCTTTGCATGGCGGTCGCACCGCCGTGCAAAGGCTGGTGGAAAGGAGGTGGGCAGTGCAGGGGCCCCATGGGCAGCCCCGTCGCACTTTTCACTGTCCGAATTACAGGCAGTGAAAAGCGCGACCGGTGCTGTGACACCAGACGCACGGCAACATTGCCGCTGGCTCAATTACGACCCGGCGTCAATGTTGTGGTGAGTTTTCCGCTGGACTGGTGGCCGGAAATGCTGTTTCGCCCGCCGGCCCAGCGGGAAACTCATAATAGGGCCCATGAGGGCAGCCGCATAGGCAGTCATCCCGACGTGAGAGTCGCCCGCCAAAGTCATAATGTGCCCCCAGGTATTGCAAAAATAAAGGTTTCTTTATTACAACACTATAGCTAAACTAACATTGGTATATCTCCAGCTGTACAAAAAGCAAAAAAAATATTACTCTCTCATGTACTTTACTCTGTCTCCCAGTCACCTTATACCTCTATTAATCTGTCCTCCATCCCCACTCACTGACTCATCCCAAACCCATTCTACCACTTTGATCTCCAAAATAACTCTACCTAAGCTCTTCCCTCCTCTACTGCTCCTGGCTCACCCCAAACCTCAGTTTACTACTATGATCTCCCAAACAACCCTACTAAATTCTCCCTCACGTATATCACCTTTCACTTTTCCATCCAAAACCCCTTCTGCTACTATGATCTCCCTAACCCCTTTCTACAGACCCCTTCCTCCTCCATCTCTCCTTTACTCATCCCAAGCCTCATCCTATTACTATAAACTCCCAATTAACACTTCTAGATTCTTCCCTCCTCTATCCCTCAATTATTCTATTCAAACCTACTAACAAACTCACACGTCCACTGCTCAAATGAACTCACACTAATACTAATACTGTACTCATATTTCCCTATATTAATCCACTACTAATCCTTTTTGGGTTCCGGAGTAGTGTGCTACTTGCCAAAAAGTGCTTTGACGCCTCATCAGGGGTAGTAAGCGCTATATAACTATAAGTACAATTACAATTGCAATATGATAAGCCAGCTGACTGTAGGAATTTCCTATGACTTCACTCATTTAATATGGATATTTCCGGTCCTTCTGCACATTAAAGCTCTGTGCTTTTTACCAATTTACGCTTAGTATACATCAGTTGTTCCCAACCTTTTGAGTTCTGAGGATCCCCAATGAAACACTACTGGATGCTGGGAACCCCCAAGCAATTTGTACGATTACATTTCAAACATTAAAACAGTAATTCGCAAAAAAAACCCAAACAAGTACACACCAAACAATTGCTTGAATTACTAAAGATATAATTATTTTATATTGATAAACGTATGCAAAAATCAAAAACTTTTAATGGGAAGATGTGCGCTGCATCTCGGCGACTCACTTTTTAATGTTTGGTTTTATTTAGGACAGCTGACTCCTCAACTCAGATTCTACCTTTCCCAAGCAATTTCTGTTTTTATATTTTAGGTACATATGATCTGAGAAAGCTTTTTCACATAAATATGTGGTGGGGAAAATAAATAAAACCATAAGGGCCTCTCATTTCTCCACAGCCTCCCTGTCACATGTAAATAATTTGTTTTATAGCACCTCTCAGACCACTGTAGGGTGTGGGAGCAATTTAGAGGGGACTACAAGGTATAGGATTCACATCATTCATGCTGAAAGGCATTTTCTAAAAGTGCTTAATCGGGAGAAGTACAAACTTAGGATTCAAAACATAACACAGTGGTTAGAGTTGACTTTAATATTAAGAATTTATTTCTACGCAAGCAAACCTTTTTTTGGCAGCATAAGGATAATAAAAGACTGGGAAAAAAGCATAACTTTCTAATTTGTGCTATGCAGTTTGCATGCAGCTCTTTGGTGGCAGTTCATAGCTCACTGTGCTAGATTATGATTGTAATTTATGAACTGCACAGTAACAAAGTAATCTCTGTTACAAAAGCAGTATTCCACTGAGCTATACATATAAGATACTGTCCTTTGCATGATACATGTTCTTGGCAGCAGTCACATTAACTACCTGAAATAGTCATGCAGCTTTTCTCCTAGATCTATGTGGCACACAAATTATAACATGTGAAAATCAGATTTCTGTCCATATTTACTATTTGCAAAGTAAAGTGTCTTGGGTTAGTTTTGATCCTATTGAAAACTTTGTTCTGAATATACCCCAGAGTTACAATATATAATATTTTTGTATTATTTGTAAAATTCATCACATGTATTTAAAATTGTATTTTGTATTAGAAAACACCTGACCTCCTTCAGCCTTTCCTTTCATACAACCTCCACCTCATTATGATTTTCACTTGGTTCACATTAAAACATTTCTTCATTTTGCAATCAATGTACGTAAAGTAAACTAAAATCTCCACATTAAATAAGCAGCGGTTTGTCAGAATACATTACATGCTCCTTGACCTCTGTCCTTGAACTCAGCAAATGGGACAAAAAATAATAACATTTAAATGCATTTTAATTGCTCATTCTTCTTCTGAGCTCATGCAGGTTTTGTTTGGGAGTGTTGCCAGAATCTGAACCTTTTGCCAGGCTGTAACCTTTGTTTTTAATACATATATATCACCCCAAGATAGGCCCTAAACAGCCCAAAGGACAAGGTGAATTTTATTTGAAAAGTAGGATACACGTTTTAAATATTTACATGTCCTGGTAGTGAAAAATTCCTAAATTCGTTTTTCACAACTATAAGGCCTGTCTCTCCCACTAGATAACATTGGGTTACCCTTTTGTACATGTAATAAGTGTTAACATTTGATTGGGAAAAGATAGGGATGCCAAGTTTAGATTCAAATGAACTGTATTTGAAATCCTACTTAATGGTACAATCGGATTTTAAGTCATAATTCTGAAAATCCCACTTTTAGAAAGTTGGCATTTTCTTATTCTAACCATTTGGATGCCTGCTGCCTATTTCCTGGGTCAAATAACTGTGAATACCTTGGCAGTTGTGTATTACTCCCGTACAGTGAGACAAAGGGGGACTAGGTGTTATCAGGATAGACCACCCTTCCAGGATGGGTAGGCGAAGGTGTTTCCTGCCCCATTTACATTTCAATGGGCTGCTTCCAGTACACTCCCAAAGGAACCTGACACTAGTTTGTTGTCGTCAAGACATCTTGGAACCTTGGCAGGGGAAAGGAAGAACTTTCCAGAACTAAATGTAGGGGTAGCCAGGATGTCACTCCACTTCTAAGGTTGGCACCTAATATACCTCCTGAACCACATCTTCAGTACACTCCTGGACCTGCTGTCATTACAGAGGACAGAGGACTAGAGAGCCATAGAGGACTGCCCTGTTCTTTGAGGCCTGCCTTGTTGCTCAGATGATTGCCCTACTTGACCTTGCTTGTTCCTCAGAGGACTGTCATGTAGCTATCAGAGGACTGCTCTGCTGCTTAAGACTTGTCTTCTTTCCCCAGAGGACTGCCTTGCTGTTTGCAGTATCCCTTGTTCCCAGAGCACTGCCCTGCTGCTTGAGGCCTGCTCTGTTCTTTGAGAAGAAAGACTACACCTGCTCCCTTCATCCCAGACTAGCCTGAGTGACTCTCAGGGTCAGTTGGCTGTTGCTGGAGTGAGTCCCTTATGTCGTTGAGGTGCTTCCCCGATCATGAACCCTTGGCAGGTATCAGAGAGAACTCCTTCTTGCCTAACTGAAGGTTCCATCAAATCCGATGTGAAGCCCTGCAAGGCCTCACCACGCAGCCTCATCGGAGCTCATGCTGGGCCGCGCAAAGTCTTGCAAAGTAACACCACGCAGACCTCGCACCAAGAACATAAGTTACAAATCTCAGTGGGCCAAACTTGGTCCTTTCCTGGCCTGCGCTTCCTCGTGGTTGGCCTGACTTTGTCCTATTCCAGCGCAACCCGATACCCTCAGATGGGGCTCTGTACCTTATGGCGCCATTTTTACTAAAACCCTTAAAATTCAATATCTTCAGTTCTGCTGATTGGATTTTTTTTGTTCTGATTTTTCTCTATTTTTCTAAATTTGTGTGGGATTTTTCTTGTGTTCTGTTTTCACGTTATTATTGTTTGTGTGCTGTATACATACTTAACACAGTGCCTCTAAGTTAAGCCTGCCTGATTTTTTTGCCAAGCTAGCAGAGGGTTAAGCACAATTTAACTTTGTAACTTTTGTGGTTCATCCTGACAAGGATTGTGGTTGTTGCTTGATAAAGGTTATACCCCCAACCAATAACCTAATTTCTTACAGTCTTTTGATTACATACATTGTAATCCAACAATGTACCTTTGGTTTCCTAACTATTACTGCTTTGTGTGCCCTGATTAATTTGCAAGTTAGGCCTTCATCCAGTAGGTGTATCTGGCAATTGTGGTATTCTTTTTCTGGTCCTGTGTAATGTCCTTCCTAATACAGCAGTGGATAAGCATATCTCATTTAGCAGAGTAACATTTATGTGCCTTTGCCTTCTTAGCCTCCCTGTGGGCTTCCATTCTTTTCTAGCTACTCTGGACCAGGCATCTAGGCCAAGGTTGGCTGGTTCCAGGTGTCATAGTAGTTCCGTTTGTATTGTCATTAGGTCTTCTGTGGCAGGCAACTTTGTTGACCTGCCCTTTGCCATCTCTACCAGATCTGAGAGGCACGCTTGTCTAAAACACTGCAGTGGGGCGATTAGGATCATGGTTATCTGTTTGGCTTTCTTTATCACCAAGGGAACTAGTGGCATTGAAGGGAAATCATAAGCCAAAGTTCTTGACCAGTCTAAGAAAAGGTGATTCCTACGTGTTCGCACTTTGTGTCTTCATGCATTGTGAACAGGTCTATCTGTGGTGTCGTCTATTGCTGGAACAGTTTGTGTACTATTTACCACTTGTACAAGGAACCCTCCTGTGTGCTCAGTCTGGCTGCCTCTGTGTTTTGGATGCCTAGCAGGTGCAGGTGTTTAGCTGTTATTGTTAAGTCCCTTGCCAATGCCATTTTCAAATCTCCAGTGCTACCTTGGATAGAGAGTAAAATCTTATCACGCCCTGCTTGTTCAAGTTTAACATTGTACTTGTGTTGTTTGTCTGAGTCAGTACGGATATCCCTTTGATTTACACATGAAAATCATATAGTGCTAGGAAAACCATATTTAGTTCCAGGACGTTTTTTTGTTTGACTACATCATGGGAGTTTCAGCTTCCCCATGTGTACCAGTCCAGCCCATTGGAAGGCTTCATCCATGCTGGTCTGAGAGTGTGACAGTTGTTTGAAGGGCCTACTGTGCCGTTTTGCAAATTCCACCACTGTATCTACTTCTGCATGTTCTCTGTTAAAACCAGTAGATCCTCCCAGTCCGCTGAAGCCTGTGTCTTTTACCCCTGTAACCATTCTTGTATCTGTCTCGTATGGAGTGTGGCGTATGGTATTACTTGTATGCACAATGTCATTATTCACAGCAATTTCAACATTGTTTTTGCCGTCAGAGATTGTCCCTTCTGGTAGGGGCAAGCTTGTGCTGTTACGGCTAGGACTGTCTTCTGTACAAGGAAGCTCTTCCCCCACCTGAGTTCCTTGCTGGGGTTGGTATAGATTTGTTAATCTTCAAGGTAGTGGTACACATGCATTCCCTGTCTTCTCAAGTGAGCTGCCACTACATTTTGTTGAACACCCTCAGTGTCTATTTTATCCAGAAAGGGAACACTTTAAATTGCTAAAGTGCACTGTTTATCACAAACCTGAGATAATTCCCTTGCTTGTTGTTCATTAGGATATAATAGTATATGTCCTACAGGTCTCTTTGTCGCCATGTAGTCCATTTCCTTCAACAGTGGGTTGACCTGAGATGTATGGCAATTTTGAATTTATGTGTTTTGGTGAATTTGTTTGGGAATCTGAGATCTATGACTGTCAGATCTTTTTTGGGACTAGGAACTATATGGAGTACACCCCTTGGTTGCACTCCTTTATTGGGAGCTCCTTGATGGCTTGTTTCTAGTTAGTCTGCTCGTTGCAAGATCTCTTCTTCTTATTCTTTCTGAAATCTCTTTTTTGTTTTTTTCCATTTGGTGGTTTCTCTTGAAGTTCTGTATGGTAACTGTGTTTTATTATATGTAGCACCCACTTGTCAGAGGGTACGTCTCTCCACTCCTTAAGGAACCCCCTTAGTATGCAACTTACTGGTATCTGTTGTTGGTGGTCTACCCTCAATGAGTTAATTGCTAGTCATGGTAGGCCCTCTCGTGGCCTGTGTTTCACTCTGGCCCTCCCCAAATAGGCTGTTTCTGATATTGCTACCATGATGTACATGTTTTGTGAATAGCAGTGGACTCTATGCCTATGTTGTTTGGGGTGGGTTGGAAATCAACTGTTCCCATCGGCCTTCTACTAGGTGTCATTTTTCTCTTGCAAGACTCTCTGAACTGAAGAGCCCCTATCACTTTTGTCATGCCATTAGCTTTCTTCAACTGCTGAAGACTATCATCAACAGCAATATCGAACAGGCGCTCCCAGTGAAGGGCATGTTTATGATGGCAGCATGTACCTCCTGCTTGAAGCCTGAGACCCTCAGCCATAGTGTCACTCCTCAAGGTGGGGCCTGTACACATTTGCCTGCTGTCAGTGTTTACAGTTTCAAGTGCTGATTTCAAGCATGCAATGATCTTTCCATCCTCGTTGATGCTTTTGATCCTCTTTTTATATTCGTATGGGAGGTGTTGCATCAGTTCTTCGATCTTCTCCCATTGTTGGTGACTCTACATGTTGAGAAGGCCACTGGAGTTCACAATCCTCCTCTTTGTGGCAGCCGTTCTTCTTTCCATCTGCCTTCCTAACAACTCAAACCACTTGCTTTCTTTGTCCTGTTGCTGGCCATAGGATGAGGGGTTTGAGAAACATTTTTCTAACAGTGGAAACTGTAATGGAGTCTGCTGGTGCATTATTCTTGATACACACTGGGTCCTTGCTTAAAAGCGTGTATTCTTTTTATATCCTATGGGCTAATGACTTCAGCATTGTTGGTTAATTGAAGGCCTCTTTCCCCTGGTCTACAGTGCTGGGTGGTATGGTTGGGTAGTTCAGGGATGAGTGGAGGTTTAGCCCTGATTGTTGCTCTGCCAAGACTGCTTTGGCAGGCATCACAGGGATTCAAAAAGTCTTCATTGGATCGTTTAAGCCTTTCATTTGCAGGAGAGTTGCTATTTTAGCTTTGAGCCATCATCTTTTTCTTTCAATGTCGAGTACCTGTTCGGCATTGAGTGTCAGGCTGGGCATTTGTGGCATCAAGATAGCCTTCTCTTTCAGCTCTATTTCCATTCTTTGATCATGGTCCTCCCTCAGAGCTGAGTTGACTTTGGAAGGTTGTCCCTTTTGGTGTCCTTTTTCTTGGAACCATGGAGTTCTTTGGGCTTGATCTTGCCTTTGCTCACAAGGTTTTTTAGCATCAAGGTTCCTTGAGTCCCAAACTTCCACTCGGCCCCTTGGCCCTGTGATAACAAGTGTGTACGACTTTTCAGTACCTCGGTGTCTTTTGGCACGTTTTGCGATGATTCTTTGCCCTTCCTAAGCAGTTTAATTAATGTCAAATTTCTGATTTGCCTGGGCCTCCTCTGTCTGCTCAATAACCTCTTCACCACATGACGGCCCCAGATCTTTCATTAAGCTTTGCTGTGAATGCATCATTGCGTTGTGTGCTCGCCTTCTCCTGTACTTTGATTGCCCTGGGGAGTAACTCCTTGCACTCCTTGCTGCCCTTTTGTTTGCGGCCCTTGGGCAGGCAGAAGTTGCACAATCCTTGCTGGTCTGCCTTTGCGAGTTTGTGGTGACACTGGGCAGAATCTAGCGGGTGTATTTTCTATGCCTCACGGGGTTGTTCAGAGTTTTTGTAAACTTTAACCCCCCAAATACATATTCTCTGACTGTGTAGTCAAAGTCTCTTATAGAAATCTGAAGTTGTCTTGGTGATTGTTGTTTTACGTTCTGTTTCCAAGTCTTGTGTTGAATTAACCACCGTACCTTCTCTCTGGATTATTTTTCCTTGTATTTCCTCCAGGTATTAATGGTCAATGGTCCAAAGGTGGGAAAAAAGAATCTGATGATGGTCGACCATTGTACAAAAAACTAAATCCTTGACGACGGCCGAAGATGAATACAGATTGGAAACTGGACAATTCTGGACCCAGCCAGTAGTTGGTGGAATAATACACAGCATGTGAAGCCAGAAGAGAATCACACTACAAATCCGTAGTCATGAGAACATCACACATTCTGATAGATACTTCTAACCGCAGGTTCCTCTCCTTTTGAATACGCCCCAGGCATCAGACTGGATCTGGAAAATCTTAAGCAGAACCCCTGCACACCAGTAGCTGGCATTCACATCAATGTTGTTGCGCTCCACAAGTGATGTGCAGAGCCACATATAAGCATCATTCCTGTGCGCCAACTTCAGTTCCTTTCTTTAAGTGCACCCAGGTGCGAATCCCGAGCTACCCCTTGTGTCTTCACAAGACTGTTTTCTCAAAATGTACTTAAATTAACCAGTTTTCAAGGGAAATGTTCCCCCTAAAACCACATGGTTCAAAACGTGTAGTGACCTTTGAAAGCAAATGTCTGTGACAGATACCCATGAGATTTGTCCTTGAGGGTGGAACATGAGTCCAAGATCTATAGCAACTACGCTTTAATGAATCTGAACTCCAGTCCAGACCGTGAGGAAAAACTGTACAACACTGTATCGAAAGGCTCTGTGCTGGGGCTGGAAAGCTCCTTTTACTGCTCCCAAAGTTGTTCCTGCGGCAGATCTCAGAGCACTTATGATGCTGGTCAAGCAAGTCAGGTGGCATATCCAGACTCTGCATTGGGATCTGAAGTCACAGTGGGCCCAGCACCAGAGGGGAGGCATCTGGCTATGTTTCAGACTTTGGAGGAGACTGTAAACAACCTGCAATGGTGGCTGCTAAACTGTGAATTGGTCAGCATCAGATCCCTTGCCTTACGACACCCAGGCTGGGGCAGCCATCTGGGAGAGGTGGAGATCAAAGGCATATGGTCTCCAATGGAGGACTGGCTCCACCCTCTTGGCGCTTTGGGGTATTGGCATGGCATCGAAAGCCTTCCTGCCATCTATCAAAGGGAGGCTATTGCAGGTACTCATGAACAACACCACTGCCATGTGGTACTGCAACAAGCAGGAAGGATTGGGTTGTGGATCCTTTATCAGAAGGCGCTGTGCCTCTAGAAGTGACCCAACCACCAGGGGATTTTCCTAGTGGTACATCACCGGGTGGGATCTCTAAACACCAGGGCAGAAGACCTCAGCCATTGACACCTAGTGGATCACGACTTGCAGTTACATCCGAAGGTGGTGCAAGGTCTCTTCAGTGATTGGGGAGAACCATGACTCAATCTTTTTACCACCGCAGAGAATGCACAATGTCAACTGTTGTGCATTGGAGTTTCACAGACAGCTCTTTCCAAGGTCCATTCCACATAGAATGGAGCATGGGGCTCCCGTATGCCTTTCTGCCACTACCTCTCCTGCCCCAAAGTCTGAAGAAGAACAGGTACGATCCCAGTAGCACCGGATTGAAACAGAGGAGTGGGGTACCTGGAACGTCTAGGCATGAGAACCTGCCCTCAGATCAGGCTGCATCTTCTGTGACAAAATCGAGGAAGGGTTTTGCACTCAGGCATGATCAATTTTCACCTCTGTGCTTGGAGATTGAGCTGCAGCAGTTCATTGTATTCATCTTCCCTCCTAAAGCTTCTGATATCATTTTGGCATTCAGGCCTCCCTCCACAAAATTGGTATATGCCTGTCCTTGTGACAGATTTGTGGCTTGGTGAGAGACTCTGAAGATAGACATACTTTATCCCACTTTTTCCAAAGTTTTGCCTTTTGTGTTGTCCCTAGCCCAGCAAGGACCTGCCGTGGGCCCAGTTCAACGTTATTTACTTCTCTTTTGGCCTTTTCGCTGTTGCCAAGTCAGCTCCCTTGTTTAAATCACCTGTTGTGATGCTTTTTTGAAACATTTGCAATATGTTTCCACCAACTCCTTTCATTATGCCCTGGTGGGACCTAAATCTACTCCTCACATTTCTCACTTGCACACCCTTTGAACCTCTACACAACTGTCTATTACGGCTTTTCACCCTCAAGACAGTTTTTCCCATCGCCATAACACTGGAACACCACATGAGTGAGCTGCAAGCCCTCTCTGCCAAACCGCCATGCCCAACTTTCTTTCCAGACAAGTTGGTATTGAGGACACAAGCCTGCATTCTCCCAAAATTGGTGACACCTTTTCATATCAGACAAAATATCACCAACCTGACGTTCTTCACTCCGCCTCATCCCTGTAAGGAGGAGGAATGGCTTCATCAGTTAGATCCGAAAAGAGCTCTCAGATTTTACATCGATCATACCAAACCCCATTGATTGGACAATCAGTTTTTTGTTGGATTCACTGGAGCAAAAAAAGTCAAAGCAGTGCAGAAGAGAACCATCTCTTGATGGGTTTTGCTCTATCAAAATCTACTAAGTGCTGGCCAAGAAGCAGCCCCTAGAAGGTTTACAGGCTTATTCCACCAGAACCAAGGCTGCTACCACAGCGTAGAGTGCCTGTTCTGCATATTTGCCAGGCTGATTCGTGAGCATAGTTTCATACGTTCACATAGCACTGCTGCCTGGACAGCTAGATATGTCAAGAGGGGAACCTTGACCACTTGCATGGTGCAGTATGCTCAAAACCTGTTGAGATGTTACTTATGTTGAAGCCTCAACACAATTAATTTATGGGCAAAGTTGAAGAACAGGGAGAAGTCTCAGCCTTGTTGATGTATTAAGATATCAAAATGTTCATTACAGAAGGCAAAAGATTAGTTAAACAAGGGAACTAGCATAATCAAAGTAGAAGCAAAAGCTTATAATATGCAGACAAACATATGGTCTGTCCCACTCAAAGTCTAAGCAAAGCGTCTCAATGTATCTAGCCTCCAACCCTCAGTGCTCTGAATCTAAAAGTAAAATCTTGTCTTTTCCCTAAACTGCACACGACTTTTATAATATTTTATACAAAGAAATCACACAATTTTCATAGTATGACATTATGTAAATGGGCAGTACTACCATGTTACTTGCAGAGCACCAATTGAATTATTAGTTTAAAGTAACACCTACTAACAAAGCACATAATTTGTTGCAGAAGAAGTATTAATACAAAACACAAACTGCTTTTTGCGTAAATAACATTGGCATGTTAATAGAGGCTCATCTGAGTTTCCTTGCAATGTTGGAAAATCAGAACATCTTTTCCTAGATAGTGAAACATTTCTGCTACATGCAAGTAGAGATAATGGTTTGCAGCTTAATTTAAATTGATTTTCTGAACACAATGAACACATCAATATGAAGGGCTTGCACACACAGATAAACAAAACAACCTTTTAAATGTTGCAGCTTAGTCATGCCAACCAGAATTAGGCTCAATGTTTTTAATATAAAAACCTGCTCTCACAGTTATCAGAGCCACAAGAGGATATCTTTGGTGGTCACCTAGGGCAACCGTAATATCCTGGCCCTTTGGTAAGTCACAGGCGTCGACTTTAAGTTGTTTCCAAGGTTTGTCCAGGATTGGTGTCAGCATTATGGAGGCATACCGAGATTTTTACCCAGTGGCCTGGCACAAAATGCAATTTGCTACCACTATTTGAACGTTATCAATTGCTGGATTTGGCCTTCTCTCTGAGAAGTGCCTTAGTTCTGGCCATCCCATGGTGTCTTTCAAGGGCTAACAAGAATGGATGGGTCCACAATGACGTTGAGGCTATGAGTCAATTGCCTTTTAAATAAATGCTTTCTAACATGTGACTGGCAGTTCATGTCTTACCAACCACATGCCTGGCTTCTGCAGAGCAGTGATTTTCGTAATAATTTCCCAGTCTTCGCTGTGTTTCAAAGGCAAATTGCAAGCAAGTGTCCATGTTACTTTCTTGAACCATCTGCATAAGCATGATGGCTTTGGCTAATGCATGATTAACTGTGACATTGATGTTTTCTGTGCTTTGTTCTATTTGTACATGATCCTGCCTGCTGGTTCTCTCTATGTATATTGAAAGATTATCTGCTGAATTAGCTTTTCCAGTTGGATAAAAAAAGCCTGATAGTCAGGGTATAGAAGTTGTATTATCAAACACTTTCAGTTCTGCTCGCTGGAGACAAACGTTTAGCCTTATATAGGAAGGTAATGGAGCTTGTGGTCATTTGCCATCGAGAATTTTTGTTCAGCCCAGTACAGGCGGAAATGGTGGCATGCCTAGAAGACTACTAGTGTTTCTCGTTCAGTTTAGGAATAGCTCGGCTCCACTGGAGTTCACGCCCTGCTGGTATGTAAAAATGATGGTTTATGTTCATATTGCGTCTGTTGTTTATATCTTTATTAAGCGGGGTGTTTTTATAGGCACTTATAGAATAGAGCAGTGGTTCCCAACCTGGGGTCTTATAGGCACTTAATAGACTAGAGCAGTGGTTCCCAACCTGTGGTCTGGGGACCCCTGTTTTCTGCAAAGTCTCTTCAGGGGGTCTGCAACTGCTTCGAAAATTAAAGAATATTAACATATTAATAATGTGCATATACATAAAGTGGCTAAATGTACAACTGAATTTTTTTAAATGTATTGTAAGGGTCAGGAAATTTGAAATTGGAGGCTAAAAATTAAATTAGTATCCTCAGATTGATTTGTGGGATCCATGCGGGTGCATCAAACAGACGATGCATGGCTTCAATTGAATTTAGAAAAGCTCCAACCAAATATTGGTTTTCAAATTAAATAAAATGTGTTATCATTTGTGCATGTGTTTGATGAATGCTTGTTTTTGTATTTTTGTGTATTGTTTTGCATTTCAATTCATCAACAATGTTTAGGCTTGGGTCCCCCACTTCCAGTAATGACTCAGTGGGGGGGTCCCCTGATTACAATAACGATTCAGTGGGGGTTCCTAGGTTATAGTAATGATAAAGTGGGGGTCCACAGAGTCGAAAGGTTGGGAACCACTGGGCTAGAGCGTGGTGTTATTGAAGTGCATTTTGTAATATGGCAAAAGCTGATCGTTCAGATGTCCAGATCCACTTGATTGTCGCTCTGTTGCTAGGTCTTTGGTAAACCTCCCACAGTAGACTGTGGTAAGATTGTTAGCATTTTTCCCCTCTTGAATTTTAGCTGGGTCTGATTATATTTCCTGACCTGAAATCCTGAAATTCTTGTTTCCTTATATGCAGTTTCCATTTATTCTATGTCAGGAGTGGAGGCTCAGATTATGCTTCTCTTTCTTTACTTCTCAAATAATAGCAGCCAATCAAAACACAAACTACATTTCCCATAAAACAATGCAAGAAATGTCCACCAATCAGAGGTCTTCCACTCCTATTAGAGTCTATCAACACCTCGGGACTTCCTCTTTCTTTGCTGCTCCTCACTGAGATAAGTGCTCCGTTCTTTTATGCATTTCACTGCGCGTGTGCTTTGTTTTGCTGGCATACTTATCTCCTTGTTTCAGGCGTGCCGTACGGAGCGGGGCTCCCATTCTGGGACTCTCCGCTCGCGCTTAGAGTTGCGCCGCGGTTTCTTCCTTCGGGGCTTCCCGGCAGGGGTTCTTTTTTCCTGTCAGCGGGTGCGGGCCAAGTGGCCTCCCGTTTCGGGAGTTCCCGCTCCCGCATTAAATTTTTCCTTTCCCTTCACATACTAATCAGCGATTTGCGCTGGATCGGTGCCTTTCCCTTGTGTAGCCCGACGTAGAGAGCGCGAGACGGTGCATGTAGCCCAATCCTACTAGTTCTACTGGTTGGGCTACATGCATTCTGCCGTAAATTTCTCCTCCTCTGGCCGTTGACAGAGCGTCGGGTTCGCGCGTTTTGCATTCCTGGCGCGTCTGTTATCGGCTGCCTCACGCCTAGCTCGGGCTGCAATAATAGAGTTTGCCCTGCATTCCTAGCGGCGTGCACGCTATTTGAAAGTTCTTTGTGGCTCTCATTTACGCCCCTAGCTACCTTTAGAAGGGGCTGCAATAATTATTCTACGGCTGTACAGAGGAGCCTCATTTCTGGTTTTTTCTTGCACCTAGGGGTTAGGCTCCCCCCTTATCCGGCTTATTTCAGCGTTTCTGGTTGAACTTGTGTGGTTAACCTGCCATTTTGGGGTAACCATGACCGAGTGGCTGCCCTTTGAGGAGGAGGAGATTGAGTTTGGTTTTGAGGACACCCTCGGTCCCCAGTTGGGTGCAGGTTTGTCGGAGATGATTAATGCCTCCGTGCAACAATCTTTAAGCAGGGCGTTGGCGGTGTCTGTACCACAGGGCATTAACCAGGCTGTTTTTGCAGCACTCAAGCCCCTCACTCAGCAATTCGATTCATTTGTCAAAAAGCAAGGGTTGGCCCCCTTGCCAGAGGAGAAAGTGAGGGAAGACCCTGAGGCAGCGACTACTCCCCAGGTCTCTTCTTGGCCGCATGATGGGGCCCTGTCAGCGTTGGCCAAAGCTTCCGCGGACCATGTTTATTGTTCCTTGCCGTCTACCTCTAAGGGCCCTCTTCTTGAGGTGGCAGATTCATCCGATTCGGACTCATCCTCCTCTAAGTCCTCCCATTCCAGTGGCACTTTACGCAAACGCAAGAGAGCTCGTAAATCCAGTTCTTCTCAAGGCAAAGAAAGGTCTCACTCGCCCTCTAACCCCTTCCAGTTTAATCCAGAGGATATTATTCATCCTCGCTCTGCAGATTGGGCCCCAGCGCAGGCTGTAGCTGATTATCTCCACGACAAGTTGAGGAAAGGTTTTGACAAAGAGGTCCGTAACAGATTGCGGGCTGAGTGCCCCAGACCGGAGATCCCGGATAAGGTGGCAGAGACACCGGATATAGACCCCAGCATGCTGACCTTCCTCAAGAAGTTCGCCAAGGACCCCAAAAAAGGGATCGACAGGGCCTGGCGCTCATGCCAGGACAAACTTTTGGACCTCGCGGGTCCTTTGGCAAAAATTTTGCAAATGGCTCTTCAAGCTAAAGAGTCTGGCGAGCCTGTCGACTCCCATACACTAGCAGAATGGACTCAGAGGGCAATCTGCTTATTGGGGAATGCGAACTGTGCCATTTCTTCTGAGCGCCGGAAGTCCCTCCTCATGAGGATTGATCCAACATTAAGTTGGCAGCAGCGGATGCAGGGCCCCTGGCTAATGGCCGTCTTTTTGACGATAAGTTCGTCAAAGATGTTGCCAAATACGTAACTACTTTTACAACCCTGGATAAGGCACAAGCGAACCTAAAAAAGGTTTTTCATGCTGGTGTTTTTGGCCGGGCCGGACGAGGTAGGGGCCGCTCGTCAGGCCGTCCCTCCTTTCAAGGCTCTCAACGTGGCTCCTTCCGGGGCCAGGAGTATTCTTTCTTCCCCTCACGCTCCCGATTCTCCCGGCGACGCGGTCAACGAGGCAGTGCCAGATCCACCGCCCAATCAACCTTCTCTACAGGTGAGAGCGTTAGACGATTCTTTTATCCAGTTGGGGGGTCGTGTTCAATTTTTCCTTCACAATTGGTCTCGTGTTACTCAAGATGCATGGGTGTTGCAAACCGTTCAAGGTTTCCGTCTGGAGTTTTATCAGACTCCAATGCAAGAGGAGGTCCCTCCCCTTCTCCATTTTTCCCGACAAGACACCAACATCATAGATTCCGAGGTTCAGCTGCTGCTCCGGAAAAGAGCCATTGCTCTGTGCGATCCCCATCCATCGGGATTCTGCAGCAATATCTTCCTAGTTCAGAAAAGGGGAGGAGGCCACCGTTTAGTCATAAATCTTCGAGACTTCAATGCCTTCGTAGTGTACAGGCATTTCAAGATGGAGGGTCTACATCTTTTACCAGACCTCCTTCAGCCGGGAGACTGGCTGATACGACTAGACCTCAAAGATGCCTATCTGACAATCCCCATCTGGCATCCCCACAGACGTTTCCTCCAGTTCAGGTGGAGGGGTACTTGGATGGAGTACTTGGTCCTGCCCTTCGGGCTCTCGTCGGTGCCTTGGTGTTTTACCAAACTGCTCAAGCCAGTAGTGGCATTTTTGAGGGAGAAAGGGATTCGTTTGATCGTCTATCTAGACGACATCCTGATCATGGCTCAATCCCAAGACCTGTTGAGGCAATCACGACTGTCACCCTTCTTCAGGATCTCGGATTTGTCATAAACGACAAGAAATCGGTCCTGGTCCTCTCCAAGACTGTAGAATTCTTAGGTTTTCAGATAGATTCCGACAGATCGCTCCTGGTTCTTCCCAAGACCAAACTTCGAGCCATCAAGAAAGAGCTTCAGGTGGCTTTGTCCAAGACCTCATTGTCCCTGCGAAAGATCGCACGGATTGTGGGTCTCCTGGCATCCTCGGTCCAGGCGATCTTTCCAGGTCCCCTCCATTACAGAGCGTTACAAAGACTCAAGATACGTAATCTCCAAAGGGGTTTGTCATATTCGGACTTAGTCCCTTTGACGGGGGAAGTCCGTGCGGAACTCAGCTGGTGGCTGTCCCAGGTCGACGTGTGGAACGGCAGAGCCATCTTCAGCTCCCAACCCGAGACAGTGACAGAGTCAGATGCCAGTCTTTGGGGCTGGGGTGCGAGATGCGGGGACATCTCGACGGGGGGGAGATGGTCTTCGCAGGAACTTCAGTTGCATATCAACTGCCTGGAGTTACTGGCGGATCTTTTGCGATAAAGACCTTGTTGCCCAAGAGAGTGTCGTGTTCCATTCTTCTTCGAATGGACAATGTGGCGGCAGTCAGGTATATCAACAAGCTGGGGGGCACTCGTTCGCCTTTCCTTGCGGAGATAGCCAAAGATTTTTGGCATTACTGTCTGGAACATCGCCTACAAGTGAAAGCGGAATATCTGCCGGGTTAGATCAATGTGATAGCGGATTGGCACTCTCGCTATCTCACGGACTACAGCGACTGGAGGCTTCTGCCTCAGCTGTTTCGGTTGACCCAGCAACTGTGGGGTCAATGCAGAGTGGATCTTTTTGCCTCTCGCCTAAACAAACAACTTCCGCTGTTTTTCAGTTGGAGGCCGGATCCATTGGCGATGGCGACGGATGCTTTTCTCCAGGACTGGTCAGGTGCCCTCAATTACGCATTTCCTCCGTTTGCCCTGATTCCGAGGGTGGCGTCGCAAATCAAACGCCAGAAGGCGGAGGTGATTTTGATCACTCCACTCTGGAGAGCACAACCATGGTTCCCGCTGCTGTTAGCACTGGTGTGCGACTATCCTCTTCTGTTGCCTTGGTCGCCGGACATGCTTCTGGGACCGTAAGGCGAAAGACACCCTCTAGTTCTGGACAAGAAGCTGCAGCTGATGGCCTGGAGGTTTTCAGGCAACAATGGTTTTTGCCAGGCCTTTCGCAATCAGCTCGAAAATTTATCAGTGGGGCTTGGGCCCCTTCCACTAGAAAGAGATATCTCTCCGCTTGGACAGCATGGAGTGGTTGGTGCCTGGAACGGTCTTTGGATCCCGTGGCAGCCGAGCTTGCCCACGTTGTGAATTTTTTATCGCAGAAAGACGAAGATGGACTCTCTTACAGGTCAGTAAATAATTTTCGTTCAGCTATTTCGGCTGGCCATGTTAAAGTGGATGGTGTTTCGGTAGGTATGCATCCTTTGGTTGTTAAGTTATTGAGATTAGTCAGGGTTTCTAACCCTCCCGCCTCTAAGTATACTTCCCTTTGGGATGTGAATCTGGTCCTTCATCTCTGTGAGAGTTGGCCAGAGAATTCTGACCTTTCTAGAAAACAGTTGTCAGCGAAACTAGCTATGCTGCTGTGCCTAGCAGCTTGTCGACGTTCTTCAGATGTAGTTGCCCTGGATCTTGCAGGTAGAGTGTTTACACCGGACGGTGTCTCTTTTTCCATTTCTAGAAGAACAAATACTATGTCGTCCTGTATAGTCTACTCTGCTTTTCCTTTTTCTAGGAAATTATGTGTTGTTGCTTGCCTAAAGGAATATGAACTACAGACTAGATCTCTCAGACAGAATTTGACAGGTCAATTGTTGATTTCTCTGTGCAAACCTTTCAGACCTGTAACTACAGCTACCATTGCTAGATGGTTGCGCTTTGTCATGGCTCAAGCTGGTATTGATACGCAGGTATTTGGCGCGCATTCTGTTCGGGGCGCCATGGCTTCTAAGGCTGTAGTTTTGGGTGTGTCAGTGTTGGACATTATGAGATCGGCAGATTGGTCGTCAGACTCCACATTCAAGCAATTTTATTATAAACCTGTGGGTGATTTTGTTTCCAGTGTGTTTCAAGCAGCTTTGAACTAGCATAATCTGAGCCTCCGGTCCTGACATAGAATGAAAAATTTGCTAGCTTTCGCGCCAAGAATTTTCAATTCTGTTAAGGACACGGAGGCGAAGATTATCCCACCCTAAGATTGTATGGTGTAAGACCTCATTTCTACTTAATGCAGTTTTCTGTCAAAATGTGTTGTCATGTTCCCTCCCTAACTTATTCTTCGATTAAGTAAATATACTTGTTGATGCTAAAGGTATTTTTTGGGTGTTTTATCCTTTTCTCGTTATTATTATGATCTTTCTTATCTTATCTAGGATCGGACCAGAAAGGAGAATAGGACACAGTGCTTCCGAAAGCTCACTGGCCTGCTCTGCTGGTGAAATGTTCTCTTCAGCTTAAATGTTCTCAAGCGTTTTTCAAGTTCGACTATGGAGTTTGTACCTTCCAGTTCGTGTTGCAAAGAAAGAGAAAGTCCCGAGGTGTTGATAGACTCTAATAGGAGTGGAAGACCTCTGATTGGTGGACATTTCTTGCATTGTTTTATGGGAAATGTAGTTTGTGTTTTGATTGGCTGCTATTATTTGAGAAGTAAAGAAAGAGAAGCATAATCTTCGCCTCCGTGTCCTTAATAGAATTGAAAATTCTTGGCGCGAAGGCTAGCAAATTTGTCATTCTTTTTTAAAGTGAGACCGGTTTCCATGCGATGGTGTCTAAGGGTTCTCAGTCTTTCATCGAGTTCTTATTTAGTTCCTGCAAAACAACGTCTTCGCTAATGCCATTTATTAAGGCCCAGTTGTAAAACAACGTTACACGAGTCAAAGTGGCACAAACTAGCTATCGGTGAACATTCTTATACTGTATTTTTTTTTTTTGTGCCACCATGCAAATCAACAGGGCTGGAACAGCACAAGAACATCTAGGATTAGATTTAAAGCCAGATAAACTAAATTAACACGACCTGGATTTAAGTGAAATCCTGGGGTAAATGAAACCAGTTTGAAACACTGGACACGCCGAATATGGCATAAAATTCCATATGGAACTGTGTAATCTCTGCATTTTATGTGGCCTAATTTTAGGCGGTTGTGCTTGTGTACACATTTGGACTGGGCAGTGTACCTTGAGTACAAATGTCATGCAAGATCCCACTCCCTCGCCTTTGCACCGTGGTGCGATGCTTAACATTACACTAAAACAGCATTATTGTACGTGAGCGTGGCCAGTGACGTCATCCGCAGACGACACTGTAAATTCATACTGATCCATGTTTTCCATTCTTGCAGTGCAGCGCAGCGCTGCAGATTTTCGATTTTCCCGTCTAAACGTTCTGTTGTGGGCCTATTGTCACTGGATTCAATAGTGGGCGAAAATATGGTAGCTACGTTGAATTGAAAAACGCTGCCTTGTCAGTCTCTTCAGTTTGTCTTAGCTGTTGCACATGGCTTGTTTCTTCAGTGCTATTATTTGTTGTTGGTGTTGAGGTGCTGCCCATCATCTGCATCAGGTTTTGAAAAATGATGAAGGGCACTACACATCCCTAAAACCACATAATTAAAGCACTGACACCCAGCTGGGGGCCTGGCAAGAATGGGGCACATTTACAGAGATATCACCCTAGGAGAGAGCTTGGCCTTTTCCAAGGTAGAACAGAAGACATCACTCTTATTGATAGTTTGTAGGATATATAAAGAAAGTGATTCAGATGCACACCACTTCTCATTGGATACTTGTTTGCATTAAGACATTGTGTTCACCAGCCACAGGAACTTCTTTGAGGACCAAGAGCACATTCTACCAGAGGCACCTAGAGAGGATGTTTATGTGGAAGCATGAAATTTGAGGACACAAAACTGGAGAAAGTAAGAACATTATTTGCATATGAAGACAGTGCCATGTTAAGTTTTTTTATAGCTACTAAATCAGACAAACGTGAGCCAGGTCTAAGTGTGAGACTGGGTGACCCAAGTGGGCACAGGCAACCTCAGTGAATTGTGTTGGTTGCCAGGCAGACAAACTACCAATGCTTTTGCTCTTCAGACGCTACTGTGGCTTGTGTTCCCCCACCAATAAGCTGCTAGCTAACATCTCCCGGGACTTGCTGGTCACTCTTACTGAGCACCCATTCACCTTTGCCCCCAGCACGCAGGGGTTGTTGTTGCTCAGGACATTGGCTGTGTCTGTTATGGCTTCAGCAACACATTCTCTGGATAAAAGGTCAAAAGAATTTCAAATGATATTTTATAGTTTCTTAGTTTTAGTCTGTGGTTTTATGGTACATTAGAACATTGGAATGTTGGGAGCTCCATTGAATACAATGGAGTGCTCTGGGAGTCTAATGGCCGGGAGATACCCGGAGCGCCAACATTCCAATATTTTTGTTCACAGTTGTTGTTGTGAACAAAAACCTCATGGAGCCTTAGGGGATTTCAATCCCTTCAGGCTCTGTGAGGCCTTTGTTTGATTTATTAGAACATTCTGTCCTCTAGTGGCAGAATGTTCTAATAGCCCTATAGTCCTTCATACCCGGGCTTTACTGGCATCAAGGTCCTGCTCGCCTTCGGCTCGGGCCTTTAATGCTGGAGCGGGCCTTCAATGGCCGGTATAGCCCGCTACAGTGGGTTTAAGGATATATTAGAATATTGGAATGTTGGTAACTTCATTAAAGGCAATGCAGTACTCTGGGCTTATAATGGCTGGTAAAGACCTGGTGCACCAACATTCCAATGTTTGTCTTTCGCAGCTGTTGCAGTAAACAAAGGCATCATGAAGTCTGAGGTGATTTCTACCCCTTCGGGCTCCGTGTGGCCTTTGTTTTACTTATTAGAACTTTCTCCACTCTAGTGGGGAATGTTCTAATAGCCTTATATCCCACCGTAGCTGTGCTATACCAGCCATTAAAGGCCCGCTCCCTTGTTAAAAGCCCTCTCTGAATGCTGGAGCGGTACTTTAATGGATGGTATAGCCCACTATAGGGGGCTATAAGGCTATAGCATAACCATGGATTTGAGAGGGCACTGTCCATTAATAAATTGAAGAATTACGTTATCCTTTTACACTGAGACACTGCTTACCACCATATTTGGACCAAGAGACAGAGAAATCATGTCTCCAGTTTGGAGGCCAACAGAAACAAACAATTCTTCCTTATATTTTTCTCCATAACAAAGAAGAAGACGCAGTGGAAGCAATAGAATGAATTATGAAAAATATGTTAGCCAGGGATCCTACTGAACAAGTATGATTGTAGGAACTGTTAAATGAGTAATTTAAAAAAAATTATACTAGACATTGAAATTCGCTTACTTTTACGCAGAGAGTGTTTTTAGATGCATCTTCTCGCCACTCACAAAGTTTACACTTATTGGAATTTTTGGTAACTCATAAGGTAAGTTGACGTACAATAGAGGGTCTGAGGCTCCATAACTGTTTTGCTTTTGCTCCAATATTTTAGGATGCTCACCTTGCTAGGGCTGTTCTGAAGGATTTTCTCATGTGAATAATATTTTTCCTCAGATCATCCTCCTGATTATAGGCATTGCTGTGGGAGTCATTCAAAGATCAGCAAACTGCTTGAAGTATCCATCAGAATAATAAGTTACTTACCTTTGGTAAAGTTCTTTCAGGTGTGTACTCTACCTTCTTGCAGATTCCTTATCACACAATGTAGGAAGCTGGCTCTGTATATACTATATCAAAATGAGATACAGTGTGTACAGAGTCCAGGGGTTCCCCAAGAGGCTTGACAGAGGCAATAACAGATAATACTAATGCTCTACTGTATTTGTGGTAGTGTGGTCGAGACGTTAGGCTTATCACAGGGTAGTGTTAAACATCTGTTGTACACACACAAGCAGTAAGTGAAAATACACACTCAATGACTTAACTCCAGGCCAATAAAAGCAATAAGTGAAAACACACACTCAATGACTTAACTCCAGGCCACTAGGTTTTTATATAGAAAATTATTCTTTTGTTAATTTATTTTTAGAACCACAAGTTTCATTTAGCAGGTAAGTACATTAAATAAAAGGTACTTTGCATAGTAATAGTTGAGACTTTGAATAGATTCAATATTGTACACAGTTTTCATTAAAATGGCAAAAAGCTATTTTAAAAGTGGACACTGCAATTTACAACAGTTCCTGGGGGAGGTAAGTACAGTACAGTTTCAGACGTAAGTACCACACTTATGGGTTCAATCTCCGGTGTATAGGTAGTCCACCGTTGGGGTTCAAGGCAACCCCAAACACCGAGCACCAGCATCACAGGGCTGGTCAGGTGCAGAGGTCAAACAGGAACCAAAATAACGTGGGCGATACTTCAGTTCCAGTCTGCTTGCAGGTAAGTACCCGTGTTGTCAGAGAGCAGACCAAGGGGGTTTGGAGGAGTACTGGAGGGGCCCCAAGTAGGCACAAAAACCACACCCTCAGCGGCACGGGAGCGGCAGGGTGAAGTATGCCAATAGGGCGTCGGGTTCTCAAAAGAACTCCATGGAGGGACTCGGGGGTCACTTAGGCACTGCAGGCAGGGCACAGGGGGTCCTCTCGGGCAAGCCACCAACTGGGCAAGGGTGAGGGCCGCCTGCTGGTCGTTGCTGCACCGGTGGTCGGTTTCTCACAGGCCTGGGGGCTGCGGGTGCAATGCTTCTCCAAGCGTCAGATATCTTTGTCCTGGGCAGTCGCGGTCAGGGGGTCCTGGGGATTCCCCCTGCAGGCGTCGTTGTGGGGGTGCAGAGTTTTCAGCCCAGGGTGGACACGTCATCGGAGTCACCTGGGGGTCCTCTCTGGATAGTTGGTTTCTCTTGACACGGGCCAGGGACGTCAGGTGCAGAGTAGTGGGGACTCACGGTTCTGGAGTGAGGTGGGAGTCCCTTTAAAGATGGATGTCTTTTCTTCTGGTTGGGCCTCTGCCCACAGGAGTTCTTGGTCCTTGTTGTTGCAGGCAGTCCCATGGAGGATTTTCAGGGGTCGCTGGTCCTGTATAACGAGTCGCTTTTCGGTTGCAGGGTCTTTGAAGCAGGAGATGGGCCGGTAGGGCTGGGGCCAAATCAGTTGTCGTCTCCTTCTCTTCTCTGCAGGGTTTTCAGCTCAGCAGTCCTACTTCTTCATGTGAGGTCATCAGGAATCTGATGATGTGGGTTCAGGGTCGCCCCAAAATACTAAATTTAGGGGTGTGTTAGGGTCATGGGGCAGTAGCCAATGGCTACTGTCCCTGAGGGTGGCTGCACCCTCCTTGTGCCCACTTCCCCTGGGGAGGGGCCACATTCCTATCCCTATTGGTTCTTTTTCTCCAAAGCAAGATGGAGGATTTCTCAAGGAGGGGATCACTTCAGCTCTGGTCACCTTAGGGGTGGACCTGGCTGGAGGGGTGACTCCTCCTTGTTTTTCTCATTGTCGTTCAGGATTTGCCGCCAAAAGTAGGGGCTCGTCCAGGGGAGGGCATCTCCACTGGCTGGAGTGCCCTCAGGGCATTGTAACTCCAGGCCTGAACCTTTGAGGCTCACCACCAGGTGTTACAGTACCTGCAGGGGGGAGGTGTGAAGCACCTCCACCCAGTGCAGGCTTTGTTTCTGGCCCCAGAGAACACAAAGGTTCTCACCCCAGGGGGTCAGAAACTCAGTGGCAGGCTGGCACACACCAGTCAGTCCTGCACTGAAGGATTCGGTAAAATACAGGGGGCATCTCTAAGACGCCCTCTGTGTGCATTTGTTAATAAATCCAACACTGGCATCAGTGTGGGTTTATTATTCTGAGAAGTTTGATACCAAAATTCCCAGTATTCAGTGTAGCCATTATGGAACTGTGGAGTTTGTTTTGACAAACTCCCAAGACATATACTTAATATGGCCACACAGTACTTACAATGTCTAAGAATGGACTTAGACACTTCATGCAGCTATGCCCTCATCTGTGGTATAGGGCACCCTGCCTTAGGGCTGTAAGGCCTGCTAGAGGGGTGACTTACCTATGCCTCAGGAAGTGTTTTGTGTGCATGGCACCCTGAGGGCCATGCCTATGTTGACTTAGCCTTTCTCTCCCCACCAACACACGCAATCTGCAATGGCAGTGTTAATGTGTTAGGTGAGGGGTCCCTTAGGGTGGCACAACACATGCTGCAGCCCTTAGGGACCTTCCCTGGTCACAGGGGCCTTGGTACCACTGGTACCTTTTATAAGGGACTTGTCTGTGCGCCAAGGGTGTACCAATTGTAGAAAGAATGGTACATTTTTAGTTAAAGAACACTAGTGCTGGGGCTTGGTTAGCAGGGTTCCAGCACACTCTCAGTTAAGTCAGCATCAATATCAGGCAAAAAGTGGGGGGGTAACTGCAACAAGGAGCCATTTTCCTACACACACCCTCCACTTCAGAAGGAATGTGAAGCAACTGGATTTCCAATTCCGTATGCTTTAAACAATTGGTTTAGTTGCTCTGTCTAATTTTAGCTCAAAGTGGCATTTGTGGCCTGTGAAAAACTAGACACAATCTTACTCACAAGTGCAGGTTTCGCATTTATGGATCCACTAGTCATATTCAATGGAGCCATGTGAACAGGCAGCTGGACCTACATTAACGTCAAATAGCCCCAGCCCCAGAAGAGAACTATTGCTATGAAGAATCCATTGCCGAATCCAGCTGAACACCTGCATGAAATTCAAAGATGGGGAGTCTGTGGGAAACTATCCTCTAGAAAAGTCTTACTTAAGAGAAGTGTCTTGTTCTTACTGAACATCATAGTGATTGTCCTGATAGAGGAGAGAAAGGGACTTTCATATAATCCTGACTCTCCATTATAGCTATTCTTCCTAAATTCATAAACATCCTCCCATCCTCCCCAGTACTCGGAATATAGATGTGTGACAGTGACCTCCAAAAATAAACTGCCTCATAGATCTTGGAATTCACAAAGCAACAGTGTATTTTTTTGGTCTGGTGCAGCTCCTATAGGGATCTACATTTGCCTATGTAATTTTCCTGTGGCTTACAGTTTTTATTTGCCAGTGGTTTTTGGTTTACTCCACCTTATTTGGTGAATTTACCATTTTTTTAAAAAATACAAAGGTAGAAAAAGTTTCCTCTTTGAGGCTTGCTTTCTACACCAAATTGTTTCCAATTTGCAAATGTATAGATTTTAACTGGTAGTGCTGTTTGGGCAACCCCGGCCACCGTCAGCCTCTTTCCCTCATGATGCATCAGTTTCACTCACCTGCATTTCGCACTGATAACGAGGTACCTCACATTTTGTAAGGCTGTGGGTCCAGTAGTAGCTGAAGTGACACCAGAGCTGGAAGAGATATTTGCATCTCTGAAGATGTTTTTAGGTCTGACATTAGACAAAATCTTTTGGCTTTGATAGTGCGTCCAGTCTTTATAAATTACTTGTACTTGGACACGCCGGAGGTCGGTGAACCTTTTGACCGAGTTGGGTTCTCCTCATCCAAGAATAGTCGGATCACTCAAATCAATAATCAATAACCATTATAATCAATACCCAATACTCAATTAATAATCAAACAACCTTTTGTTTAACAGGAAATCAGTAATTAGACACACCATGACCTTTCAGTCATGAATAACCACACCTGTTTATTAAAGGTTAATGAGTTTATTTTCCCTATATTAACAAAGTTAACACAATATAAGTAAGTCTTAAAATCAAATGGTATACATATACGAACATTACTAGCTGTCCACAACGACGGAAGAAACGCAATCTACGCAAAATCTGGATTATAATGCACTCGGTTATAGCAATGCAAATCACTAATATAAGCAACTGAATTTGACTAATTGCATACATCGGTCAGCATAACAAGTTTTCAATTTAGCATGGTGCATCAAATTATTACCTCAACTAACCTCTAATTAGCATTGGCATGTGGGGCCTTATGCAAAACGAATTTAGTCAACACAAATTTAGAAAACCTCTAGCTTGGGCTCTGTCAAAATAAGCAGTTGGTACCTAAGAAGGAAAACACAATGCATAATACAATTATCCTTTCATAATTACCAAATACAATCAGCATTCAAGGAAAAGTCTTCGTCCTTCAGGTACCGGTTCGATCAGCATGGGGCAGATTTCAAAGGGGCAAAGTTAAAGCAAGTTTTCTTGCGGCAGCAAGGAGAATGGGGAAAATTGTACTGCATGGACAAGATGGGGCAAAATTAAAGTTAAAGTCTCTAGGGTGAGAATTCTTAAAGTCTCTTTCTCTGCGAAAGAGAAAAGGCATCAAAGTGTCATTTAAAATGGCGTCTTGAATCTGCCTTCAAAATGGCATCAAAGAAAATGGCTGACTTCTCTTTGTCCGGTGGGTTTAAGTAAGAAATTTTCCAAATTCTTCAGGGTCTTCCATTGGAGGGTTCATAGGGTGGCTTCCTTTTGACCAATGGATAGTGTCTTTCTCTTAGTGCTCATTTATGCATAAGGTGTCCTTGGAGCTTTGGAACACAAGTAGCAACAAAGTTTGCCAATTATTTCTGTATCAGTGTCTTTATTGTCTGCACCTGCAGAAACTGACCTTGCTTCAAAGGGGACAACTTTCGTATCTTAATTGAATTCAGTATAACTCCTACAGAAGGAATCATTGCTCCAAATATATCTCCTACCACACCAGAAACTGTCTCCCTTTTCTGAATGCGATGTAATTCATACAGCTTTGGAAATTTCTTTAAGTCGTCTAGTTGAAAAATCTTTGGAAATACTATTCCCAAGTAACATCTCCCATACCATCCTTTTGGAAGGCGATAATAGGCATTGAGTCCACAAATATAGTATACTCATGGAGTAGCTGGATCTAGGCCATTTAACATGAACGTCCATTTAGCCTGAAACAAAAACGCGTGTTTACATTCACTCGTTCCCACAAAGATTGTGTCATAATATGATTTAGGTCTATATATGCAAAGCTTTCCTACGTGTATTGCATCTAAGGCTAATTTCCCTTGTGTCTTTATTGCGGCAAAAGCATAATTATCTACAGATGTCCTTTTGTGTAATTCCCTTTCTAATTTCTCCTTTACCACTTTCCTTCTATCTTCAGTGTGATCTAAAAAGCTTTTCTCTACCGGTGAAAGCAAGCATGTAAGGTTTTCTCTATGAGCTTGAGCTGTGGAAAAAGGTGATAGTGGTTCAAAGAAACCCCTAACTATTTTGATATAATAATCTCTTGCTACTTTACTTAAGTACTCTATTATGGGGACATATGAAAACATGACATCATGATTGGAATAGAAGTATTGAATAGACTCCTGGCCATAAAATCTGGTCAGTAACAAGCTACATGATATTCCATACGTAAGAGGCATGCTATGATATGTCACTCCTTCTATTACTGAGGTAGGTATTTGTGTGCACGCATAACAATCTTTCGCATCCATTGTCTCAACATACTCATTCAGCAAGCGATAGAAGACGTTGGAAGAGAGTTCTTTCTTGTCGTGTAAATATTTCTCGTCCTGTTCGAGTTTCTGCAAAGGAGTTAATTCAGTAGTAATTTTAGAAGTAGAAGCATCATTCGCGTCTCTCTCACTCTCTCCATGCATTCCAAGAACTATTGCTATAATTATTAGTACTCATGCAGTTATTAGACCTATACACATGTATTTACAACATTTCATTTTATGTCCCTTTGTAGTACTGCCTGGCATGATCTATATAGAATCAGAAAGTTGAAGACACTTTATCAATCAGATTTGCAGATATATATATAAAGCTGAACAAGTTCAATGTTCACACGGTTTTCTTTTAGCAGCTTAGTCTCTTATCGGATTAGCAGCTTTGTCTCAAAATTGGTTTCAAAGTGAATCAAGTTATCAATGTCTTATCCGGTTCAAAAGTTAATCAGGTTGTCAATGTCTTATTCGGTAATGTTCATAAAATTTCACTTTTCAAGTACCAAAGTGTTGTTCTGCTTCTTCGTTTTCAAGACTGAGAGATAGAAATTCGTCTGACCAATCGTTAGTGGCTGTGTATGCCCACTCTGGACCAGAATATCTTCTGCTCAGTATTCTTTTCCTTTTCAATTTTGCATCTCCTTTCGATTCTCTTTCGCTTATGTCTTGTTCTTTGGCTGTGTCTTTTTCTTCATTCGGTGTTGTTATTACGATAGACACTTCTTTTCTTTTCTCCTTCAACTTTGGCCCTTCATTTTCTTTTAATGATTCTTTAGTCTTTGACTTCACTGGCGATATGCTTTGTCTCAGTTTCGTGCTATTTTCACCTGATGGACCTGCAACAGGTTCTGGAAGAATTTGAACAATTTCACTCTGCTCTGTCTTGTCTCCTTCCCCTAGGAGGTCAATCAGGGTTTCTCCTTCTTTTCCTGTATTGTCTGCTTCTGGGAAAGCCCTCCTCTTATTAGGCTCCCCTGCTTCTTCACCTGAGATAGGATCTTTGTCACCTCCAGGATCTTTGTCACTTCCTGAGGCTTCTTCTCTGTTGTCCTCAAAAGGATCGACTGCGTCTTCCTCAGAAAATATTTCTTCTGTCTCGATTTCTGCTTGTTCACTTTCAGGCTCTCTTTGTTCTGTCTCAGTGCCTGATACTTTTCTGTCAGTTGCTGGTAATTTCAGCGCTTCAATTTCCTCTTCTGTGGGACACGTCACCCTTTTCGTGTGACTGGCGTGAATCCAGTTGGGAACTCCCGCACACTTCACAGCGGTGGAAGTTGTCAGAATCACTTGGAAAGGTCCTTTCCAACGGGGTTCCAGACACGACTTCCTCACGTGCTTCTTTATCACGACCCAGTCACCTGCTTTCAGGGCTTGTCCTGGACTTTGGATCGGTGGCAAGGTGGTTGCCTCCACCTGGTGAGAAAAAGAGCGGACCTCATCAGCCAGACCTTTGCAGTAGTCCAATACCATATCATCTGTAATATTTACAAGAGCATTTGCGGGAACTGCTGGAAGTCTCATGGCTCTGCCCATGAGGATTTCATGCGGTGATAGTCCAGTTTTTCTATCAGGTGTGTTTCTCATTGACATTAACACCAAGGGCAATGCGTCAGGCCATTTCAAGTTTGTGGATGCGCATATTTTCACCATCCTTGATTTCAATGTGCCATTCATTTGCTCCACTAGTCCTGATGCTTCAGGGCGGTAGCTACAATGCAATTTTTGTTCAATGTTCAGTGCTGCACACAGTAATTTGATTACTTCGTTATTGAAGTGACTTCCCCTATTTGATTCTAAAGAGATCGGGAATCCGAAACGTGGTATTAGTTCTCTCAAGAGTAGTTTTGCAACTGTGAGGCTGTCATTTCTCCATGTAGGGTATGCTTCAGTCCAGTGACAAAAAATACACACAATCACCAACACATATTTCAAGCCTGCATGCATAGGCATCTCAATGAAATCCATTTGCATCCTGCTGAATGGCCCACCTGCTCTTCCAATGTGGCTCAAATTTACTACTGTCCCCTTCCCTGCGTTCATTTGTTGGCAAATGATGCAACAATGGCAAACTGCTTCAGCAACTTGACGGAATTTGGGATTAAACCAATCAATTTTGAATAGTCTAATCATGGCATCCCCTCCAAGGTGGGCTTGTCCATGATACAACCTGGCTAATTGCGTCAAAAGACTGTCTGGCAGAACCAATCTCCCTTCACTTGAAACCCACAAATCATCTGCTTTCTTTACGCATTGTAATTTGCTCCATGAGAGTTTCTCATCCTTACTGACATTATTTTGTAGGAATTTCAATTCTTCAATTGTATCTACAACCTTTAGAGCAAAGGCTTCACTTGGTTCAAGTTCTGGCTCATTTATCAAGTTCCATTTGTCTCTGAGCAATATACAGTTCAATGCACAAAACCTTGCGACTTGATCTGCATATCCGTTTCCCAAAGAAACTAAGGGGGTGATTCTAACCCCGGCGGTCTTAGACCGCCGGGGCCAGGGTCGGCGGGAGCACCGCCGACAGACCGGCGGTGCCCCGCAGGGCATTCTGACCGCGGCGCTTTGGCCGCGGTCAGTGCAGGAAAACCGGCGGTCTCCCGCCGGTTTTCCGCTGCCCGTTGGAATCCTCCAAGGCGGCGCAGCTTGCTGCGCCGCCGAGGGGATTCCGACCCCCCCTACCGCCATCCAGTTCCCGGCGGTCCGCCCGCCGGGAACCGGATGGCGGTAGGGGGGGTCGCGGGGCCCCTGGGGGCCCCTGCAGTGCCCATGCCACTGGCATGGGCACTGCAGGGGCCCCCGTAAGAGGGCCCCTAAATGTATTTCACTGTCTGCTGCGCAGACAGTGAAATACGCGACGGGTGCAACTGCACCCGCCGCACAGCTTCCACTCCGCCGGCTCGATTCCGAGCCGGCTTCATCGTGGAAGCCTCTTTCCCGCTGGGCTGGCGGGCGGCCTGAAGGCGGCCGCCCGCCAGCCCAGCGGGAATGTCAGAATTACCGCCGCGGTGTTTCGACCGCGGAACGGTAACCTGACGGCGGGACTTTGGCGGGCGGCCTCCGCCGCCCGCCAAGGTCAGGATGAGGGCCTAAGTCTTGTGATTTCGAGTGTGCACTGCATTTTACCACTGCTACTTCTCCTGGCAACTGGATGGCATGTAACAATTCTCTTACTCTTTCACCATTTTTCACTGGTGATCCTGAAGAGGTCATGAAGCCTCTCTGTGACCACAATTGTCCAAAATCATGCACTATTCCAAATCCGTACTATTCCAAATCCGTCCTGGACCTTGGATCGGTGGCAAGGTGGTTGCCTCCACCTGGTGAGAAAAAGAGCGGACCTCAACAGCCAGACCTTTGCAGTAGTCCAATACCATATCATCTGTAATATTTACAAGAGCATTTGCGGGAACTGCTGGAAGTCTCATGGCTCTGCCCATGAGGAGTTCATGCGGTGATAGTCCAGTTTTTCTATCAGGTGTGTTTCTCATTGACATTAACACCAAGGGTAATGCGTCAGGCCATTTCAAGTTTGTGGATGCGCATATTTTCGCCATCCTCGATTTCAATGTGCCATTCATTTGCTCCACTAGTCCTGATGCTTCAGGGCGGTAGCTACAATGCAATTTTTGTTCAATGTTCAGTGCTGCACACAGTAATTTGATTACTTCGTTATTGAAGTGACTTCCCCTATTTGATTCTAAAGAGATCGGGAATCCGAAACGTGGTATTAGTTCTCTCAAGAGTGGTTTTGCAACAGTGAAGCTGTCATTTCTCCATGTAGGTTATGCTTCAGTCCAGTGACTAAAAATACACACAATCACCAACACATATTTCAAGCCTGCATGCATAGGCATCTCAATGAAATCCATTTGCATCCTGCTGAATGGCCCACCTGCTCTTCCAATGTGGCTCAAATTTACTACTGTCCCCTTCCCTGCGTTCATTTGTTGGCAAATGATGCAACAATGGCAAACTGCTTCAGCAACTTGACGGAATTTGGGATTAAACCAATCAATTTTGAATAGTCTAATCATGGCATCCCTTCCAAGGTGGGCTTGTCCATGATACAACCTGGCTAATTGCGTCAAAAGACTGTCTGGCAGAACCAATCCCCCTTCACTTGAAACCCACAAATCATCTGGTTTCTTTACGCATTGTAATTTGCTCCATGAGAGTTTCTCATCCTTACTGACATTATTTTGTAGGAATTTCAATTCTTCAATTGTATCTACAACCTTTAGAGCAAAGGCTTCACTTGGTTCAAGTTCTGGCTCATTTATCAAGTTCCATTTGTCTCTGAGCAATATACAGTTCAATGCACAAAACCTTGCGACTTGATCTGCATATCCGTTTCCCAAAGAAACGAAGTCTTGTGATTTCGAGTGTGCACTGCATTTTACCACTGCTACTTCTCCTGGCAACTGGATGGCATGTAACAATTCTCTTACTCTTTCACCATTTTTCACTGGTGATCCTGAAGAGGTCATGAAGCCTCTCTGTGACCACAATTGTCCAAAATCATGCACTATTCCAAATCCGTACTGACTGTCAGTGTAAATGGTGACCTTCATTAATGCGGAAAGTTGGCAAGCTCTAGTAAGGGCTACTAGTTCCGCCACTTGTGCAGAGTAAACTCCCTGAAGCCAAGATGCTTCCAGAACACCAGTTATTGTACATATAGCATATCCTGCTTTCAATATCCCTAGTGCATCTCTCAAACATGAACCATCAACAAAAATAATTTGATCATTTTCTTCCAATCGGGTGTCTTTGATATCAGGTCTTGGTTTTGTACAAAATTCAGTCACCTGAAGACAGTCGTGCTCGATGTCTTCGGCGTTCTCAATTTCGACATTTTCACTGGTAAACAAGGTTGCTGGATTCAACGTAGTGCACCTTTTCAGCTGCACATTGGGTGATCCCAAAATTATTGTCTCATACCTTGTAAGCCTAGCACCGGTCATGTGCTGTGTTCGGGAACGTGTCAAAAGTATTTCGACTGAGTGAGGGACCATAACTGTTAAAGGATGTCCCATCACTATCCCTTCACTCTGATTTAGGCTTATACCAACTGCTGCTGCAGCACGCAAGCATCCTGGTAAGGCTGCTGCGACTGGATCCAAAGTAGCTGAAAAATACGCTACTGGTCTGTTTATGCCACCATGGGCTTGAGTCAAGACAGACAAGGAACATGCATCACGTTCATGACAAAACAATGTGAACGGTTTCGTGTAATCAGGCATACCTAAAGCTGGAGCTCTGCACATGCATTCCTTTAATTCAATAAAAGCGTCCATTTCATCTCTTTTCAACACTATTTCATCCAGCGCATCTTTCTGGGTCAGTTTCAGTAAAGGTTTGGCTAGAGTTGAGAAATTGGGAATCCTTTGGCTGCAGTAGCTTACCATTCCCAAAAACTTTCTCACCTCTTTTCTCGTCTTGGGTGGACTCATTTGAAGTACACTTGTTATCCTTTCTTTCATGATTCTTCTTGACCCTTTCTCTATTTGGTGACCCAAATATTTCACTTTCTTCTGGCAGAATTGTAATTTTGAAGAAGACACTTTGTATCCATTCCTTCCCAAATGGTTCAATAAGGCAATAGTGTCAACCGTGCAGTCATTTTCTGTCTTGGAGGCTATCAGTAAATCGTCAATATACTGTACTAAGGTTGATTCAAAAGGTAATTCCAATGATTCCAAATCTTTCTTTAGAATCTGATTGAAAATTGATGGTGACTCCGAAAACCCTTGAGGAATTCGACACCAACTGTAGACTCTGTCCAGGAATGTGAAGCAAAAGAGAAATTGGCTGTCCTCATGAAGAGGCACAGAAAAGAATGCTTGTGACAAGTCGATGACTGAGAACCACTCTGCATCACAGGGAATTTGAAACATTATCACAGCTGGATTTGGTACTACGGGACAACATTTGACTATTATGTCATTTATTTTTCTCAAATCTTGAACAATCTGGACCTTTCCACTCGGTTTTATTAGTCCCATGATTGGTGAATTACATGGACTACTTAGTACTTCTTTCAGTACTCCCTGTTTCACAAACTCATCAATGAGTTGGGCGACTTTCATGAGAGTGTCTTGTGACATATGGTATTATGGAGTCTGAGGAAAATTTACATTGGGTTTTACAGTCACTTTCACTGGTTCTGCTACTTTAACCAATACTACTTCTTTCCCTGTCATATCCCATACTTCTTTCTCAACTGTTTCCTGTAACTCAGCAGGAATATCTGCGTCAGTGAGCATTGGATAAAGAGTAATCAGGGGATACTCTTCATCGACAGTTTCCACTTCGTCCCCTCCTAAACTGTCCTCTTCTTCCTCATCACTGTTTGTCTGAATTTTAATTCCATCATTTGAGCACAGAATTGAGCATCCCAATTTGATCAATAAATCTCTCCCTAATAGGGATATCGGACTCGAGTCACACACCACAAATTTATGTGACCCTTGAAAGTTACAAATTCTGACTTGCACTGGATCTGTGATTGGGTTTGTCAGATACCTATTTGTTACTCCCACTACTTGAACTGTTCTCCCTGAAAGTGGCAAATTTGGTACTTCGATACTTCTGACTGTAGAGCGGTAGCTCCTGTGTCAACCAAGAATGAAACACTGTGACCCATAACTCTTCCTTCCACATACGGTCCCTTTTGATCAACTTCCAAAGATTCTGCAAGCATAAAATTTCCCTCCTCATCTGAACTTTCACTCTCCCAGATTGTTTATTCCATTCTCACTGTGTAACGGGAATTGGTGTACTGTGTCATTTTGATTCATTCCTTGACCCGTGACCTGTTGAGGAAGCATTACTTGTTACTGATTCATTGGTGCTAAGGGTATTTGCAATTGCTGATTAGGTACCATAGGAAACTGCTGTTGCATTGGCTGCAACTGTGCCATTTGTACACGGGGCATTTGCACCTGCTGTTGTTGTATAGGTTGTACACCCTGCATCTGATTTACATTATTTTGGAAATTTGGATTTGGACCTCTCAATTTCGGTCCTCTCATATTCTGAAATGTATTGACATCATTGTTTTGCTGACCTACACCTTCCTGCACCAACATTGGGCACTCCCCAATGCCCGACGATTCCGCACGTGTGACATGGCATCACCTTCTTCATTTCCTGTATACCATTTGGAATCACGACAGTATTTAAATCAGGACCATTATTCACAAAACCTCCTCGGCCTCTGCCTCTCATTTGTGGCTGAAACATAGCATTTCCCTGCTGTTGCTGCTGCGGCAACTGTTGTTGGAAACCTTGCAAACCTTGCAAACCTGTCTGAGCTGCTCTAATCTGCATCACCATCACTTTTTCTTTCAACCTTTTCTGTTTTGTTTCAATCTCATCACTGCAGTATTTTGCATAGTTCAACACCTCATCGATCGATTTTGACTGCCAACAAATCAAATGCATTTTAATCATCTGGCTGATTTCGGGTCTCAATCCTTCCACAAATCTGAACACAAAATGGAGCATGTCCTTTGCCGCTATCGTTTCCGTGCCACTGTAATTTTTAAATGCTTTCAACAATCTCTCATAGTATGCATGTATCGACTCTTTAACTTCTTGTGTTGTTCTGTCAATTCTCTGCCAATTCACATTTTTCGACGCAACTTTTGTTTTTAAATGCTCAATCACCTTATGGTATAAACTCATTACCGTAGGCGATGGTGCACCTGTGTCCCTATCTCTTTCTGGTTCACTTGTAGGCCAACCTACAGCCCTTTTACAATCTTCCCACAAATCTGCCGGAACTACAATTTCGAATAAAGTATTCAGGTCTTCCCAAAGACATTTTGCGAGTTTCACAAATCTATCTGTTTGTTGATACCATTCGATCGGTTTCTCTCTTAATTTAGGGAAGTCATCCGTAAAGGATTGAATATCACACCTGTGCCATGGTACATGGACAAGCTTTCCCCCTGCTGTTTCTCTCATTGGTAACATTGTTATAAGATCATCATTCTGTTGTGCTTTTCTCATTCCGATTCGGGGTACTTTCTTTCTTCTTATCCTTTTTCTTAACCCACCTGCTGTCCCACTTGTCTAGACATCTCCAAACATGCACGCTTTGCAGTATCTCTTTAAGGTGTGTTTTCATTCCTGCAGACCTCATGTGCTCAAAATCTTTTGTCTCAAAGTCTAACCTGTAACTTTTGCTCAAGTGTTTGGTTTTACCTATGTCTACTTTGTATCTATCTGCAATTTCTTGTAACCTCCTATATATGCTGCTTACTTCTCTTGTGATTCTAGGGCAAATGTATCTCAGCTCTTCTGTGTATGATTCTAACCTGTTCAGACCCATCGTTCCCTCTACTATTTCATCTGCTTCCATGCCCAATCTTATTTTATTCAAATATTCTTCTCCTTTCCCGCTGAGTGTACTCTGTGGGGAGTTCAGGCTGTTCAACCATTGTGTTAACTGTTGTGCGTTCAGTCCCATTAATGTGGCATTTACGTCTACTGCTACTGATGGTTTCTGTAACATTTCTGTTTTTGAAGTTAGCAGTACTATTAGTGGTGGACTTGACCTTACCACAGTTGACGGAGCACAAGCTGGTATTGGACTAAATTCCAACAAGGACCCAGATCTATTTGGCAGTGTTCCTACCGGAGTCGTTTCTTGAGTATTTTCTATGCATCTCCTTCCTGTTTCATTTTGTGTCATTACCCCTTGGTCGTATACATTCGGCTTTGCCTGTATATACAATGGTATTGGCAGACCTACAGTGATAGGCAAAGATATTGCATCCGGATTCTATCTGTTCCCCGAATTCTGTGGCATGTTAATTCCCACATTATGGTTCATCATTGCTTGCATGTCTAACTGGTTTTCTGCTATTTGAATGTATTTCAGCACTTCTTGCATCTGCTTTTGAGGCATCAAAATTTGTGTTGATTCGGCTTGAATCAATGTCGGTCTTTGGTAATTCTGTCCTCCCTGCACCATTAAATTAGAAGTCATTTCCAAATTATGCTCATCATAATAACGCCTCTGAACCTGTGGCTGATAATCATTGACAGGTTTCAATTTAGGCACGTCGGGATATATTCTCTGAACTTGTGGTATTTCTGGTGTAAAAGGCATATCGGGACTACTTTGCCTCTGCAATATTCTCAAATTCGGTGTTACAGTACCCTGTATTGGTTCTGGAGGGACAGTACTAGTGCTTGGGCCATTTTCGCTCTTCCACATATGGTGGCGGGCGGTCATTTAGCAATTGCAGAATGAACTCCTCATCGTATGATTCGTCTGACCTTTTCGAATTTCTATTGTTTTCTCTATCTCTGGACTGACTCCTGTTTGTTTTATAGGTAGCTTTCCTTCCTTCCGTCTCTGCTTCGTGAGTAATTGCTGGAAACAATTTAATTCCCTGCAATATATCTGATCTCCAAACCTTTTGAGTACTATCCCATTTAGCATCCGCTAGTGTCTTTTCTACTTTTCTCACTATTGTTTCAAATTTCTTTTGTAGTTGCCTTCTAGCCATTTGCTCCCAAATTGCTAATGCTTCAAACTGTGCTGGTCTTGGAGGTACTTTCATGTCCTATTGCGCAAATCTTAGATTCTCCAAAACTCTTAGATTAAACGACCCGTGGATAGGGAATGCTACACTTCCATGCTTTTCTGTTAATTTGCACCATTGCTTTAACCAAAGACATGGTGCGACACCCTTTTCTTCAATCACGATGTAAGCTGGTGTACCCTCAGGCGGTGTTTCTTCTCCTACATTTGCTTTAATATATACATCTCCCCTCAAGGCACTCTTAAGTGCTTTGAAAAATTTCATCTTTCCGTCTTTTATTTTCTTAAAAAGATGTAATCAATAAGTGACTTTAATTCCCGGAATACTCTTCGCTTGCCTTTCACCACCAATTGCGCTTCACAGACTGCGTCCAATCCGTGAGCGACCCTTCTCACCAACCAACCTATCCCAGCGCGGCTCCTAGTGACATCACACCCACACACTGCGGCTAACAAAGTCTCGCTGCTTGTCCTCCTTCATTCAGCTTCACTCAAAACTAATTTCTGCAATATACCGCGAGCACTAACCAAAAAGAAGAAAACAAATCTGTCGGTTTACTACAGGAAGGGTAATACAATCGCTTCAGAAACCTTAGGAATTTTTCACTAGCCTCTGCAGTTATTCCATCTTTCTCGGTTTCCCACTTTCGCAAGCAAAATTTGACCCGCAAACTTTACTCTCAACTGATCAATGAACTATTCTAGCGCGCCTTAGAATTCGTGAAATCTCAAAGTCGAAAATTTTCTTTTATTCCTCAACATTCGTACTGACTTGTTGACCACGCCCTGATCAGCCTACTAAACCGAACAAATTACAACATCAATCAAGTGTCTCATACACTTTTCAACATACTCCGGAGTCTCTTGACCTCGCAGGGCCCGTCTCAACATCAACAACCACGTGGACAATTTTTCTGCACAAAGTGCTACACATATATGAAGTTCGACGACTTCCCTACTCTCACACTTTGGAGTATCACTCCTCTAAAATTTTTGATTGGAGTTCGTAACCCCCTAAAATCCTCACAAACTTCACAATTCATCTGCGGCATAAGCTGTGCAAGCGCGAAACCCTAACTTCACTCATACTGTCACTAGAAATGCCGAAAACATTCTCACACCTCCATTTCCTCCATTCACAAGCTCCGAGATTCCGGGAAAGTCATTGGGGATTTAGGGCATCATCATCTCTCCAACTTGTTTTATCAAAGAAAATCCTAACTTGAATCCATCTATTGTTCGGATGGGGTCCCAAAGGGCGAAACCATCAATCTCTGCTACCATCTACTGATAGCGCGTCCAGTCTTTATAAATTACTTGTACTTGGACACGCCGGAGGTCAGTGAACCTTTTGACCGAGTTGGGTTCTCCTCATCCAAGAATAGTCGGATCACTCAAATCAATAATCAATAACCATTATAATCAATACCCACTACTCAATTAATAATCAAACAACCTTTTGTTTAACAGGAAATCAGTAATTAGACACACCATGACCTTTCAGTCATGAATAACCACACCTGTTTATTAAAGCTTAATGAGTTTATTTTCCCTATATTAACAAAGCTAACACAATATAAGTAAGTCTTAAAATCAAATGGTAAACACATACGAACATTACTAGCTGTCCATAACGACAGAAGAAACGCAATCTACGCAAAATCTGGATTATAATGCACTCGGTTATATCAATGCAAATCACTAATATAAGCAACTGAATTTGACTAATTGCATACATCGGTCAGCATAACAAGATTTCAATTTAGCATGGTGCATCAAATGAATACCTCAACTAACCTCTAATTAGCATTGGCATGTGGGCCTCATGCAAAACGAATTTAGTCAACACAAATTTAGAAAACTTCTAGCTTGGGCTCTGTCAAAATAAGCAGTTGGTACCTAAGAAGGAAAATACAATGCATAATACAATTATCCTTTCATAATTACCAAATACAATCAGCATTCAAGGAAAAGTCTTCGTCCTTCAGGTACCGGATCGATCAGCATGGGGCAGATTTCAAAGGGGCAAAGTTAAAGCAAGTTTCCTTGCGGCAGCAAGGAGAATGGGGTAAATTTTACTGCATGGACAAGACGGGGCAAAATGAAAGTTAAAGTCTCTAGGGCGAGAATTCTTAAAGTCTCTTTCTCTGCGACAGAGAAAAGGCATCAAACTGTCATTTAAAATGGCGTCTTGAATCTGGCTTCAAAATGGCATCAAAGAAAATGGCTGACTTCTCTTTGTCCGGTGGGTTTAAGTAAGAAACGTTCTAAATTCTTCAGGGTCTTCCATTGGAGGGTTCATAGGGTGGCTTCCTTTTGACCAATGGATAATGTCTTTCTCTTAGTACTCATTTATGCATAAGGTGTCCTTGGATCTTTGGAACACAAGTAGCAACAAAGTTTGCCAATTATTTCTGTATCAGTGTCTTTATTGTCTACACCTGCAGAAACTGACCTTGCTTCAAAGGGGATGAAACTTGCCTAGCACGAAACCTTGAGATAAGTGTATTAGTCATTTCTACTGGAAAAATACAACCTTAAAGTTAAAATAAGTGTTTGTTAATACAAGTGAAAACCACGCAGTTAAATTTGAGACCAGGCAACGAGGCCAAAGCCTCTGCTAAATTTAAGCTAAGCATAAAACAGTTTCAACAAGAAAATCATGGAATACATCTGCAATTATGACGGATTACTACATTGTCAATTCTTCATGATTAATTAAGCTAGTTTATAATAATGGCGAACTACCTCGTGCGCACATTTTCCCACATACATTATTTTTCTTTGCTAAAATCACACTAACTTATACGATTTTGTTACATGATATATGAATAATTGTTAGTCTTTCTTTTTCTGCTTCATCAACTTTACTCAAATGAAACTTATAAGATAGTTACAGAATGAAACGTATAAGATAGTTACAGAAGATTTCAGTCAGTCTCTCTATCCATTGGTCTGTTATCATCGTTCCCATTTTTCTTCCACCCGCTACAGCATACAGCGAGGGCCAGGCCACTTTAGACACGGACTAACTTTAACTTTACTCTACGTGATGACGTCACCTTCTGCTGTTTCGCAAAGAGCACATCCACGCACAATGTAGCTCCCTTAAATGCCAGGAATTACTACGACAATGTGTAATTTTAAGATGAAAATATTTTTTTGTTTTTTTGTCAATGTTTGTTTTTTGTTTTAGATTGATGAGCAGCTTCTTCAACAATAAAGGTTTGCAAAACCGTGTCAAAACAAGCATTAATAAAGCTTAAAAGGTAGTAGTCGACACCAGGCTTTAACAATTGATGTAACAGTTATATTTGCTACATGCCCTTGTGTAAGTCAGATCACTTTGTAGCAGCAGTGCTCATTAATACCCATAGAGGACAGCAGCGCCCCATATTTTGAGCTCAGTACTAGCGGCAGCTTACTGTTTCACTTAAATAAGGAAATAATACTGAAAATGTTTGTTACTAAGTTATTTGATAAACCCTCTTGAGTTCTGACGTTTATACATATAGCAAAACATTACATGCAACCAATGGGCTAATTTCACATTCAAGTGATATGAGTTATATATTTTTTAAAACGTTATTTATATATGTGAACACAAAGCCATGGTACAGGCACATAATGTATTTAAAAGAATCGATATAGAAAAGGGAAAATCACACTTTAATATTACAATTAATGCAGAGCTAGTCCGTTAGAAGACAAAACATTGATCTAAGCGTACATGTAAAAAACATTTCATTGGATGAAACAAATGAGCGTGCGATACGTCACAGAAAATAGGGGGTTCAGTTTTAACAAATAGCACATGTATGTCCAATAATTTATAATAGCCTTTTGGTATCCAGTGGTGTGAAGCTCATATGTGGTAATCCACTCTTGTATGTTATGATATCCATATTAGTAATTCTTCGTTGTACTTGGTTGATTGAGCGAACAGTGTGAAACAGGAAGTGGAAATCACGTCAACGGTTCAGTCTCTAGACTAATAAATTGGGTGGCCATCCTTAGGTCAAAATGCTTCTGGGCAAAACTGACAACCTCGCTTTAAGGAAGGTCCCAAATGACCTCTGATGAACAAGTGCCATTGGGGTATACACCTAGCATCAAAATAACACATGTAAGGGCCTGAGGAGGAGAGTGCAGAAGTCAGTCAGGTATTGTGACCACAGCTCGCTGTACTGCAGCATCTCAGGGTCCTCCTCTTGGTGACGCCAGTAAGCATTGTTCACTGCATCGTGTGAGTCGTTCTTGCTTCATTGAGATATGTGTGCAGCTGCCACTGGTGTGACATGTACCCAGTAGGATACATCTTAAGGGATCCTGTTTCTGTAGACCACAGCTTGGCTGTGTTTTCCACTCTTGATTTTGCTTTAATAATGTGGTTGTATGGAGTAGACGTGCTGGAGATTCAGAGCTTCTGTGAGCTGATCATATGGCCCAGCCACACAGACAAGTGTGCCTGTGGAATCACAGGAGAGTGTTCAGCTGCCTGGCACCGGTCAGACCTCAGGAAAGCCAGGGAAATGTGAGCTTGGAGCCGGAGGGTGAATGGGTGGCCTGTCCTGCCCCTAAATTCAAGGTCGCATTTACCTAAAGGCACTAAGGGCCAGATGTACTAACATTAGTGTTTGCGATTACCAACTAGTGAATTTTGGCGATTCGCTATTCAGTGATTGCAAACACTAATGTACTAAAGTGTGTTTTTGCACTTTATGTGATTTCTAGTGGGTCGCAAATAGACCTTCCTCATGAACATGAATAAGGTAGGTTTCAGTTTGTGACCCATTGGGAACTGCAAAAATCACAGGGATGGTTGCTTGCTGGGGTCAGCAGGCCACCATGTCTGTGATAGCTTTTAAATAAAGCATTTTTGTAAATGGGGCCAGTTTTTCTTAAAAGAAAATGAGATGCATTTTTTTTTAATAAAAATGAATAGTTTTCTTTTAATTTTTCAAGAGTAGGAAGTGGTCCATGGGACCTCTGCCTACTCTTAAAAAATATTTTTCCATCCATTCTCAAAGGGGAAGGGGTCCCTTGAATGAGTTACCATCAACTTCAAGTTGGTGGTAAAATGCAAATGTTTTGCGACACCATTTCGGCCGCAAAATGTACATACCAATGCGAATTGGTATTTGGAAGGGACGCCCTAAACACACCCCTTCCAAATACTGATTCACAAACCCAAACTGTGATTTGGTAACAGGTTATTGGATTGCAATTTGGGTTTTGGACATAGAAAAGGCCATTTTTGTCTTCGCAAATGGCCCTGGGAATCAGGCCGTTTGCGAAGGTAAAAATGTTTTATACATCTGGCCCTAGGTGGCATATTTAATAAAGATTTACACAGCACAGGGCAGCAAGCAAAGCTACAATGTGGCGCTCCTCAGTTCTCTAACTATGCTGGCGCACTTGAGGCTGCCTAGCACTAAGGCACGCACCCTTCTCATGGTACTAGGGTGCCTGCATTATAGGGAGGATTGTTCTTGTGCAGGTAGGGGCAACGTCCTACACAAAATGAATCCTAAGAAGCAATTTCCTCTTTCTGTGCATTATACAGAATGCATTAAGCCTAGAAAGAGTGTGAAGATTGTGGTGTATTATATGGTTTGGTTGCCCGACCTTACAGTGTAACAAACAAACACCGCCGCTTTGGGTCTAGTCAGGCTCGTTTATAAAACATATGGCTCAACCCTTGGTTCCTGTGGCTTCAGGAAGCAAGACTTCAACAAAGGAACTAATGTAAAGTATGTAGTAGCAAAAAACAACAAAATAAGTAAGTCACACAACACAAAAGAAATCTGACACCAATTTATAAAAATAGATTATATTTTTATGGATTTTAGGCACAGAGATGAGCATAATCCAAAGAAAAGTTCCAGAAATATAGATTTTTAAAGATAACGGAAACCTCAGCTTTTTAGTCCAAAGCACAAACAAGCATTGCTAACCGTGAAGCTTCCAGACGTTTGAAAAGTTTGAAAGAGTTGTCTTCGACTACTCCGATCTGGACTGGGCAACAAATTCCAACAAGGAGAAGGTCAGGCAGCCACTAAGGAGTATTTGGGCAGTTGCCTGGTCACCAAAGCAGTCTCAAGTTCAGTTCCCCACTTTACAGCACGAGTACCATGGACTTCAGTGGAGTTGTATTGATGCTGTGGATGCTGAAAGATGCTCTGAGCTCTGTGTAGTTGACAAGGGCCTTTCTGGGGTTAATTCTCTGTCCATGGGTAAGGTTGGTGGACTTTGTCCACAGAGTTCGGAGTCCCTCGAAGTCCTCTTTGAGTTAGAAGAAGCCCAGCAGGAGCTGGCAGTGGGTCCAGCGATATCCTTTAGTGATGGCTAGCGTCTGTCTTGAGTGACCAATCCACACTCTGTTGACTCTCCCAGGTCAGGCAGACATGGGTGCAACCTTTGAGTCAGGGGTGGAGGTCTTCTTGGCTGCACATAAGCAGTAAGAAGTGATCCCTTGCGAGTGGCTACTGATTGGCCAGGACAGGGAACGTCAGCTTTTGTGGCCCTGATGCTGGAATAAGGGAGTTAACTCACTGACCCCTGGAGTCATGACTTCGGTCTGGGGCTCAGGAGTAACCTTTTTTCAAGCCAGGTACCACAAGCACATTCCTGTCTTTGCTAGCCCAAACAGCAGCAGGTGCAGTCCAGTGGTTGGTGCAGCCTCTCTTGCCAGGTTGAAGGGTCAGCAGGTCAGTCCTTTTTTAGCCCGCTCTCCAGTCCTGATGTGATCTGAGGTTCAGTGTGCCAGGTGTGCCATATTTATGCACAGAAAGTACTCTACGGGGGTTAAGCGGTCAGTAGCCAATGAACTAACAGAATCCCTATAATATCTATGACAACTTCTGGCTAAGTATGGCATCTGGAAATCTCAGAGTGTGCTATTCTGGCCACCCTGAAGATGTCTGAACACTTCCTTGTATTCTAGGAGCTTGGTATTACACCCTAGAGGTGTAGCTACCTGTGGTCTACAAGCCTATGGAAAAAAACAGTTTGGCAATTGATTTCCCCTCTCTGTTCAAGCCACCAGCTCACCTACCTGAAAAAGGGACAGTCCTACCTGAGTGTGATCTCCATTTGGCAGCCAAAGGTGGCTTCTCCTTTGAAGCTTGTCTTTTTTGGCTAACACTCTGTGTGGCTTCCTGTGTCCTGTGTGGCTTCTCTCCGAGGTTGGCCTTTATTTTTCTCAAGCCTGGGAGTTGTTCTCACTACTCCACAGGGTGACAAAGGCTATCTGGTGGCCAGCAACTGCAAAAGGCCACTGGATAAACTGGGCAACAGAGTGACAACTTTCTAAAAGATGCCTTTCTTTAAAAGTGACATTAAATTTGGCTGGGCATCAAGTCAGATTTAGTGCCAAGATTAATTTGATACATTGAAGTGAAGTACCCATTTTAGTAGCCCCATTCAGAACTTAGTAGGGCTGAGATGTCAGCCTGTAACTCTGTGTTATCCAATGAGCTACTAACATTTCCACAGCAAAAACAACAATTGGGAAGCTTTACTGTTAGGGCATATTAAAGTATATATCCCTCTTAACAATATTCAGCTCACTGCTTTAGGACTCGATAGACTAGGGGAGTCTTATATATATTGTTAAAAGAAGTGGGAGATTTGCCTTTGGTTTACATGGCAACGATGAACTAGTAGGTTTAAAACTGTTCTTCCAGGCTGCAGTGGCAGACTGGGAGCCATTTTGTACTTTGTCACATGCAGGGTGGCACAATCAGTGCTGCAGCCCTGGGTGAGCTCTAACTTACATACCCTGGACACCATTGAAACCACATACTAGGGACTTTTAAATAAGTCAGCTTTGGCCAACTGGGGGGTAGCTAATTCAGCAGACATTTCATAAAGGGTTAGAACACTGGCACTAAGGTCTGCTTAGCAGTCCTCAATACACTTTCAGAGTCGGAACAAACGGCAGCATCAGTCCAAATTATGGGGTTGATTATGCAAAGAGAGGCATTTCTGTACAAAGAGGAAGTAACTAAGAGAACTAAACACATTTCTCTTCATTACACCTATACGTGGTAGACACATCATTTTGGCACAATCCCAGGTTCACTACTTATAGTAAATCAGAGATTGCATCAAATTCCATGCACAGCATGTCAATGCTCCACCTATGGATCCATACCATAACGAAATATTACACAGTGCCCTGCTGCGCTACATTACATTTCTTTACAAAGTCACACAGGGCGGGTGCAAGTAGCCATCTTTTGTGGCTTAGTAAATCCCGTTTAAGGACGTGCCTTGCCATGCAACGATCTGTGTCATGCAAGTACAACAAAAGTCCTTAATGGGTTGGGATATACCTGTGGCTCATCTCATCACAGTCATAGGAGGGGTCTCAGGCTCCTGGAGTCCTGCCTGACCCAGCTGAGCCCCCTTTGGGGTGGTGAATCGCAGCTGGTGACAGGTGGGCCCTAAAAGCACAAGCTTTTGGGTGATCTGCCTGGACCATTATAAGCACCATTTTCAGTGAGTTCTCTGATGTGGTGCATGGAGAGTGGGGGCTCAGAGAAGAATCCCAGGTATTCAGTACCATTCTGCGGGAGGCCAGTTCGGTCTATAGAAATGCTGCCCTTCGGATGAAGACTTTTTTCTATACAATTATTTGCAACTTAATTTAAAAACACCCTGACGAATGATTGTTTTTTGCACCTAAAGAAAAATGTTGACCAGGAAGAACAGGGAGAGAAAACCCCACGAAGATTAATCGGATCTCTCACCCATTGGATGTAGAGTATCTACAAACCCCACAGAGCCTGTGAAAAGTAACTGCTCCCTTTCAGGAGGCTGAGTTGTGAATTTGTAAATGCTTACTCACTGCACCAGGGCAATCTGTGTGTGGCCAAGTCTATTAGTTGATCATGGAGGAAAAGGGAGGACGATGAAACTGTGGGGTCTATTCACTACAATGTCTCGCAAAACAGCGCAGCAACCAAAGTGGCTGAGTTACATTGCGTAAGAGGGAGAAAGCAGGAAAGTGCCGTATCTAGAGTGGTTTGGCGCTGTCCCGCTCTCTCCCAAGTGCTGACGCACAATCAGGCTGCCGCCCACACACCTCTGCACCTTAGTGCAAAAGCGTCTGCATCACGTCCAGCTCAGGTTGTGTACTGGAAGAGTCCCCATGCAGTACAAAATACTCTGCTTAGACTAACTCTTACACTTTTCCTACTTTGAAAGTGTGCTGTACAGTGCAGCACACATGCAAACTCGTAAATGTTTGGATAAATAATAGCATGTCAAAAGTGTTATTATTTGATGCAAAACCTTGTCTGCCTTTTTTTAGTAGATAGGTTTTGCATCAGAATCAATGAGTGGTTGAATGTGAATGCCCAGGTTCCACTCAGGGAACGTCCTATCGATACAAACTAATGCAAAGTTCACTAGGCGCTGCTTTGCATTACTTTCAGGCGACTCAAAGTAAATAGAAAAAGAACATTTTCCACAGATTTTCATCACTTTTGTGACACAAAGTCAGCACAAAATGTTATTAAATATACCTCAGTGTGTATTACCGTGCACCACGGCTCATGCCAGTTGTGCCAGTTTGTGCAACTGCACATCTTTCAAAAGGTATGCCTGGCGCAGACCAGGTTAGGGCCGCTCTGTTGTCATGACGGTGCAGCCCCCAGGGCACCTGCATGCTCGAGCTGCCACGGGGCAGTGCATTCAGTGACTTACAAGCCGCTCCTTGTTTCACAGTGCAGGCGGTAGACACATGCTCATTAAAGAGGGGACAAAGACGTCCCTGCAGGTGAGTACAATGAGTGAGCTCACCCAGGGAGTAGCCGGAAAAATTAAATACTCACCACTTGAAATATACCTCTATGCACATGAAGTACACTAAGCACACAAACTAGATCTTACTTATTAGAGTTCCTTTCGTTGTCCTTCCTACCATCTATCCACCCGCATTCACCAGTAATTCCTTTTATCTGTCCATCCATTTTCCATTAATCAATATATTCATGTATGCTTCCATCCATCCTTTTATGCTTCTCCTCCATCTTTTTCTTCTTAAATCCATTCACTCTTACACCTCTTGATTTTTTTGTTTGAATCTTTTTATTAAAGTTTTCAATAACTGTTTATTACAGTACATATCAATGAAATGACATGGTGCCATTTGTACGCTTACGCATCTTAGTTAACTGTCTTAGCGCAGCGCTTGACACAATGCTTCAAATTACGGCACATCGAACAGGCCTAAGGGTGCAGCAACGTCCATCTCATGGCCAGCACTTGCACCATTCCAGAACGAGAAGGATGCATAGGGCAGTCACAGGTGGTCCGTGGAGGGGTGAACAGCAGTCATGTAGGTATAGAATCAAACATTTCTAATACTGTGTACTATAATAACATAAAGAAGAAAGGAAACAAACTCAATTTCACTACAAGACCGGAGGCTAACAGTATGCATAAACTCTTTTAATGCCACTCCTGCAGCACCCTTAAAGACAATCCGACATTAGAATATTAACCGTCTAGAATCAGAACACCATGGCCTATAAACAGTCCCTCCTCAGAACTATATTCCTCTTTTAAGGCTGCTCCTGGCTAAGATAAGTATATTTATTTGTTAAGTGGTGCTTTGCCGAGGCAGTTGTTTTGATGGAGTTTCTAATTTTCTGAAGCTTTTTTAGTGGTGTTTTCCGAGGTGAAGGAATTCTCTGATGTAAGTGGAACTTTGATGAGTGTATTTTCGATTGCTTGGAGAATGCGTCAGAATGTGAACTGAGGTTTGCAGCGAATGTATTTTATGTGGGTTGTTTCAAAGTGTACATATAAATGTAGAAGTTAATTTGACCTTTTAGGTGGTTCGATGCGGAGAATTGGGCACATCGGCCCATTCAAAGTGAGCGCATGCCGAGCTCGTACCAAGCTGTTACCTGTTAAGCAGCTTGTATGCGCTCGGCCCGCGCTGCTTAACCCCTTCGCTGTCAGGCCTTTTACCCTCCTGTGCTGAGCCTTTTTTTGGCTATTTGGGGCAGTTCCCGCTTAGGCCCTCATAACGCACAAGTACACAAAAGGTACCCATGCCAAATTTGCATCCTTCTTTCCAACATCCTAGGAATTCTAGAGGTACTCAGACTTTGTGGGGTTCCCCTGAAGGAGACCAAGAAATTAGCCAAAATACGGCAAAAAGTTTGTTTTTTAAAAAGAAAATGGGAAAAAAGGGCTGCAGAAGAAGGCTTGTGGTTTTTCCCCTGAAAATGGCATCAACAAAGGGTTTGCAGTGGTAAAATCACCATCTTCCCAGCTTTCAGAAACAGGCAGACTTGAATTAGAAAACCCAATTTTTCAACACAATTTTGACATTTTACTGGGACATACCCCATTTTTACTATTTTTTGTGCTTTCAGTCTCCTTCCAGTTTGAAACCAATGCTGGATCCCAGACAGCTAAACATTTCTGAAAAGTAGACAAAATTCTGAATTCAGCAAGAAGTCATTTGTGTAGATCCTACAAGTGTTTCCTACAGAAAATATCAGATGAAATAAAAGAATATTGAAATTGAGGTGAAAAAAACAGCCATTTTTCTCCACATTTTACTCTGTAACTTTTTCCTGTGATGTCAGATTTTTGAAAGTAATATACCGTTACGTCTGCTGGACTCTTCTGGTTGCAGGGATATATGGGGCTTGTAGGTTCATCAAGAAGCCTAGGTATCCAGAGCCAATAAATGAGCTGCACCTTGCAATTGGTTTTCATTCTATTCTGGGTATACAGCAATTAATTTGCTGAAATATAAAAAGTGAAAAATAGGTATCAAGAAACCCTTTGTATTTCCAAAATGGCCACAAGATAAGGTGTTGAGAAGCAGTGGTTATTTGCACATCTCTGAGTTCCGGGGTGCCCATACTAGCATGTGAATTACAGGGCATTTCTCAAATAGACGTCTTTTTTACACACTGTCTTACATTTGGAAGGAGAAACTGTAGAGAAAGACAAGGGGCAATAACACTTATTTTGCTATTCTGTGTTCCCCCAATTCTCCCGATACAAATGGTACCTCATGTGCATGGGTAGGCCTAATGCTCGTGACAGGAAACGCAACATGGACACATCACATTTTTACATTGAAATCTGACATGTTTTTTGCAAAGTGCCTAGCTGTGGATTTTGGCCTCTAACTCAGCCGGCACCTATGGAAACCTAGCAAGCCTGCGCAGTTTTGAAAACTAGACACCTAGGGGAATCCAAGATGGGGTGACTTGTGGGGCTCTGACCAGGTTCTGTTACCCAGAATCCTTTGTAAACCTCAAAATTTGGCCAAAAAACACATTTTCCTCTCATTTCGGTGACTGAAAGTTCTGCAGTCAGAGAGGAGCCACAAATTTCCTTCCACCCAGCGATCCCCCAAGTCTCCCGATAAAAATGGTACCTCACTTGTGTGGGTAGCCCTAGCGCCCGCGACAGGAAATGCCCCAAAACACAACATCGACACATCACATTATCCCAAAGAAAACAGAGCTGTTTTTTTGCAAAGTGCCTAGCTATGGATTTTGGCCTCTAGCTCAGCCAGCACCTAGGGAAACCTAGCAAACCTTCCCATTTTTTTCAACTAGACACCTAGGGGAATCCAAGATGGGGTGACTTGTGGGGCTCTGACCAGGTTCTTTTACCCAGAATCCTTTGCAAACCTCAAAATTTGGCCCAAAAAAACCTTTTTCTTCTCATTTCGGCAACAGAAAGTCCTGAAATCTGAGAGGAGCCACAAATTTCCTTCCACCCAGCGTTCCCCCAAGTCTCCCGATAAAAATGGTACCTCACTTGTGTGGGTAGGCCTAGCGCCCGCAGCAGGAAATGCCCCAAAACACAACGTGGACACATCACATTTTCCCAAAGAAAACAGAGCTGTTTTTTCGCAAAGTGCCTAGCTATGGATTTTGGCCTCTATCTCAGCCGGCACCTAGGGAGACCTAGCAAACCTTCGCATTTTTGTCAACTAGACACCAAGGGGAATCCAAGATGGGGTGACTTGTGGGGCTCTGACCAGGTTCTGTTACCCAGAATCCTTTGCAAACCTCAAAATTTGGCCAAAAAAACACTTTTTCTACTCATTTCGGTGACAGAAAGTTCTGGAATCTGAGAGGAGCCACAAATTTCCTTCCACCCAGTGTTCCCCCAAGTCTCCCGATAAAAATGGTACCTCACTTGTGTGGGTAGCCCTAGCGCCCGCAACAGGAAATGCCCCAAAACACAACATGGACACATCACATTTTCCCAAAGAAAACAGAGCTGTTTATTTGCAAAGTGCCTAGCTATGGATTTTGGCCTCTAAGAAACCTAGCAAACCTGTGCAGTTTTGAAAACAAGACATCTAGGGGAATTCAAGATGGGGTGACTTGTGGGGCTCTGACCAGGTTCTGTTACCCAGAATCCTTTGCAGACCTCAAATCTGGCCAAAAACACACTTTTTCCTCTAATTTCGGTGACAGAAAGTTCTGGAATCAGAGAGGAGCCACAAATGTCCTTCCACCCAGCGTCCCCCCAAGTCTCCTGATAAAAATGGTACCTCACTTGTGTGGGTAAGCCTAGTGCCCGCGACAGGAAATGCCCTAAAACACAACATGGACACATCACATTTTCCCAAAGAAAACATAGCTGTTTTTTGCGAAGTGCCTAGCTGTGGATTTTGGCCTCTAGCTCAGCCGGCACCTAGGGAAACCTAGCAAACCTTCGCATTTTTTAAAACTAGACACCTAGGGGAATCCAATATGGGCTGACTTGTGGGGCTCTGACCAGGTTCTGTTACCCAGAATCCTTTGCAAACCTCAAAAGTTGGCCAAAAAAACACTTTTTCTTCTCATTTCGGTGTGTCAGACTCCGGCGTTGGCTCGGTTTCAATCCCATGTTGTTAAAGAATAACATTTGTTCTTGTTTATTGATTTTTCCAAATAGCTGCCTTTTTGCTAAAGAATAACATTTGTTCTTGTTTATTGATTTTTGGATCGCTTGTGCTATTTGTTTTACACATGTTAAATAGAATAAGAGAATTGACCTTGTAATAGTTTTCCTTTGCAGCATCTCGTTCGTTCTTGTAATCCCTATAAAGAAAACTAGTGGACTTCTATTTAGAACGATTTTCTTGTGATATTAACCCTTGATTTCCTGGTTTCTATTTTGGGACCTACTATTTCTCTTGAGTTTCTGACATATGCTCTCTGTTACATTATGGGGTTGGTTTGGAGTGCCAATTATCAAGTGAAAATACGGAGTTTTTTTTATTTAATATGTTTGATGGAAAACATATTTACAATTTTATATTGTTTGATTTATAAATACTGTGATTGTTGTTCTATGGTAAGTCTAACAGTTTTTCCTTTTAGGTCTCCCTCCTGGCTGTTCCCATCCTAATTCCCTTCCCCCCGCCTGGCCGCTCCAATCATCAGTGCTATTACAGCATTCTGAGTTGGTGCTGCCTGGAGGTGGGCCTCTAAATCATCAACGCACAGACTCCGAGGAATTGGGCCTTGACACGGTGACAGAAAGTTCTGGAATCTGAGAGGAGCCACAAATGTCCTTCCACCCAGTGTTCCCCCAAGTCTCCCAATAAAAATGGTACCTCACGTTTGTGGGTAGGCCTACTGCCCGCAAAAGGAAATGCCCCAAAACACTATCTGGACACATCAAAATTATAAAATACAAAACTACTTGTTTTTGCGGAGGGGGGAACACTTGCGTTTTTGGTCATGGGCTCAGCAGCCATCTAGGGAAACCTACCAAACCCATACATTTCTGAAAACTGGACACCCAAGGGAGTCCAGGGAGTTGTGACCTGCGTGGATCCCCCAATGTTTTCTTACCCAGAATCCTCAGCAAACCTCAAATTTAGCAAAATAATCAAATTGTTCCCACATTTCTGTGTGGGATCACCGCACCGGGACAAATTTCATACCACCCAACATTCCCCTCAGTTTCCTGGTAAAAATGATACCTCATTTGTGTAGGCGGGCCAAGTGCTTGTGACAGGGAAGAGCCAAAAACATGTCGAAATTGAGGGGGAACCTAAGCGGTTCCAAAAGGGCTGTTTGAAAAAAAACATTTTTAGGCTGACAAGTGCAGCAGAGTTTTTATCGGTATAGATGAGACAATGCTAGGTGGTGGGAATGTACTGGATTCCTGCAGATTCTGGAAGGTTCCATGACAAAAATGTGTGATTTCTGTCACAGTGCCCTTTCCTCGGGATCTGCACGCTGCTGAACAAAAGGCCCACCTCCCGGCGTCACCAACTCAGAAAGCTATTATAGCACAGAGTTATGATGAAGCCAGGCAGGGGGAAGGGAATTAGGGTAGGGAAAAAAGAAACAAATATGCATACATTAATTCATAACAGTTTAACTCACCAATAGACTCTTGAATAAAGGCGTCTCCGTGATATCAGATTGAGACCCTTTGTGAATTGGGCGTAGGCCCTTCTTTGAATCATGGAACAAGAACAAACTACAACCTCTGAACCTAGAGATGGCAAGAGCTTTGGACTATGGTCATACTCTGAATATCAATCATGGAACAATTATGCATTCATAAGATAAACGTTTGATCTCAGCCTAGAAATTCTCAAAGACTTAAATATGTATCTCACATATTATGCTTCCCAAAAAACAATGAAACTATAATTTGCTTATCTCTGAAACGTTTTCACATTTACTACCTAGGCCTGAAAGTTTACTCATCGAACTTGAAGCGTTTTGTTCATTGGGCAGAAGCGCCTTGCTTGTTGTTCATGAAGCGCTTTGATCATCAAACATGAAGCGCTTTGTTCATTATGCCAGAGAGCGCTTTTACTTGCTTTGTCTGAAGCGCTACGCTCGTTATGCCAAAGGGCGCTTTACTCATGTGCTCTGAAGCGTTTTGATACTCTTGCCCAGATCGCTTTACTCATGTAGCCTGAAACGCTTTGATTGTCGCGCCAAGGGCGCTTTACTCTTGTGCCTTGAATCGCTTTGCTCGGTGTGCTAAGGGGGCGCTTTACTCATGTGGACTAAAGCATTTTGATCCTCGTGCCAAGACCGCTTTACTCATGTGGCCTGAAACGCTTTGATTGTCGTGCCAAGGGCGCTTTACTCATGTGGACTGAAACGCTTTGATTGTCGTGCCAAAGGCGCTTTACTCATGTGGACTGAAACGCTTTGATTGTCGTGCCAAGGGCGCTTTACTCATGTGGACTGAAACGCTTTTGATTATCATGCCAAGGGCGCTTTACATGTATGGCCTGAAGCGCTTTTGATTATCATGCCAAGGGCGCCTTATGCGTGTGGCCTGAAGCGCTTTGCTCGTTGTGCTAAGGGGCGCTTTACTCCTGTGATCCGAAGCGCTTTGATCGTCGCGCCAAGGCGGCTTTACTCTTAGAACTGGAAATGCTTTGCTTGTTGTGCTAAGGGGTGCTGTACTTTTGGAAGTAACAACTCCCTTAAAGATTGGGCTCATCAAGACCTTACCGCTAAGAGTGCGACCTACTCGTATCTGAATTCACCATGGAAACAAGGATTCTCCGACTTGCTGTCAATCTGCCATGCAGGAAATCTGCTCTTCTTCAGAGGAATCCCCACGAGGTCTGACTGCATTGAAGTCTTCAAAATAGTGAGCAATGTGCTTGGGTGTGGCTGGGCATTATAGGCCTGCCACACCCCAAGATGGCCGCTGCCTCTAAAAACCTGGGAATTGTAGTGCCTTCATAGAATAGCACTGATAAGTGCGTCTTGTCCACCAATGTCCTGATCCTGCAGCTACATGAGCTTTACCACAGGGCAGGTGATGCTGATGACCACTTTTAGAACAGGAAGGGATGACCAGTGGTGCGCATGAAGCGCCGCAAATACGCGCAGCGGAGTTTCGGGCGGAACCTGGACCGCGCACAGCCTTATTCCTGACAATTTCCAGCAAAGTTGGAGGTTTGCAGGGCATTGTGGGTAAGAAAATGGTGCGGGGTGCATGTGAAACACACCACCCTGGAATCACCTAGATGTTTAGTTTTCAGATGTGTCTAGGTCTTGTGGATTTTTCTACATGGCAGCGCCCCAAAGTCCATAAAGTGCAGCCCTCACCATTCCAAGTGGGACGATTTTGACGTGGGATAAGATATTTTAGTGTGCGGGGGAGAGCTGAAAGACTATTACCCCCTTCAGTTGGGGTGGGGGCATAACCAGGCCTATACTGGTTGGTAGTCAACCCCCCACTATTTTTTGTTTTCTTTTTGAATTCCCTGGCATCTAGTAGACTTTCTGCCCCCCGGGAGTGGATCAGGGATAATTGCCTCATCTGCCCACTAGTGGACAGAACAACTTTGGCCCCATTTATTTGGGGTGGGGGTATGCCCATACCCCAACCCTCTTATTTTGGAAAAATCCCTGGTCTCTGGTGGGCTTTCTGCAGATGGGCAGATGGGCTTTGGGGGCAGATGGGCCTTCCAAAAATAGGCCAATCTGCCCCCAAGGGGGGCAAATATGGCCAACAGCAATGAGCCCCCATGGGAAGCGACCCTTAGCCAAGGGGCTGCCCCCTAAAGAAAACACACACATATACACACACACCAATCCCTGGTGCCTAAGTGGTTTCTGGCCCCCCGGGGGCAGATTGGCCTAATAGAAATACACTGATCGGCCGCCAAGGGGAGCAGAAATGGCCTAAAATAAATTTGCCTCCCCCCCCCCAGTGGAACTACCCTTGCCTAAGGGGTCGCTCCCCTTGCGTGAAATTGGCACAAAAAAAAACCCCGGTGCCTGGTGGTTTCTGCCCCCTTGGGGGCAGATTGGCCTAACAAAAAACGGCCGATCTGCCCCCAGGGCGGGCAGAAATGGCCTAAAATAAATCCCCCCCACCCACCCTGGGGAGCGAACCTTGCCTAAGGGGTCACTCCCCTTGCCTAAGGGGTTGCTCCCCTTGCATGAATTCACCTTAAAAAAAAAAACTCCCTGGTGTCTAGTGGTTTCTACCCTCCTTGGGGCCAGATTAGCTTCATAAAATGAAATCGGAAATGGCCTGAATATAATTTGCCCCCTAGGAGAACGACCCTTGCCTAAGGGGTCGCTCCCCACCTCTAAAAAAACAAAAAACAAATAAGAAAATGATCCTGGCGCCTAGAGGATCTACCCCTCCTGGGGGCAGATCGGCCTAACAACAATAGGCCGATCTGCCCCCAGGGGGGCAGAAAAAGCCTTGAAAAAAATTGCCCCCCTGGGGAGCAACCCTTGCCCATGGGGTCGCTCCCCTTCTGCCAATTTCGAATTATAAAATAAATCCCTGGTGTCTAGTGGGCATTTCAGAAGCCGGATCGCTTCACAATCCGGCTTCTGAAATGCTCTGAGAGACTTCAAAGAGAAGGACATTCCTTTCCTTCCCTTTGAAGCCTCTCAGACCCCATCACATGATCGGAAGAGAAATGCTGAGCATTTCTCTCCCGATCACTCTGGAAACTGAGCCTGCAGCGCACTGGGGAAGTGGCCTCGGATTGCGCTCTGATGTCATCAGATGTCACTGGGGGGGTCAGAGGGCGGTCGGGGGTGGAAGGGGAAGGGGTTCCCCTTCCATCCCTGCCTTGGGGGTGGTGGGAACGCTCCCTCTGAGCTCCAGACCGAGGATGTAATGGTTACGTCCTCGGCACAGGAGCACTGTGCCAGTGGACGTAACCATTACGTCCCCAGCACACAAGGGGTTAAGAGTTGCTTTCCGTACAGTTTTCAAACTGTTCTCTGTCTCATGTGCATGACAGTGCCACGGGGCAGAGCAAGCACAATCAAGATAGGACTTTACTCATTCTGAGACTTGCAGGATTTTAACAGCCATTTTAGTTTAGGCAGCTATTCATTAGGATACAGTGAATCATATGACAACGTGATGCTTGGGAAAACGATCGCTAATAAAATAACAATATTTTAAAAAGGATTTTAAAATGGATTATTATTCTGGCGATTCATGGTGTTGGTTGTAGAAGGTTAAGTAGGAGATTTATTCGATTTCTTTCTTGAGTCAGGTAAGAAAGCGCAGTTTCATTCTACTAGGAAGATGTATTGCGAGCAGGAAAGTATTTCTCAGTCAACATGATATTGGTACTGAAGAGATTATTAGAAGGCTGATCCATGATGAGATGCAGTCTCAAGAAGAGGAGACTTTGGATAAAATGATAAATGTGAGGAAAAGGAAAGATATTGCATCTGGAGAGGAGTTTTATTCCTTTTCTGAGGAAGAGGAAAGCAGAGGTAAGAAAGGGGGTAAAAGATTACGAAAGACAAAACACATTGAGAGTAATGATAATGTTAAAAAAAGAAAGGATGGATTAAACTCCATCAAGAAGAGAGGTGCCCTTGGCAGCGCAAAAGAGAAAGGTGTCCTAAGCAACACATAAGATGATGAGTTTGCAGATGTGGAAATGGGTCATTTGGATATGACTGGCATTGAGAAAGATTTTTATGAGCATATATTTGAATTGCATCAGGACGATGAGTTGAATGCTGAGACACTTTTGGAAGAAGGAACTTCTAGTAAGATGCTTGTAAAGAACCCTCTAGGACAGGAGATGTTTTCTCCTTATGATACAAGACACCCAAGAGGTGGTGAATGGTGGCCCATGGAACATGTCAGTAAGTTTATTAAGCAGTGGCGAAGGGAGCCATTAAAAGCAGAAGAAGGGTATTGAGAGTGGAGTGTTCCAGGCCAGTGATTGAGGAGAAAGTTTGTTTGATACCTAATCTAGATTCTGAGTTGGTCCCTTTTTTATTTAGACTGGGAAGAGATCTCGAAAGGGACTTGACGGGTTCACTCAAACAATTCTAAGATAAGTTACTTGATGGTTTGGGTCCTATAGCAACAATATTAGATATGGCAGAGGAAGCTCCCTTAAATAACACAACTTTTGATCTTGAGCTCCTACGTGGTTGGAGTCAGAGAGCAATTATCATGTTGGGTAATGTTAATGCTGGTTTGTTAACAGAACGAAAAAAGGAAGTGCTTTTGAAAATAAGTCCAAAATTGGGAGATCGGGCTGAGAAGGAGCCAATCGAAGAAGGGAAAGGCCCTTGTTTAACGAGGGTTTGGTTAAGAGTTTAGGCAAATATGTGTCTACTTTTACAGCCTTAGACAAAGCCCAGCTGAATATGAAAAAGGTTTTTGGGAGAAATGTTTGTGGTAGGGCCAGTAGAAGGGGACTGTCCACTTGTTGGGGTTTTAAAAATTCCCAGTGTTATAAAAAAAATGAGGGATATGGCAGTGGTTACCAAGCCTCTCAATCTTACTACCCAAGTAGGGGTGGGGGGGGAAGGTCTGTCAGAGGAAAAGTCTTGAGTGGGCAAGGTCCGAATTACGCAGGAACCCAAAGTGAGTATGGAGATCAGTATTGTTTTTTCCCAAGGAGGAATGGGTGGTCGGTTAAAGGAATTTGTAGATAAATGGAGACATATAACTCAAGATCCTTTGGTTTGAAAAATGTTTCATGGTTTTGTAATAGATTTTTCAGAGCTTCTACATCAAAAGGGTGAGCCAAGGGAGCTCAAATTTTCAGAGGAATAAGATCTAGTAGTGGATTCAGACATAGAGGCTATACTTCAGAAAGGGACGATCAAGGAAATATCAGAAAGGGAGCGAAAGTATGTGAGCATTATCTTTTTGGTGGAGGAAAAGGAAAAAGGATAGAGACCAGTCATAAATCTCAGAGAGTTGAACAGATTCTTAATTTACAGCCTCTTTAAGATGTAAGGGATTCCTTTGTTGAGGGATTTATTACTGAAAATGATTGGTTTGCCAAGCTAGAGCTAAAGGATGCTTACTTTACAATTCCAATGGAGGTAGAGAGTCGGAGGTTTCTGCAGTTCAGGTGCAGGGAACGGCTACATCATTTTCGATGCCCACCATTTGGGTTGTTTTCAGCACCTTGGTGTTTCACCAAGGTGATGAGGACAGTGGTGGTTTTTTTTAGAGACAGAGAGAGAGGTGTCTGGATAATTGTTTATCTGGGTGACTTAATGTCTCAGAATTTAGAGGACTTGAAAAGTCAGTTAGTATTAGAAAAATCTCCACTGCAAATTTTTGTTTTTTTTAAATAAACAGGGAGAAGTCAATTTTGATTCCTTCTCAAAGGATAGAATTTTTGGGTTTCCAGATTGATCAATAAATGTGGTTTTGCAGCTACGAGTGAGGAAAATAAAGTTGATAAAGAAGGAGATTTCTCAGGTGTTGTGGAAGCAGAAGGTAATTTTGAGGGATGTAGCTGGTATGATCGATCTTCTTTCTTCTTCCATCCAAGCAATTTTTCCAGGCCCATTACAGTATCAGACGCTACAGAGAGTAAAGATATTTGCATTACAAAAGGGCCTTCAGTATGGATAGTTTTGGATAAGGCGGTGAAGGAAAAACTGATTTGGTGGTTAGACAATATGGAAACATGGAAAGGGAGAGTGATTTTTGGATGTGCTCTAAATTTTGTGCTGGAAACAGATGCAAGCCTGAAGGGCTGGGAAGCATGACTGGGGTTCAGCAAACAGGTGGACTGTGGTCAGAAAGAGAGAGGAAGTAACATATCAATTGCTTAGGAATGATGGCATGTTTGGATACCCTGCAGAGTTTCAAAGATATGTTAAAGGGCGAGTCACTGTTAATGAGGATGGACAATATTTAAGTGGTGTCCTATATCAATCGTCTAGCGGGAAGCAGGTCCCAGGATTTATCAGATTTAGCGAGGGATCTTTGGTATTTTTGTTTGGAACACAAAGCGAAGGTGAAAGCAGAATATTTGCCAGGGAATATGAATGTGGGTCAGATTGGAATTCCCTGAATTTACAGGATTACAGTGATTGGAAATGGAATCCAGAATATTTCAGGAAAATAGATATGATCTGAAGTCCACTAGATGTGGATCTTTTTGCAAGCAGTGTGACTTGTCAAATCCAGAACTATTTCAGTTGGTTACCCGATCCAGGAGCATCAGCAGTGGATGCATTTCAACATAGCTGGAACGAGTTAAGAGGGTATGTTTTCCCACCATTTGGAGGATTCAGAGAGTGCTTCTGAAAGGCTGGTCAGAGAAATGTCAATTGGTGTTAGTGACTTATTTTTTTGTATCTCATGTATAGTTCCCAACTGTAATGGAATTGGCATGCGAGATTCCTTTTATGATTCCAGCAGTAGAGGGCTAGTTAACCAATGGGAAGGAGAGGAGCATCCTTTGGTGCAGAACAGGGTGCTGAACCTTTTTTTTGGAAATTATCAAAAGATATGAATGCTGCAAGGCACTTTCAGACTAAGCTGTGGAATTGTTGAAGGAGTCCTCGGAGCCAAGGTCAAGAAAGAGATACAAAGACATTTGGAGAAATTGGGTATGTTGCTGCATGGAACGGGATTTGAATCCCATGGAGTCCTCTGTTGCAGAGGTAGTTAATTCTTTAGTTGAGCAATTTGAGAAGGGTTTAAATTACAGGACTGGAAAATTGTTATAGGTCTGCTATTTCAGGTGGACATGTACCAGTGGATGGTAAGTCTGTAGGTAGGAGTTCCTTAGTATGTAGGCTGATGATGAGTATGAAGTTGAGGAGACCACCTCGAGCACGGTATGATAAGCTTTGGGATGTGAATTTGATTATGTCTTTATTTCAAATCTGGCTAAGTAATAAGTATTTCGATCTGAAAAGATTGACTGCAAAATGCCTCCTTTTCTGTAGGAGAGTTTTGGATGTAAAAGCTTTGGAGGTGGGTAGCAAGATTTGTGGACTGGATGGAGTATATTTTGAGATTTGAAAACAGACTAAGACAATGTCTGAGTCGGTATTTTATCCAAGATTTCCTGAATGTAAAAAACTATGGTGGTCATTACGACATTGGCGGTACAAACTGCCTACCAGTGCGGTGACAGCTGCCAAAATACCGCCACTGCGGCTACCATCCGTCCGCCATATTATGAGCACTGCCGGACTTCCGCCACAAGAAGGGCTGAAATCCGTCAGTGTTCATGGTGGCGGACGGTGGTAAGGTGGTGCTGCTACCACCAGCACCACCATGCCAGTAGAACGCTGCCAGCTGTATTATAACAGTTCATACGGCCTGGCGGTGTTCTGCTGGTGGGTGCTACTGGCGGTAGCAGTGCCCCTTCCCGTTCCCTGCCGGAAGACCTCCTTGACAAAGGTAAGTCGTGCTTCCGACAGGAGAGGGGGTGGTGGGGTGGAGGGTGCTGTGTGTATGCGTTTGAGTGTGTTCATGAATGTGTGAGTGAGTGTGTGAATGCATCTGTGAATGTTTTTGGCGTTGTTGTATACGTGTGAGTGAATGCTTGTAAGAATGGTGAAGTGAGTGCATGTCTGCATGTCAGTGTGATTGTTTGTAAGAATGTGTGCGAGCATGTCTGGAAGTATGTGTGTATGAATGCGTGTATGCCAGTGTGTGTGATTCGGTGTATGCGTGGTGCTTGTCTGCGGGTGTGTGCCTGTATGGGGGTGGGGGATGAGTGAGAGGATCGGACGGGGTGAGTGAGAGGATTGGATGGGTGAGGGGTGTTTGGATCGGGGGTGGGGGTGATTGAGAGGGGTGGGGGTGTTTGGATCATGGGTTGGGGGGTACCCTGGATGGAGGGGGTCTGGGGGGTGTCTGGTAAGTGTTGGGGGTGGGTGGGGGAGGAGCCTAACGGTGACAGGGAAGGAATTCCCGGTCACCGGTAGGGCCTACCGCCATGGTTTTTGTGGCATTGCTAACGCCACAAAAACCATGGTGGTAGGCAGGCTCATAATGCCGCCAGCCGTACTGTGCCGGCCGCCGGGCTGGAGATTGATATCTGTGGTCTGGTGGCTGATACCACCATGGCAGTATGAATGGAGAATTGGCAGGTTGGCCGCAGCCAACCCGCCATTCTCATAATGTGGTGGTAAGTACCGCCAGCCTGTTGTCAGTACTACCGCCACATTAACACTCACCACCGGGGTCATAATGAATCCCTATGTCTGGTGGACTCAGAACCTCATGGTGCAGTTACAACTTTTACCATTGCAAGATGAGTTAAATGGGTAATGGAGCAGGCAGGAGTTGTCATCAACATGTTTAAAGCACATTCATTGTGGGGTACAATGGCAAGTAAAGTGTTTTTTGCAGAAGGACGTTTCGAAGAAGATTTAAAGGTGGATGATTGGTCTAACGTAAATACTTTTACAAAGCAATATATAAAACCCGTGGAACATGTGGCAAATGTGGTGTTGAAGGGCTTTTAACATGCATAATGGTAGCCTCTGGGCTTGTAATGAAATGGTGATTCCTCAAATGAAATGTAATGAGAATCTAGATTTCATTAAAGCCACAGAGGATAACATTGTCCCTCCCACCACATCCCTAGAAATAAATTTTGTTTAAAACAGAAGAGAAAAATTTGTTGTGAATTTCGAATTCTGTGTTGTTTTGAATTATTTATTGTTTAATTGATTTTGGTTAATAAACTATTTCTTGGTTTTGTGAATAAGAGTGTTTTGACAGATGTAAGATGTTTTTGCTGATTACTTTTTTATTTTTTTAGATTCTCAATAAGAAGGGTCGGCTGTCAAGAAGAAGATGGTTGGTCTTTGGTCACTCAGTTCAGAGGATGGAGATTTCAACTTATCCGCAGTTCACAGCTGTTGAAAAAGGAAGAGAGTTCAGAGAAGGGACTATTATATTCCATGTTGTTCTGATTCTAATATTCTAATGTTGGATTGTCTTTAAAGGTGCTTCAGGAGTGGTATTAAAAATTAATGCATAATGTTAGCCTTCGTGCCTTTAATGAAATCTAGATTCTCATTACACTTCATTTGGAGAATCCCCATTCCTGTACATCCACCTTCCCTCCCTTCTGCCAGTTACAAGCAGTTGGCCACATGATTATGCTGTAAAACATGCAGCTACTGGAGCCTGTTGCAGGGTGAACTAAGGGAGACAGGTTACCACATGGATATGCCTTGTCAAGACTCCACTGTGTCGTCCCTCCCACTATGTACTATGTCTGGTGAGCCATGGCCCAGAAGCGTCTCATTTTGAAAATCGTTCAGGATTGTATCCCAGTTGACAGCAATGGGATACTAATGCAGTCCTAAATTATCCTCTCTGTGGAATTTAGTGCTTTCCACCTATGCGCATATAAGGAGAGATCATCTCCAAGCCACAAATGATGGAGACTCAGGTGATTTCCAACGCCTTGTGATGAGACATTTAGCCGACAGCATACCCAAGTCAAGGAAGCAGTAGGTGATCTTATAATTTTTGGTCCTCTGGTAATGGCCTAGTATGAAATTTCTCCCATGTGTGCAATGCAGGGGTTCTTGTGCAAGAGGACAGTTGAGTTGTGATGCCTTGCCATTAACATTGAAGAGATGGACAGGCCCAGAGCATGTCAAGAAGGTCGGCATCAGGCAGATGACAGCAAAGACAGGCTGAATCTGTGCAATGGAAATAACGGTTTATTTTGGTGGCGGTGGGGTAGGCCATGTGTACAAGTTGAATAAGTTTGAAACAGAGATTTCGGGAAACAGGGCTTTCTAGTAACTCTACCCATTCTTTGTCTGTTCAGGGGCAGGCCAGGTCGTCCTCTCAGTGGTGACACAAAGACAGGAGCTGCGGTGCTGTGTGAATGTGCAGCAAATCTGCAAACCAATGTATGAGTTGTCTGCCGGGGCCCATGACATGAAGATATTGTAGGGTGAGGTGCATCATGGTTCATGTAACATCTCCCCAATATTACCCAGTGTAGCAAGCACTGAAGTGTGTAGAAGAAACTGACCAGAGGGCAGCCCGTCATCATCCACTAGTGATTCAAATGATATAAGGGAGACATCTTGTTAGGGATCTCCCAGGATGTGTAAGTCAGCGGCCTGCCAGGTGGTGAGCTCTGTCGCTGAGGTGATATTATATTTCCTGGGAGTACCAAGCAGTGGTATTGCTGATGCATATGGGATTGTTGCGCATGTAAGGTGTAGGAAGTTGTCTCTGTACATACCATCTCAAAGTGAGAGATAGTGTGCACAGAGTACAGGGGTTCCCCTTATAGGTTGATAGTGGCAAAATTAGATAATTTTAATGCTCTATTTTGTGGTAGTGTAATTGAGCAGTATGCTTATCAGAGGGTAGTGTTAATCATTTGTTATACACACAGGCAATAAATGAGGAACACACACTCAATGACTTAACTCCAGGCCAATAGTTTTTATATAGAAAAATATATTTTCTTAATTTATTTTAGAACCACAAGATTCACGATTTGAAGTAAATACATAAAATGCAAGGCACTCCACACAGGTAAGTAAGGAACTTTGAATTAGAGCAGTAACATACACAGTATAGGCTAAAATGGCAATGAGCTATTTTAAAAGTGGACACTGCAAAGACCAACAGTTCCTGGGGGAGGTAAGTAAGGTTAAGTTTCTGAGGTAAGTAAAGCACTTACAAGTTCAGTTTCCTGGGCATAGGCAGCCCACCGTTGGGGGTTCGAGGCAACCCCAAAGTCACTGCACCAGCAACACAGGGACAGTCAGGTGCAGAGGTCAAAGGAGGGCCTAAAACACATAGGCGCCTATGGAGAACAGGGGTGCCCCGTTTCCAGTCTGCCGACAGGTAAATACCTGCGTCTTCGGTGGGCAGGACAGGGGGGGTTTGTAGAGCACTGGGGGGGACCCAAACAGGCACACAAAACACACCTTCAGCGGCACAGGGTGGCCGGGTGCAGTGTGCAAAGTTGGCGTTGGGTTTGCTATAGAAAGCAATGGTGGGACCCGGGGGTCGCTTAGGTGATGCAGGCAGGGCACAGGAGGCTTCTCAGGCCATCCACCAACTGGGCTAGGCAGAGGGTCGCCTGATGGTCACTCCTGCACTGGAGTTCAGTTCCTCTCAGTCCTGGGGGCTGCGGGTGCAGTGCTTGGTCCAGGTGTCGGGTTCTTTGTTCCAGGCAGTCACGTTCAGGGGGAGCCTCTGGATCCTCTCTGCAGGCGTCGATGTGGGGGTGCAGGGGGATCATCTCAGGTTACTCCAGAGGTCGGAGTCACCTGGGAGTCATCTCTGCAGTGTTGGTTCTCTGAAGCTCGAGCCAGGGTGTCTGGTGCAGAGGGTGAAGTCTCACGCTTACGGCGGGAAGAGTGAGTTCTTTAAAAGTTGCTTCTTTGTTGCAAAAATGTTGCTGTGGGTGAACAGTGCCGCTGTTCTCTGGAGTTTCTTGGTCCTTCGGTTCAGGGCAGTACTCTAAGGCTTCAGCGGTCGCTGGTCCCTGTCAGATGCGTCGCTGTGCAGGTTCTTTGAGTCTGGAGAAAGACCGGTAGGGCTGGGGCCAAGTCAGTTGTCGTCTCCGTCATCTCTGCAGGGCTTTCAGGTCAGCAGTCCTTCTTCTTTGTGTAGGTTGCAGGAATCTGATTTCCTGGGTTCAGGGTCGCCCCTAAATACTGAATGTAGTGGTGTGTTTAGGTCAGGGAGGCACCAGCCAAAGGCTACTGCCTTTGAGTCTGGCTATACCCTCTTTATGCCTCCTCCCTGAGGGGAGGGGGGCACATCCCTATTCCTATTGGGGGAATCCTCCAATCTCAAGATGGAGGATTTCTAAAGGCAGGAGTCACCTTATCTCAGGGTACCTTAGGGGCCGTCCTGACTGGTGGGTGGCTCCTCCTTGTTTTTCTCACTATCCTCTCCTGCCCTGCGGCCAAAAGTGGGGAGAGTTGCCGGGGGGCGGCATCTCCACTAGCTGGGATGGCCTGCGGTGCTGTAACAAAAAGCATGATCCTTTGAGGCTTACTGCCAGGTGTTACAGTTCTTGCAGGGGGGGTGAGAAGCACCTCCACCAAGTGCAGGCTTTGTTTCTGTCCTCAGAGAGCACAAAGGCTCTCACCCCAGGGGGGCAGAAACCAGTCTCAGTGGCAGGCTGGCACAGACCAGTCAGTCCTGCACTGAAGGATTGGACAAAATACAGGGGGCATCTTCTAAGATGCCCTCTGTGTGCATTTTGTAATAAATCCAACACTGGCATCAGTGTGGGTTTATTATTCTGAGAAATGTGATACCAAACTTCCCAGTATTTAGTGTAGCCATTATGGAGCTTGACAAACTCTCAGACCATATACTTAATATGGCCACACTGTACTTACAATGTCTAAGAATGGACTTGGACACTGTAGGGGCATATTGCTCATGCAGCTATGCCATCACCTCTGGTATAATGCACCCTGCCTTAGGGCTTTAAGGCCTGCTAGAGGGGTGACTTACCTATGCCACAGGCAGTATTTTGTGTTCATGGCATCCTGAGGGGGATGCCATGTCGACTTTGCCTTTTTCTCTCCACCAACACACACAATCTGCAATGGCAGTGTGCATGTGTTAAGTGAGGGGCCCGTTAGGGTGGCACAACACATGCTGCAGCCCTTAGGGACCTTCCCTGGTCACAGGGCCCTTGGTACCACTGGTACCTTTCACAAGGGACTTATCTGTGTGCCAGGGATGTGCCAATTGTGGAACAATGGTACATTTTTGAGTGAAAGAACACTGGTGCTGGGGCCTGGTTAGCAGGGTCCCAGCACACTTCTCAGTCAAGTCAGCATCAATATCAGGCAAAAAGTGGGGATTAACTGCAACAAGGAGCCACTTTCCTACATGAGGTATAAACAGCGGCTGTAACAACGGTATGCCACTCTCAGCAACAAGTGCTCAGGTTGTTTCGCCCGAGAGCATTGGTGAACTAATTGAAGAACTGCTGCTAGTGACCATGATAGTGTGGCGGTATCTTACAGGTGCAGTTCCGCCAGCCATTTGGCTACCCATTGAATCTGGGAAGCAAGGTAGTATTGTTCTAGATTTGGCACAGCAAGCTGACCTTGGTGGTTAACTAGAGCTTTGCTAATGCAACCCTTCAGCATGAATTGCTCCAGATAAATTCCCTCATTGACTTCTCGAAAGAGCGAAAGAAAGGGGCAAAGATAATGATAGACAGGTTGGCAAAGTAATAAAGGAGATGGGATAGGACCACCATCTAGAGGAGGGCATTGCGGCCCATCACTGACAATGGCAGCATGCGCCTGAGATTTGTGGGCTGTAGCGGTGTGCACGAGGTTACCATCTAACAAGTCTGTGGCGAATGATGCATGCTGACACCTAGGCAGCGAAATGTGCCGGGTTGCCACAGTATGGGCACCCCATTCAATACAAAGTTTGGATTTGGGAGCATAGAAGCAAAGGGGGAGAAGCAGGACTTGGCCCAGTTGACCTTCAGGCCAGATAGAACAGCAAAACTGTCAAATGTCTGAGTGACTGTGTGGGGGATCGAATGTACATCCCTAAGGTATAGGAGTAAATCATCTGCGTAAAGAGAGACAGAGTTGATGTTGTCTCCTAAAGGGATCCCCCAATGTACACTCTGCTCCCATATGGCAATTGCAAGGGGCCCATTGGTGAGGGAGAAAAGGAGTGGGGAAAGTGGGCAGCCCTGACCGGTACCTCTTTGTATGTGAATGGGTTCCGATATGAAGGAGCCTATCTTGACCCTGGCGAGTGGGTGTGGGTAGAGCAGCTTAACCAGGCAAAAAAAACATTTCCTGATACCATAGCGTGGCAGCACAGCAACTAGGAAGGCCCTCCACTCTTAAGCCTCTTGATAGTTTCACTCTTTCATCCATCATTCCATATTTTTATCCCTTTAAATGTCCATCCATTCATTCTTTCACCGTTCTATCCTAACTTTCACCCTTTGACTTTTCTCTGGTACCTTTGTATCATCTTTCCTTGCTCCTCCTGTTCTTTCTTTCCCCCTTTCCATTCCTTTCCCTTTTTCTCTCATTCTTACATTTCTCTCTCATACTTTAGTTTTTTATTTATCCCTCTGTGTTGTCTCCCTATTTTATTTTTTCTCTGCTTCCTTATCTGTCATTGTGCACAGCAGTTCAAGACCCACAACCATCTATCATGATATACCACATATTCCACACAGTTTAATTTATGTGCGTTTTGTCTGCAGGTCTGAGGACAGAAGAGGCCTATAAACAAGTGATTAACATATAAGGCGGGACCCAGATCACAAACCCATGGGCTCAGGCTAGGCTATCGCTGCTGGAGTGAGGGGTTCCTTATGCCACTGGACTGCACCCGTCTTCAGGGGAATGTCTGAAGGGGTCCACAGGAGCCCTGTTCCCCCATGTAGAGGTCTGGCCTTAGTGGGCACACTGACAGTGTGCCATCTCCTTAGGGCACACTGTCGGAGCGCCTCCAAAGAGCCCTCCAGACTCCATTCGCATAGGACCATGCCCCAGCTAAATTATGGCCCTCATTATGACATTGGCGGTAAATCCCACTTACCGCCACGCTGACGGCTGCCAACTTACCACCGCCGTGGCGGATATCTGGTCACCATATTATGACACACACACACCAATCCGGCAGTATTCAGCCACAGACACAAATCCGCCAGTCCAAAGGTCAGTGATAAAGTGGCGGTATCAAAACCCACACCGTTACGCCAACAGAACCAAGTCTACCACATTATGGCCCACGAATCACCATGGCGGACATTCATCGGCGGTAAACTTTTGGCGGTACATAACGCCGCGCTCACAATGGACACCCATATAAAAAAAAAACACCACCACATTGGACAATTCAAACTACACACACCTGATACTCATACACACAATACACCCACACACCCACACCACTATAAAACACACACCCATATTACACACAACCCTTTACAAACAACAATTACTGCTAGGAGATTGACACCAAGACCACTGACACAATTCGAGCCACACACTATTCACACCTATACACCACTCACGCACTACACATCACACACCCCAACACATCACCCAACACACCCTCACCAACCTACCTCACATAACACCCATGGCACCACCAAGACACCCCGTTTCACAAAGGAGGTGCTAAGGGGCATGGTGGAGGAAATTATCAGGGTAGAGCCACAGCTGTTTGGAGCACAGGTGCAACAGATATCTATAGCTAGGAAGATGGAGCCATGGCGGAGAATCATGGACAGGGTCAACGCTGTGGGACAGCACCCAAGGACTAGGGATGAAATCAGGAAGAGGTGGAATGACCTACGGGGAAGGTACGTTGTATAGCAGCAAGACACCAGCTCGCGATTCAGAGGACTGACGGTAGACCCCCACCTTCTCCCCCACAACTCACAGCATGGGAGGAGCAAGTCTTGGCAATACTGCATCCTGAGGGCCTGGCCGGAGGAGGACTGGGCTCTGGTAAGTCAACTCTACTACTATCTCCCCCCTACCTGCATGCCATCACATACCCTCATACTCACCCTCACTCCCATCACTCCACTACTTCCCACACACCCCACCATCACATCTCACTCATCCCAATGCCAAGCCCTGCATGCTGTACCAATGCACGGATACCCCTCACAACCCTGCATGGACACTCATCATTAAAGCATGCACACCATAGAAAACTAACAATCCCACTGTACACTAACAGACATAAGTGAAATCTGCCAGGGCAAACCCAACCAAAGAGGGGGAGCCACGGATGTACAATATGTCAGACACAGAAACCATAACACATCATTTACATCCCCACAGGTACCACAGCCATTGTCAGCGGAGAGGAGGTGCCAGCAATATCCAGTCCCCCAACTGAAGAGGCCCACAATGATGACAGCAACTCTGGTCTTCAGGATCTGGATGACCTACCTGGCCCATCAGGGATCACTGGACAGCTGGTTACCCAGGTCCAGTCACACACCACCACAGAGCCTCCCCCATCAGGAAACACCACTGCAGCACCCACCCAGCGTACCCATACCTCTGGCCCCAGGACATATCAATCAGCAGTGAGTCCACCTCTACAGGGACCCCAGGGCACACCTCGCCCCCAAGACAATAAGGGACCTGGGATCAGTGGCAGTGGACACACGGTTCAGGGGACAGAGGCACTGTCCAAAAGGGACACTGGGAGGACTGCTGTGCGCCTGGGGGAGGACAGGACCAGGGAACAGACTCTCCAGGAGGCTCTCGCAGAGATCCTGGGAGCTTATCAGCATTCCGAGGACACAATGGGTCAGACCCTGGACAATATGCAGGTGAACAGCCGGCAGCAGGAAGGACAGTACCAGGGCATCAGGGAGGACTTGCAGGCCATTAACAACACCCTGATCTCCATTGCAGGGGTGCTGGCAGACATGGCCAACATTATGAGGGAGGCAGTCTTACACCAGCGGGCCCCTGCCACTAGCCAGACATCTTAACAGCCTTCCACTTCCGTTGCAGCTAGTGGCCAGGAGGCCCCGCCACAGAACTCACAGGCCACCAGTACCCCTCCCCTGCAGAAGATGAACCACCCTGCAAATGTTCCCTGCGATCCAGACAGAAGTCAGAGACACTTGCCAAGACCCCCGCCAGGAAATTAGACTCTCCTGATTGTCACCCTTGTGTCCCACTCTGTCACCCTGTCCACCTTGAACTGCCATTGCTCCCCTTCCTATGTCCCCATGGACAATGCACCAGTGCTACAAACAGACTGGAACAATACCCTGGACTTTCCTCCATCATCACCCCATCCCATTGCTCTTGCCTCTCCATATATTAGCACTTCAAAAAACACCCTTTGAAAAAAAAAACATTTTGGAGTATGTCATGTATATCAAATATTTATTCACTGTAACAGGTACAAACATTGCAAATCAGCTGTACAGAGAATGAGCATAGATTAATGACCTGTAGCTGGCTGTAGTGATCACACCAGGAGTATATATGAGGTCACCAACATCTGCAAAATGAATTGCCAGTAACAGTAAGTGGGCATAGAAGTTGAAAAGATCAGCATGCCATTGCCACACAATTTAAAACAAATGTCATTGAAATGTGAAGTAACACTGTCCTACCTGTGTGTCACTGGAAGTATTGTTGGATCACATTTGTTATGTTGTCCTCAGCCTCATCCTCTGCCTCCTCATCCTCACTGTCCACAGGGTCTACTGCTGCCCCACGGGCATCTCCAGCCTCGTCCTCCTGCAGGAATGGGACATAGCGTAAGAGGGCCAGTTTATGCAACATGCAGCATGCCACCACAATCTGGCAGACCTTCTCTGGTGAGTAGCACAGGGATCCACCTGTTAGATGGAAGCACCGGAACCTGTCCTTCAGGAGGCCAAAAGTCCTTTCAATGATCCTTCTGGTTCACCCATGTGCCTCATTATAATGTTTTTCTGCCCTTGTCCTGGCATTCCTCACAGGGGTCAGCAGCCATGATAGGTTTGGGTAACCAGAGTCACCTGCAAATATTGAGGGTCAATATTTAGCTATACACTGTCCTATAAGGTCCACACCATACCCATACACCAACATATACTGGGTGGGAACCAGGGCTCACCTATTAGCCACACCCTGTGCCTCTGTAGTTTGGCCATCACACTTGGGATGCTGCTATTCCTCAGGACAAGGCATCATGCACCGACTGAGGATACTTAGCATTGACGTGGGAGATGTACTGTACGCCAAGCACACCATTTGAACATTCACAGAGTGGAAACTCTTATGATTCCTGAACACCTGTTCATTCTGGCGGGGTGGGACAAGTGCAATATGTGTTCTATCAGTCAGGGATATGTCCCATTGCATAAAACTCGGCCTTCACAGTGGCCAAATCCTCAACCTGGGGGAAAACAATGTAGCTGCACATGTGTTTTATCAGGGCAGACAACACTCTTGTCAACACTATTGAAAACATTGGCTGTCACATTCCTGCTGCCAAGCCCACTGTCACTTGGAAAGAACCATTTGCCAGGAAATGGAGTACAGATAGCACTTGCACAAGAGGGGGGATCCCAGTGGAGTGACGGATAGCAGATTTCAGGTCAGGCTCCAATTGGGCACACAACTCTGTGATTGTGGCCTTCTCAAGTCTATAGGTGAGGATAATGTGCCTGTCCTCCAGGGTTGCTAAGTCCACCAGGGGTTTTACACAGGGGTATGTCTCCATCTCCTATTCATCCGCAGCCGTAGGTATCTAAGGTACAAAAGAGTGAGGAGGCTGTCACAAACTGGACAATGGAACTAGAACAGAACTTTGCATCCTGTAAACATGAAATGGGTCATTGTGATTTGTCCAGTATGTACTAATATCTCCTGTGACGCAGCATTATTCCAGGGCCTGCCCACCCCCTCTGAAATGGCGTCCGCCTGTCCTGTGTGGAGGGACAGGTGGAAGTGAGGTAATTCAACTGATGTTGTGTGCCGTTGCGGAAGGCGGTCTGTAACCGCCGTGCAACTCCTCATTGGTTAACATTGGGCCCTATGGGTTACAGTGGCCAATGGTGGTCTACTCCGGTGTGACAGTATGCACCGCCGCGGATATGACCGCCATTTTCTATCTGATTCCTCACTTGTTACCTGACCTTCCATAGGAGAGGACCTACACTGCATGTGCTGCTGTGACCTGTGTCTGAAACCTACCATGGCCTGTGTGACCGGAGAAAGGGCCCCAGCCTTTACTTCTGAGGAGTTGGAAAGACTGGTGGATGGAGTCCTACCCCAGTACAGACTGCTGTATGGGCCTTCAGACCAACAGGTGAGTACACTGTGAGCACGATGCATGTGGCATGAATGCATGGAGTTGTCTATTTTCCTGTGTTTATTGCCTCTGCAGGTCAGCAACCATCAAAAGAAGGGTATATGGCGTGCCATCGTCAAGGAAGTGTGGACCCTGGGGGTCTATGGCAGGCGGAGCACCCACTGTCGCAAACGGTGGGAGGACCTGAGACGCTGGGAACGGAAGATGGCAGAGGCCCAGCTGGGGATGGCCTCCCAACGAGGAAGGGGTGCCCGTCGAACCCTGACCCCCCTGATGGCCTGCATACTGGGGGTGGCCTATCCAGAGCTGGAGGGTGCTTGTAGGCATCACAGCAGCCACAATGGGGTGAGTACAGTGCCCATCATGACAACTTACGCATGGTAGGGTGGTATCCGGGTGAGGGATATGTGTCAGTAGGTGCCTCTAGGCCAGGCCTGACAATGCAGCATAGGTCCCCTGGTGGCTAGGGTTCAGAAGGGAACATTTTGCTACCTAGCTCGTAGGCATCCAGTACTGGTCAGGGCTGCGTGGGTGCCAGGTGTGCTGCATTTGGCGGTGTGTGCCCCTCCCCATGCCTTGGTGGCTCACTATTTCTCTGGTAGTTCAATGCATATTGCATAGGCCTGTTCCCTGTGTGTGAGTGAGCTGTGTACGCCAACGGTGGTGTTGGTGCAGCCATTGACCCAGTGTATCCTTTGTCTCTTACGCCCTTTCTTGTTTTTGTCATCCTGTCCTTATGTACATTAGCATCATCTGACAGAGGAGCAGAGGCACCGGCGATGGAGGGAGCTGCATCCCACAGGACCAAGGAGGCAGAGTCCACCGAAGCTGAGGGCACCAATGGGACGGATTGCGAGGGGAGCACCACGACGGAGACTGGAGGGGACAGTTCTGACACAAATACCTCTCCGATGGAAGCTCCCTGGTGGTGGCGGACACTTCTTTGACCACCCCAGCTACAGGTACAGCCGCCACCCCCGTACCAGCACCGCCTTCCCATCAGCCCCTCATTAAGTTGCCCATGCCCGCTAACCCAGGAGGGTGGGCATCTCCTTTGCCCCAGGCACCTCAGGCCCTGCCCCAGTTAGCCCTGCTGCCCTGAGTGAGGAGGCTGTAGACCTCCTGAGATCCATCTCTGTAGGGCAGTCAACCATTGTGAATGCCATCCAGGGGCTGGCAACCCAGATGCAACAATCAAATGCATTCCTGGAGGGCATTCACACTGGATTGGCGGCCCAACAGAGATCAATTCAGGCTCTGGCCTCCTCTCTGATGGCAGCTATTGTCCCTGATTCTACCGTCCCCCCTCCAACTTCCACTGCCCAGTCCCATTCCCCTCAACCCCAACCTATCCCAAGCACACATACAGATGAGCATGCACACAAGACAACACCCAAGAGTGTCACAGGCAAACACAAGCACCACACTTCATCCCACAGGCACTCACACAAACACCATCCAGTTGCAGACACACCAACATCCAGTATTTCCATTGTCTCCCCCTCCTCCACCTTCCTCCCAGCCACGTCTACACTTACACCTGCATGGACTACATCATCATCCACTACCAGCATCATCACCACACCAAGCAGAACACACACCTCACTGGCAGCCACAACATCCATGCACACGTCCCCTGTGTCCTCTCCCGCTGTGTCTGTCCCCCACCCCTCCTAAGGTACACAAACGCAAGCACTCAGACACCCAACAACCATCCACCTCACAACAGCATACAGCCCATGAACCTGCACCCAAAAGCAGCAGACAGACACCTCCAACAACCACTCCCTCATTAACCAATCCCATTCCTTCTCCCTCTTCCTGCCCCAATGTCCCTAAAAAACTTTTCCTATCCACCATTGACCTCTTCCCTACCCCTCCACCCCAGTTCTGCACGTATGGCCAGGGTATCATGAGCCAAGCACCTCAGCCACACAGTCCACGAGCCCAGTCCTAACTGCACCCCCTCGTGGTGGAAAGGGATCCAGACAACATGTACTGAAGGGAAAGGAGCCTGCACCAGCCAGCTTAAAGGGGAGGGAGACTGCCCCAGCTGGCAAGAAGGGCAAGGAGCCTGCACCTGCCACACAATAGGCCAAGGAGTCTGCCCCAGCAGGCAGGAAGAGCAAGGAGCCTGCACCAGCAGGCAGGAAGAGCAGGGAGCCTGCACCAGCAGGCAGGAAGGGCAAGGAGCCTGGACCAGGAACTGTGACAGAGCCCCCACCACCAACCATGGTTGTGCAGCCGTCCGAGGTTGCAGGGGATGGGCAGGAGCCTCCCCCCACTAGCAGCACCACCACTGTGCAACCGTCCGAGGTTGCATGGAATGGGCAGGAGCCTCCCCCCATCAGCAGCACCACCACTGTGCGGCCATCTGAGGTTGCAGGGGATGGGCAGGAGCTTCCCCCCACCAGCAGCACCACCAATGTGCAACCGTCACCGCCAGCGGACGGCATGTAGTCCTGCCTCCACGGGCTGCTCTGCGGCTTGTCCACTCCAGAACCAGTGGGTATGACACCCACCTGAGAGACTGTGGCCCATCACTCCCCAGGATCATGCACTGGCCACGTTGCCCCCTCCAGAACCAGTGGGTATGACACCCAACTGAGAGACTGTGACCCATCACTCCACAGGATCATGCACAGGGCACGTTGCCCCTTCCAGAACCAGTGGTCTTATTACATCTCCCCGCTGAGGTATCCCCCCACCCCCCTGAGGTGCCTGCCTATTTACCAACTGATGCCCCTGCAGTGTTCTCTCCGTGTTGAAGCAGGTAACGTATGGCCTTGGAATTTTGGCCTGTGGCCATGTGGCCCACGAAAATTGAGGACTGGACTCTGCCCCTTTTTCTGTACATATGTTTATATCTATTATCTTGCCTAACTTATTATTTCTACAGTATTGATCTTATTACAAACACTTTGGGGAAATCATTTTGTCCTTGCATTATTCAGCCGAGTTACGGGGTCAAATTGTTTTTGTAATGCATCTGGTTGAGTGTATGTTGTGGGTCTCTTTTTCCTCCCCCCTCTCTTGTGTGCTAAGCGGCTGTAATTATTGTCGACTTCTTCGCCGACGTTGGTGTTCGTGGTGGAGCAGAACGTAGAATATCATAGGAAAAACAAGCAGTTCGGGTTCCATGGCAGTGTGGTTCTTCCCTGTGTTTCCAAAGATGAATCTTCACTTCTGAGCTCAGTTTCCGCCACGCTTTTGATGTCATTGGCACCGCCCTGGAAAAGGTGGCGGTTTGTGTTGTTGTAATATGGTGGGCGGAACATTGACTTCCGCCTAGCTGTAGGCGGCTACTGCTGTGGTGGCTATTGTTTCTGCCCTGGTGGTTAGTGTGGTACATTAGCTGTCTTTCGTAGATCTTTCCGCCATGGTCATAATTTGGCAGTAGTTACCGCCAGCCTGTTGGCAGTATTACCGCCACTTTATCACCGACCGCCAGGGTCGTAATGAGGGCCTATATCTTTTTAAATCTTTCTCAAAATAATCATCAAATGTTAATAAAAAATAAATGTATTTTTAATTTAAATGTAAAGTTTGGGTTTTAGGGGTGGTAAGAGAATTTTAGAGCACTGGGATGAATAGCTTTTGGGGTGGTTAGGTGTTTTTAGGGTTCAGGGTTGTGTGGTTTCTCGGAGTGGAGGACATTTTTAGGGTTCGGGAATGGGCAGTGTATTGGGGTAGTAAAGAGTTTTTAAGTTTCAGGGGTGAGCAGTAAGGAGTTTTTAGGGCTCAGAGATGGGTAGTAGATGGGGCAGTAAGGAGTTTCTGGGGCTGAAAGAACAGTAGTACATAGGTATAGTAAAGTGTTTTTAGGGCTAAGGGACGGGACATGTTAGGGGTAGTAAGGGATTTTAGGGCTCAGACGCGGGTACTGTGCAGGGATAAGGGATGGGTAGCTTAAAGTATTACAATTAAACATAATTAAAAATAATTTTAGTCTGTTATTAGCCACCTTCAGATGTGAGGCCGAACAAAAAAACAACACAAAAATACAGAAGACCATGAAGCAAATGAGCGGTAAAAAGTGGGGCGTGGCAACCTTTGATCCTCCTTTTACTGACAATCTCTGGCAGCTGACGTTACTTGCTGCAATAATGCAGAATTCAGCTAATGATATTCAAAGTTTAGGGGAAGAGCTAGAGACCCTCAGTTTATGATTAAGAGATATTGATCCCCCAAGTTAATCTATTTATACATAAACGAATTAATCACAACGATTGGTTCACACCGTATTCGAAACAATTGTGGCTCCTCTGTTGAATTGTATTTAGCCTTTTAAAACATTCATGTTGAAATGTAAATCCCAGATAAAACATAACAATCCCATGCAGCCAGGCACCCAGACCCATGATTCAGCGGATGCCAAGCTTTGGTCCCAGGTCACATTCATGTTTACCCAGAGGTGGGCGAGCCAGGGGTCTGGCGTGGGTGGCTCTAGGAGCCCAGCACGAGCCGAGCCATGGAAAGATTTGGCGCGTAAACCACCCAATGTTCGTCAAATAAAAATATGATACTCCTTGGAATTGAAAAAGGCTTTGCCTTTAACAGTGTTTCGTTTTGCGTGCCATGTTGTGACAGTAATCGTTTTTGAACATGTATTTAGTAGTAGTAAAGAAAAACCTTATACCTTAATTACATTTTTGTGAGTCACCAAGGAAATAGGGTTGTCATGTAGCCCACAGACAGCCAAAGTAACGATGTATGTAACAAAAGCATTGCTTGTTGAACCATATATAAAGAGGCTTGTTTGCATAGTGCACATACTGAACTGAGTTACCCCAAGGTGCTCTGAGGTTGGTCGCTCAAAGAAAATGAAACACTGTGAAACAGATAAAATTACTAGGATCACACAGTTTATTCAAGTGAGGCAGCTTGGATTTCAGCCCAGGATTCTTTGTTATACATTGTGCAATGTAGCCTATTGATGGATTTTGTTATCAAGTTCTCATTTACTAACATTCACCAGCAAAGGGAACAGTTTGTCTCCAATTTCATTATGAGCAAAATTAGTACACCATATTGAATAAATACGTATCTCATGGTAAATCAATGTAACACTAGACATGTCATGATTAATTCCAGATAAATGCGCAATGTGATGCACAAAGGGAGACAGCTCACTTTATTTCATAGCAGTAACATTAACTTCCTTTGCTTTGCAGAAACAACCCCTTATAAGGAGCTGCTTAGCACTGAAGTGGTAGCAATTAAAAAGATTAGCAAAACAAAGCAAGAGCAAGCCAGCCTCCCTCTGCTCCAAACTCACAGACCCACACATTGCACATTTCCAGTGTTTCAAAAAGCCCACCTTGCAACTGGAGCCCTAGCTGCTACAAATGACAACTAAAGACTGCTGTGTGGACCAGTGTAACTTGTGCAACCTTTACTTGGGGCCCGTGAGCTTGGCATTTCTCAACTGCACAGGAAAACCTTTATTAGCAGAGGGGACAAGGGTGCACAACCAAGACAGGTAGGCTGTTTGTTGTGTTTAAGGAACAGTAAAAAGTGAGCGAGGGTGCTCTACACTGGGAGAGAGCAAGGAGAGGCAAGGGAGACAGAAAGGAAAAGCCCTTTCAAAGCTCGGCTCGTTTTGGACTCGAGGCTCACAGCAAACCTCGAGCTGAGCCAGAGCCAAACATCTGGCTCGAGCTCGCATTAACTTTCAGTGGCTCGCCCATCTCCAAGTCAGTGTTCTGCTCTGCACACCGTAGGGTTCAGTGTTCAGATCTGCACCCTCAGATGTATGTGTTTAGCCCTGCACCTCACTAATGTAGTCTGTGGACCCTCAGGGGCCTATTCACAAGCAGCATCCTTCAGTACTTTTAGTAGTACTACAATAGTATTGCCAAAGTGCTACAAAATTATCTTCCCAAACCTGCAAGTGTAAGTCTCCACCTTTCCCACCTTCTTAAAGGTGAGATCACCACACATGTAAGTTTACTACTTATTCAGAAATGAGGGAGGAACAGTTGAAAACTGAAGTGTACTTACTACACAATAGGTGGGGTTTTGGGAGAAGTAAGGAGTGGTTAAGGGAGGAGTAAGGAGTCGTTAAGGGAGGCTTAAGTAGGGGTTTAAGAAGGGACAAACACCCACTCACAAAAGAGAAAGCCCATTCTTATTCACAAACTGCATTCCCAAAGTTACTAAAATCAACAGGGATTTGCAAAGCAATAGATCTCGCATTTGCTTGAGTTAGAGCTATTGGTATTGTAAATGCATAACTGGACTTTTCTTGGCACATAATTTGGTTAACCATGCCACATACTTTGGTAGTCTTTGCCACATAATTCCCGAGGCCCTGCATATAACTAAAGCACTTCCATTTACCTTCTTCCTCTGTTGCAGCTTCTTCCTCTATCTGCATCAAAAATGAATATATTGTCATTATTTATTATATATATTTTTTATTATTATTTTGGGGTCCCCCCCAGCCAAGTGTGGGGACCCAGAGATGACCTAGATAGAAAGAGCAGGTTGTGCGCTGAATTATGGGCAAAAATGTTATGAAAAATAAATGGCCAGCAAAGCATTGAGAGGTGAGTTTTCTGAGTGCAGTGACTATTGTAGTATTGGCTCTCCCGCTGTGCTGTGATAGCTGCTTTAATGATTTATGTGTTTATTTCTGTTTTAAATGCTCCAATTTGTATATTTTTCAACCGCTAAACTTATAGGTAAGTGGTACTCATGTAAAGCGCTCCTCAGATCGAGGTTTCGCTAAATGAAACTTCATATAGTCATGTAAAGCGCACCTGCGATCAAGTTCGAGCTATATGAAACTTCAGCGCTCCTTCTATCGAGTTTGCACTATATGAACCTTTAAAAAAATGTATTGAATACATAATAAATAACCCCCATTCAGCTTGCAGTCTTTTGCGCAGACACCACAAAGTAATAGTGACGTGCCCAAAAAAGGAAGAGGAAGAAACAACATACGGCCCCACACAAGGCATGCCATGAGGCAAAAGAAAAAAGTTGTGCGCCCACTCTAAAGCATATGGCTGATCGTGCAATAATCCATGTAAGAGGGTCAATCTGCAAGGCGTAACAAAGCAGCCTCAAAGCAGGACGAACGTAAAGCATTTACCTACGAAATCAAGGGAATTTTGAAAGGCAAGCCCAGGAATGAATGAAAGTGATGGGTGTAAGATGGGCGTGTTTAGGCCACAGAGTAGGTTACAACGTGTCGAAGAGGGTCTCTTGTGCGCTGCTATGCTTGACCTAAAAAGGACCCAAAGTAGTGGTAAATGTACTCCAGTTCAGAGTAAGCCACCCCCACACGTAACCAACTACTAGTACTGCAACACTCTCCCATAGAAAATTAATTGTTAAAGAATTCATTTAAATATATTCTAGTAAATAACATTTTTTAAAGATTTATTAACCAAACAAGTTCCACCTAAAGTATATTTTTTATGTATTAATAATTATTAAGTGATTTGTAGACATAACTAAAATTAATTGAATTATTTTTAACAATGTTACATTAATTTTAAATTCTAAATGGTTAAGTTAATATTTTATTTTTTGACAATTTGTAACTTGAAATTACATTTGTTTATATTCCTATTTTCAATAATGTAATTTAACACTATTTCTTTTTGGGTTTTATTTATATGTATTTAAAGTCTTACCTCCATTATTTCTCATAGGAGGGTTTTGCAAAATTAGTGGTTGGCCATGTGTGGTCCTCTGAACTTAGTACGGCTCCATTTTGGCTATAGTAACTTTACATTCATAAATTTGGCTCCACACTTGTTTCAGAGGGAGGAGACATGTAAACCTACACCTTTGAGTAACTTTATACTTGTAAATAATGAATAGCGCAAATTAGTAGAGTTACTAAACAATGTAAGAGTAAACTTCCACATGTAGATTTACTCTTGTTTACCTTAATGAATAGGCCCCTGAGACTTTAGTGAGAAGCTATCAGGTGCCCCTTTGAAACTCAAAACTGCAAACCTCAGATTTCAGAGTTTTCCTCTACACCTCTCAGATCTCAGTACTGAGCACATCACTCCTCAGATCTTAGTGCTTGCTCAGTTTGGATTCCTTCAGATTTCCGTACTCAGCTCTACACCCCTTAGATGCCAGCTCTGCACCCTCCAGATCTCAATGTACACTTTGTAGCCCTTTGGTATGCTGACCTAGAATTCGGTGTTCCACCCAAAATCCCTCAGGTATACTTGTTCAGCCCTACATCTCTCAGGTATCCTTGCTCAGCCCTGAGCCCCTCAGGTGTCATTGCCCACCTCTACCCCCTCAGGTGTGATTGTTCAGCCCTGCTCTCCTCCGGGGTCGTTGCTGAACCAGTGTCTCCTCAGGGGTCATTGCTCAGTCCTGCTCCCCTCAGGTGTCATTGCTCAGCCCCGCTTCCCCTTAGAGGTCATTGCTCAGCCATGCTCTCCTCTGGTGTCATTGTCCAGCCCTGCTCCCCTTAGCGGTCATTGGTGAGCGCTGGTCCCCTTAGGGGCTCTTTGCCCAGCTCTGCTCCCATCAGGGGTCATTGCTGAACCAGTGTCTCCTCACGGGTCATTGCTCAGCCCCGCTCCCCTCAGGTGTCATTGCTCAGCCCCGCTTCTCCTTAGGGGTCATTGCTCAGCCATGCTCCCCTCAGGTGTCACTGCACAGCCCTGCACCCCTCAGGTGTCACTGCACAGCCAGGCACCCCTCAGGCATCATTGCTCAGCCATGCTCCCCTCAGGTGTCACTGCTCAGCCCTGCACCCCTCAGGTGTCATTGCTCAGCCCGAATGTCACTGCTCAGCCCTGCACCCCTCAGGTGTCACTGCTCAGCCCTGCACCCCTAAGGTGTCATTGCTCAGCCCGAATGTCACTGCTCAGCCCTGCACCCCTCAGGTGTCATTGCTCAGCCCGAATGTCACTGCACAGCCCTGCTCCCCTCAGGTGCCATTGCACAGCCCGGCACCCCTCATGCATCACTGCTCAGCCCTGCACCCTATAGGTGTCCTTCAGGAGCCATCAACCATCATGGGTTATAGCTTAGTTTTGCATCCCTCGTGTGTCATTAATCAGCTCTGCACCCTCTTCCGTTCTGGTCTACTGCCCTAAAATGTAACTGTTCAGCCCTGAACCCGTCACGAGTCACCACTCATTAATTCACCCCTTGGGTATCATTGCGTAGCTCTGCACTCCTCATGTATCACTGCACAGCTCTGCACCCCTCAGGTGTCGTGTCATTGCTTAGCCCTTGAGGCATCGTTCAGGGGCCATTGCTCGGTTTTGACCTCCTGGGGTGTCATTTATCAGCTGCGCGCCATCTTGTCTGCTGCTCTGCGAACCTAAGATGTAAATGGTCAGTTTTGCAACCAGACTTTGGCGCTTAACTCTGCCCCCCCCTCTGATATTACTGCCAGCTCAACACTGCCCCCTCCTGATATTACTACCAGCTCAACACCCCAGAAGAGTTCCGTTGTACAGGACTATACCCCGTAGACTCAGTGGGGCATCAATACATGCCAGATCTGAGTGTTCAGTATTTCAGCCTTGAGGTCTGGACCCTTAAGATGTCAACGAACCCCTTGGGGTTCAGCAGAACAGCCTTGCACCGTGAAACGTCAGTGTTCAGCTCGACATCTCTTGAATGTTGGTGAAACAGTTCTGGACCCTTCATATTTCAGAGGAACAGGCATGCAGCACCTCAGATCTCACTGGGAGTTCTGCACCCCTGAGATTTCAGTGAAACAGACCTGGAACCCACCACAGTTCTGCATCCCAGAGTTCCCAGTGAAACACTTCTGCGCCCCCCAACAGCTCGGCGCCCACAAGAGTTCACAGAAGATGTCTGCAATCCCCCCCCCCCCCCCCCGCCCCCAACAGCTCTGCACTCATAAGATTTAATGGAACAGGTTGCACCCGCCAACGGTTCTGCACTCACCCATAACATTTCATGGAATAGGTCTGTACCCCTAAACAATTCTGCGCCCCTTGGATTTGCAGAACAGCTTTGCACCGCAAAGGGTCTGTGTTCAGCATGACGCTTCTTCGATGTTACTGAAACAGTTCTGCACCCCTAACAGTTTGGTGCAAACGGTATGCCCCCCTTAGCAGTTCTGCATTCCTAACACTTCAGTGGAGCATCTCTGAGTTTGTAGTACACTTCTGCACCCCCACGATTTCAGTGGCACAGGTCCACGCAACCCCAACAGTTCTGGACCCCTAAGGTTTCAGTGATGCAGGGCTACGGTCCTCAGATTTCACAAAGAGCTCTGCTCCCCTAACATTTCAGTGAAACAGACCTGGGCCCTCAACAGTTTTTCACCCCAAGAATTTCAGTAGAACAGGGCTGCACCCATCAAAAGTTGAGTGCCACTAAGATTTCCGTGTAACAGATCTGCACCCCTGAGAGTTTGTTGGAAAACCCCAAGCCTCAGTGGAACAGGTCTGCACCCCTCATAGTTCGCAATATAGTTCTGCACCCCTAAGATTTCAGTGGACTAGTTTTGCACCCCTAACAGTTCAATGACAGTTCTGAATCCCTCAGATTTCAGTGGAACAGGTTGTGCACCCCTCATAGTTCCCAGTACATGTCTATACCCCACAGATTTCAATGGAGCTTGTTTGCATCCGTCAGATTCAAGTGGAACATATATGCACCCCTCAGAGTTTCTGGTGCATTTCCGCACCCTTCAAATTTTAGTGGAAAAGTGTCTGCACCCTTCAGAGTTCCTGGTATATTTATGTATTGCTTAGATTTCACTGGAAGCACCCCTCAGAGTTTCTGGTACATTTCTGCACCCCAGAGATTTCAGTGGAACAGGTTTCCATAGCTCCCGATACATTTTTGCACCCCTCAGACTTCAGTAGAATAGTTTCTGCACCCCTCAGATCCCAGTCCATTTTTGCACCCCTCTGATTCAAGTGAAACATGTCTGCACCCCTCACAGATCCCAGTACATTTTCGCACCCCTCAGATTTTGCTGCAACATGTCTGCACCCCTCACAGTTCCCAGTACATTTCCGCACTCCTCAGATTTCAGTGGAACATGTCTGCGCCCCTCACAGTTCCCAGTACATTTCCGCACTCCTCAGATTTCAGTGGAACATGTCTGCGCCCCTCACAGTTCCCAGGACACTTTTGCAACCCTCAGATTTCAGTGGGACAGGTTCTGCACCCTCGAGTTTCCCAGTATTTTTCTGCACCCTCAGATTTCAGCGGAACATGTCAGGGAGGGGACAGAGTTCGTGCGCCCCCAGCATGAAGGCTCTGTGTCTGCAGGGATGGAAATGATGGGGTGAGACAGGTTATTAGGCAGGGACTGGGCGTCTGCCCCCTGTTTACACTCACCTTGGTGTGTATATAAGGGCTGTGCACACACCTGCCAGCCTCGGGAGCCTGCGGACTGCAGGTAAGTGCTGGTTTCCCGGGAGAGACGATGACTGGGCTGTTTATTAGGGCCCGCTCTCGCCCAGTATGGCGTAAAGGGCATGGGTGCCAACTCACCTGTCCATCAGGACCCCTCAGTTAATTTCAACCCTGTCTGTACTCGGAGGCTCTGGGGTGTAAGCAAGGGGAGCCTAGAAACAATGTCAGGCGCTTTCTGAGTTCATTTACTATGCTATAATTGGCACAACACGCCCGTGCTTCGCTGCTAAGACTGCAGCCTCGCCTGCCACATTTGTAGCTCCTTCGGGTTAAATATGGGCCCCTCCGATGCAGTTTTCTGCGTCAGAGGGGCGTGCAATGGGTGTTGCAGTTGGTGTTCCACCGCACCACCCATTGCTTTTGACGTTGCCTCAGATTTACGAGAAATTGTAAATCTGTGGCAGCGCCAAAAACCAATGCCACCCCAGGGAGGGCATTAGCATGGCGCAACGAGGAGGAATACTTTCATTCCTCCTTGTTTTTTGCTTTTTCTATGCTTGCTGCATTCTGCAGCACACATAGAAGGAGCAAAAGGCAAAGAATGAATGTTTATGTGCAGGAAGGTGTCCCTTCCTGCACATAAACAATCGTTTCAAAATGACGCTTTGGCTCTTCTGTGTGTGCTGCATTGTGCAGGACACACAGAAGTGCCAAAGCGCTGATAGTGATTGTTTATGTGCAGGAAGGGACACTTTCCCGCACATCAACAATCAATCTCCTCAACACAGACATCCTTGACGATGGTGCAAGGATGCCTGTGTTGGCAGCTAAATTTAGCCCCAGCGCAGGGGACAACACAGGGGTGCTCCATATTCAATAAAATACGACGCATCCCTGCTGTGAAAATGAGCATTGCGCTCCGTCCTTTTCTCCACCATTTTCCCATAAATATGGCCAAATATCTTATCAGACCCAGCCGTAAAGCTGACAGGCGTTTTGCCTCTCTGATAACTGCTTAATCCCTCCAGCCATAAAAGTGACAAGATCTGTATCCTTGTGCCAACAGCATAATCTCTCCAGCTAGAAAGGGGACAGGGTTTGTGTCTATGTACTAATCGTTTATTATCTCCAGCCATGAAGGTGGCAGGCTCTGAACTTGAGATCCAGAGATAAGCCATCGATCCTGCAGATGGCCATCTCTGTATCTCTGTATCGGACCTCCTATCCCGTCATTCTGGGTCAGTCATTTATACCTACCCATCACTGTTTTCTTTGGTTGTGCTGACCTGTATGTGTAGCACATGACCAGCCTTCTTTTTCCTTTTCCTTGCTGCAGGGGGCGCCATGGATAACGCAGTACTCCTGCTGGTGGCGCTATACTCTCTGTGTTTGGTCTCAGGTAAGATAATACCTGAAGTATGGGTTGGGTTTTAGTTCCCGCATACACACTGTGAAGTGTCGTATCATTATATATACATTGCACACTGATGATAGCTTGCGCATAGTAATGGTTTGATCAGAGTTCTTCTTTTCTTAATAACTTTGGCTCTATTTCAGTGGTTCCCAACCTGTGGTCCGCAGACCCCCAGGGGTCGTGACACATTCCCAGGGGGTCCGCAGGCCTAGGCTGGGAGAAAGGCACTTCTCCAGTGGGGCGTTTGACAAACACGTGCGTCCTGTTTTTATATTTATTACTTCCTTTGTTCAGCAGTTTTAAAAGCACTGCAAAGCTTGTGTACAACAAAAATAAAAGTGTCAAGAGAACTCTATTGATTAATGTACCTGCTGGAGAGGAATGTGAGAATTGGGCAGTGGCAGTTTTGACTCAAAGGTAGCTTAGATGGTAATATGCCTGCTGCAAAGAACGTGTATCATGCAAAGAACAGTATTTTATGTGCATGGCACATTGGGTTACTGCTTTTGTCACAGAGCTGCTTTTGGTACTGTGCAGTTCATCATAATAATCTAGCACTGTGAGCTATGAACTGCCGTTAAAGAGCTACATGCAAACTGCATGGGACAAATTAGAAAGTTGTTTTTCCCTAGTCTTTCATTTTTCTTATGCTACAAAAAAAGGTTTGCTAAAATACATTCTTATTACTAATGTCCTCACTAATCACTGTGCAGTGTTCTCAATCCTAAGCTTGTGCTTCTCCAGACCAAGCACTCTTAGAAAATGCCTATCAGTGTGGATCACATGTGAACCCTACACCTTGTAGTCCCCTGGAAAGTGCCCTTACACCCTGCAGTGGTATGAGAGGTGCTTTAAAACAAATGAAGTACATTTGACCGAGAGGCTAGGGAGGGATGAGGGGGCCCCTATGGTTTACTTCCTTTCCCCATCACTCATTTATGTGAAAAAGCTTTCTCAGATCTTACATGCCTAAAAAATATATAACAGAAATCGCTCCGGAAATGTAGAATCTGACCTGTGGATTCACCTTTCATAAATAAAACCAAACAATGAAAAGGTAGTTGCCAAGATGCAGCACTGACGTTCCCAATAAAATGTTTCGACTTTTGCATTTTTTTTTCAATATATAAGAATTTTATCTTTAGTAATTTGATTATTTGTTTGGTGTTTACTTGTTATATTTTTTGCAAACTATTATTTTAATGTTTGAAATTTAAAACGTACAAATTGCTGGGGGTCCCTGGCTTCCAGTAATGATTCATTGGGGGTCCTCAGGAGTCAAAAGGTTGGGAACCACTGCTCTATTTGATAAATCTGCATGAAGCATTAATACATTTGTATCCACTTTTACGACCAGCATAGCACGAGTCCTGGTGTTTTGGGTGGAATTGAGGTGGGGGGGTCAAAAGTGTTTCTCATTTTAACTCCCATAGGAATGTTTGCTCTCTGCTACAGAAACAAGCATTTGCAATGCAATGGGTCTCACAGTTGCTTGAGGTAGAGCTATTAGTGTTGTAAACTCCTAACCGGACTTTTCTTGCCACGTATATTGAAAATGAAAAGTAAAACAGTTTCACATAAGCAAGCTTATTCAATGTGCCACAGCCGCCATGAGCGTGAAGGAGACACACAAAAGGAAAAAGAAGTCTGTTCGCAGTCAAACGTATCAGCAAAAGTGCAATTAAAAGGGTCGATGTCCAAGACGGTAACCAAAACGCCCCAAGGAGGGGCAAATGTAAAGCATTTACCAATGATAACAAAGGAGTTTTGGAGGGCAAGCAACTGAACGAGCGATAGTGATGGGAGTGAGGTGGGAGTGGTTAAAAGCCCAAATAGATAACAACACTTTGGAAAAGCAGCGCTTGCTCGCTACTATGCTCAACCTAAAAATGGTGATTGTGATCATCTCAAGCTTGGCAACAAATTAGAATTTACTGAAGGAAGCACCTTTGCTTGACTTCATGTAAATACATTCACTAGTTTTTGAAAAAATAATTTTACAACAGTCTTTTGGGTGGGCGTCAAAATGTTAAAATTTCAGAACTTTGGTGCCATATGATGAATGTAGTCCAAATATCATGTTTTGCTTAATCTTAATCTTGGTATTTTTAAATTTATGGAATCAGTAAGAGGTGGGGAGGGCATAGTTAAAAGCAGAGTCAAAAGTGTGTTCATTTGTTAATAATGAACTGTGGTAATGCAAAATGGAATGTGTGTGTTGAAAAGTTCTCACTTGCTGATAATGTTGGCACTGTTTAATGAGTGTGGTGAAAGTTTGCAGGCTCATAACAAGTTAAGGGCAGTGCATGGTTTGCAGGTTTCAGTGACATCATATAAGGCATGGGAACCGAACCCCAATAAACTTCTGAACTTCAATTTTATTGAACCCCTGATTTTACCTTAACCTCTTAGCTGCTGGGCCTTTCCCCCCGTGCTGAGCCCTTTTTTGGCTATTTGGGGTAGTTTGCGCTTAGGCCTTCATAACTTTTTGTCCACATAAGCTATCCACGCCAAATTTGCGCCCTTTTTTTCCAACATCCTAGGGATTCTAATGGTACCCAGAGGTTGTGGTTTCCCCTGGAGGAGACCAAGAAATTAGCCAAAATACAGTGACAATTTCGTTTTTTTAAAAGAAATTGGAAAAAAGGGCTGCCGAAGAAGGCTTGTGGTTTTTTCCCTGAAAATGGCATCAACAAAGGTTTTCTGGTGCTAAAATCACCATCATCCCACCTTTCAGGAACAGGCAGACTTGAATCAGAAAACCACATTTTTCAACACAATTTTGGCATTTTACTGGGACATACCCCATTTTTACTATTTTTGGTGCTTTCAGCCTCCTTCCAGTTAGTGACAGGAATGGGTGTGAAACCAACACTGGATCCAGGAAAGCTAAACATTTCTGAAAAGTAGACAAAATTCTGAATTCAGCAAGGGGTCATTTGTGTAGATCCTACAAGGTTTTCCTACAGAAAATAACAGCTGAAATAAAAAAATATTTAAAGTGAGCTGAAAAACACAGCCATTTTGCTCCACGTTTTACTCTTAAACTTTTTACTGCAATGTCAGATTTTTTAAAGCAATATATTGTTACGTGTGCTGGACTCTTCCGGTTGTGAGGATATATAGGGCTTGTAGGTTCATCAAGATCCCTAGGTACCCAGAGCCAATAAATGAGGTGCACCTTGCAATGGGTTTTCATTCTATACCGGGAATACAGCAATTTATTTGCTGAAATATAAAGAGTGAAAAATAGGTATCAAGAAAACCTTTGTATTTCCAAAATGGGCATAAGATAAGGTGTTGAGAAGCAGTGGTTATTTGCACATCTCTGAATTCCGGGGTGCCCATACTAGCATGTGAATTACAGGCAATTTCTCAAATAGACGTCTTTTTTACACACTGTCTTACATTTGGAAGGGAAAAATGTAGAGAAAGACAAGGGGCAATAACACTTGTTTTGCTATTCTGTGTTCCCCCAAGTCTCCCGATAAAAATGGTACCTCACTTGCGTGGGTAGGCCTAATGCTCGCGACAGGAAACGCAACATGGACACATCACATTTTTACATTGAAATCTGACGTGTTTTTTGCAAAGTGCCTAGCTGTAGATTTTGGCCTCTAGCTCAGCCGGCACCTAGGGAAACCTAGCAAACCTTGGCATTTTTCAAAACTAGACACCTAGGGGAATCCAAGATGAGGTGACTTGTGGGGCTCAGACCAGGTTCTGTTACCCAGAATCATTTGCAAACCTCAATATTTGGCTAAAAAACACATTTTCCTCACATTTCGGTGACAGAAAGTTCTGGAATCTGAGAGGAGCCACAAATTTCCTTCCATCCAGCGTTCCCCCAAGTCTCCCGATAAAATTGATACCTCCCTTGTGTGGGTAGGCCTAGCACCCGCAACAGGAAATGCCCCAAAACACAACGTTGACACATCCCATTTTTTGACAGAAAACAGAGGTGTTTTTTGCAAAGTGCCTACCTGTAGATTTTGGCCTCTAGCTTAGCCGGCACCTA